>NC_091311.1:41090191-41260191 GCF_038502225.1 Cherax quadricarinatus
CGCCAGGTCATTCTTTGCATCATAATTTATAATGAAGATGTATTCTTTTCCTGGTGATTACTAGAGCTAATGAAAGGTCAGTACCCAGATGGAAACAAAAACAAGAGTGACAATTTTTCTGTACATTTCGACCTTTAGATGAGGTCCTCTTCAGTTGAACAGGACCCCAGTTGGAGATATTACCATACTCTTGTTTATATCTTCGTGTGAGTACTAACCTCTCACTGACAAATATTTATTTCACTTTGACACACCAACTAAATCTAGTGTTAATTGTGTATGCTTAACGAGTGCATACTAATTCTAGCATTCTTAAAGGCAGCTTCAGTCACTCGAGTTCTTTCCTGGATGATACATGAAGAAACTCGTCAAGAGATTAAAATGTTGTAATGGCCGTTCGTTTGGAGATCCAGTCTCGATGGAATTTTGTATATACTAGATCCTTCAGTTATAATGTTACACTCATAATGTTCCAGGAACCATTTAGTCCAAATGATTTTCTCTCAGAAAGTTTTTTTTTTTTACCTAGGTGTCATCCAGTTAGAACAGCCCAGGGCTCAAGACGCTATGCATGCCCAGGATGACATACATGCCCAGGATGACATACATGCCCAGGATGACATACATGCCCAGGATGACATACATGCCCAGGATGACATGCATGCCCAGGATGACATACATGCCCAGGATGACATACATGCCCAGGATGACATACATGCCCAGGATGACATACATGCCCAGGATGACATACATGCCCAGGATGACATGCATGCCCAGGATGACATACATGCCCAGGATGACATGCATGCCCAGGATGACATACATGCCCAGGATGACATACATGCCCAGGATGACATGCATGCCCAGGATGACATGCATGCCCAGGATGACATACATGCCCAGGATGACATACATGCCCAGGATGACATGCATGCCCAGGATGACATACATGCCCAGGATGACATACATGCCCAGGATGACATACATGCCCAGGATGACATACATGCCCAGGATGACATGCATGCCCAGGATGACATGCATGCCCAGGATGACATACATGCCCAGGATGACATGCATGCCCAGGATGACATACATGCCCAGGATGACATACATGCCCAGGATGACATGCATGCCCAGGATGACATACATGCCCAGGATGACATACATGCCCAGGATGATATGCATGCCCAGGATGACATACATGCCCAGGATGACATGCATGCCCAGGATGACATACATGCCCAGGATGACATACATGCCCAGGATGACATGCATGCCCAGGATGACATGCATGCCCAGGATGACATACATGCCCAGGATGACATACATGCCCAGGATGACATACATGCCCAAGATGACATACATGCCCAGGATGACATACATGCCCAGGATGATATACATGCCCAGGATGACATACATGCCCAAGATGACATACATGCCCAGGATGACATACATGCCCAGGATGACATACATGCCCAGGATGACATACATGCCCAGGATGACATACATGCCCAGGATGACATACATGCCCAGGATGACATACATGCCCAGGATGACATACATGCCCAGGATGACATACATGCCCATGATGACATACATGCCCAGGATGACATACATTCCCAGGATGACATACATGCCCAGGATGACATACATGCCCAGGATGACATACATGCCCAGGATGACATACATGCCCAAGATGACATACATGCCCAGGATGACATACATGCCCAGGATGATATACATGCCCAGGATGACATACATGCCCAAGATGACATACATGCCCAGGATGACATACATGCCCAGGATGACATACATGCCCAGGATGACATACATGCCAAGGATGACATACATGCCCAGGATGACATACATGCAGAGGATGACATACATGCCCAAGATGACATACATGCCCAGGATGACATACATTCCCAGGATGACATACATGCCCAGGATGACATACAGGCCCAGGATGACATGCATGCCCAGGATGACATGCATGCCCAGGATGACATACATGCCCAGGATGACATACATGCCCAGGATGACATACATGCACAAGATGACATACACGCCCAGAATGACATACATGCCCAGGATGACATACATGCCCAGGATGACATACATGCACAAGATGACATACACGCCCAGAATGACATACATGCCCAGGATGACATGCATGCCCAGGATGACATGCATGCCCAGGATGACATACATGCCCAGGATGACATACATGCCCAGGATGACATGGCAGAAAATTTTCTTGAGCGGCACTCAAGGTGTCGAGAATGACTGTAATTTCATTCAATAACAGTAAAATGATACATTTATTATAAATAATATGATAATTAGAATATACAAACATAATGTATAAAATAAATAATAAAAATGCTCCCCTAGATTTCCCAGGAGCACGTAAAAGAATTTGTTAGAAAAATTATGCACACTCTGAGACTCACTCTCTTAATAAAACTTCGCCTCCCCTAGATTAGCCTATAATTTGGATGCCTTGCAAAATTCTTAATGATTTATTAATGACCAAAACGTTAGTTTTGACTAGAATTTTTTCCTTAAGATCTCGATCGAGGAAACCGAAAACCACTCTAAAGGCAATTTAAATCACGTTCGTAGACATCTTGCATCCTACAGACCAGTCTCTACCAACTAGGCGAGATCTTCAACTCCGGTGATAGAATTTGTCGTCGATGCAACGCCTGGGCATCAGTCGTCTCTATGTCAACACTGCAGGTGTCAGGAGTTGTTGAGGTTTTCTCTCATTCTTTCTTTCTTCCAGGTCACCTTCACAGTATTTCTTATTATGCCTTCTCTCAGGAATGTCTTACTCACTCTCTGGACCCAATGTAATCATGTAGTATACGTTTTTTTTCCTACTAATAAAAATCTTTAAAATTCTGGCGATTTAAAAACTTAAAGTATACAATGATGGAGAGTATGTTTGGTTCATTTGTGTGTGTGTGTGTGTGAGAGAGAGAGAGAGAGAGAGAGAGAGAGAGAGAGAGAGAGAGAGAGAGAGAGAGAGAGAGAGAGAGAGAGAGAGAGAGAGAAAGAAAGAGAGAGAGAGAGACTATTAGCTAAATGTGGCTATGATAACTATTTCCTTGCCTAGGTGAGTCCCATTATAGCCATTCTCAAGGCTGTGCATTTATTCTGCCTTCACCACCTCCTCATCCAGATAATTAAACTTTCTGACCATCCTAATACTGAAAATAAAATATTTTCTTCTTCCAGTGTTCCCAGTTATCTAAGACTTTCCTTGACCTTCCTATCAAGTCCTTTAAATAACTTACACGATAGCATGTGAGTAGGAAATCACAGCTCCAGCCACCTGGTGCTCAAGAATCAAGAATAAAACATGTAACCAGTGAGTGACTGATGCTTTTTCAGTTCAACTGACTATTACGTCTATTTCTCTGGTACAAACTTTACAAGCTCGCATTCCGGTGTCAGCGCCTTCGGCCCACAACCGAAGGACTCGGATTCACTCCTGGGGTGGATGGAGACACAGAACATGTTTCTTCACCAACAGGGTGCTGGGAGCTAGCAGTATGAGGAGGGAAAGAGGAAGTCTTAGAAATAAACTAAAGTCGGATAACAGCTCGTAGCTTGTACGTGCAGCAGCAGAGTATAACTAAGAGAATATAGCCATTACGAATATCATGTCACTTGATACTCTCTGCACTTTGTACTCATCTACATGTGGCTGCAGGGATCGACTCACAGCTCCTGGCTCCACCTCTTTGCTCATCGTTATTAGGTTCACTCTCTCCTGACTTCAAGAGCTTTATTGTACCTCTTCTTAAAGCTATGTATGGATGCCGCCTCTACCACTTCACTCTCCAGATTGTTCCACTTCCTGACTAAGGCTGAAGAAATAATTCCTAATATCTCTACGACTCGTCTGAGTTTTTAACCTCCAGTTGTGCCCTCTTATTCCTATTTTCCATCTCAGAAGCATTCTGTCCCTCTTCGCTCTGTCAATTCCTCTCAGTATTTTGTACGTCGTTATTATAACCTCCTAATCCTCGTGTTTGTTTGTGTGTGTGTGTGTGTGTGTGTGTGTGTGTGTGTGTGTGTGTGTGTGTGTGTGTGTGTGTGTGTGTGTGTGTGTGCGCGCGCGCGCGTGCGTGTGTGCTCGCCGATTTGTGTTTGGTGGGGTCGATTCATTTTTCCAGATCCTTCCTCTTTTAAGCTACATCATCCATCATGACTGGCATTCAGTGTCATCCACATCCACCTGATGGTACTACAACCTAGAGATTAGAGAGGTACTACCTGTAAGGAAGGGACTGACAAGCAGGAGCTCAAAGCCTATCGCCAGAATAGGCCAATAAAAATAACCAGAAATATTTTGAAGTACAGTATCTCAAAATAATAATATAAACATAATGCTGAAAGACCTTAATAATAATAATAATATCGTAATATTTTCATTATTTTTAATTCTAGTGTGCAGTGTAAACCCATCAAAGAGTCTCAGCGGCCCAATAGGCTCTTAGTTCTTCCCTGTGGTCAAGTGCGTCTTTCGTTTCCACCTGTGTCCCTATCCATCTTGTCAATACCTCTTAGTATTTTTAAGCCATTATCATGCCTCCCTGGGTCTCTTCTCTAGGGTCTTCAGGACCAGTTCCTTCAGGTTCTTGCTTTACTGCCTTCCTCTCATCTCTCAAGAAAATTTGATTGTTAATTTATGGAACATTTCAGATTTCTGAACATGGATGATGAGGTGTGGGCTAAATGGTGCGGCTGCGTACTCTGTGATGTGCATGGCATGTCCTGTATTATATCTTTAAGGAGCCTTTGCGTCTCATTATGTTTCTCTAAGCTTTGTCTGTCTCGCAAATTTTCACTGTCAGTTTTTCTCTCTCATTATCTTAACATCGTCATCAAACAGTGACACAGGCCTCAATATAATAATGAGGTGCTATCATTCCTATGGAACCAAGAAATTAGCAACAGCCTTACATCTACGGCTACTGTTTACATGATGGTTCCTGGGGGATGGGGTCATCGTCCCTGTCGCCCTGCCACGGACGGTGGGGGCGATTGCCTATCAGTCCGGCTGATAAGCAATGACACCAAGAGTTCTCTCTTGAGGTCTGTTGGATATTTTTCGTGGTACTGTCAGCATTCTTAAACTGAGAACAAATTCTAAACATAAAAAAAATCACATTTTTTTTTTTGCATTGAAGCTAATTTGTTGTATGTAAACAATGGAAGTTAGTATAAAAGTAAGTGGTGGGCGGAAGTGGGTTGCCTTATGATGTGTGCCGACGGCTGGCACCATAGACACGAAGCCTTCTTCTCAACCTTATTGCAGCAGGATGTTGTAATCACTTTTTGTAAACAAGGGCTGGCGAGTGCTCGAGGAAGGGTAAACAACTCGTGTTTTATTTTGTCCAGACTCGCTGCTTACAAAGACATGCTTTTTGCCAGGGGACCTTAAGGGCGCAACCCGCAACCGGCACACGTGTTTTGGCAGGCAGCTGCATCTCCTCTTGCACCTTGCAGCTAATATACACACCACTCGAGAAGCATCCACATCATAAGCGTCTATGTCAAACCTATCAAGCCATTCTTTATAAGCCAACTTGATTTTTCTCTTTTCCTTATTTGTTCCATATTGAAATTTTGTTATTTTTGGTAATATTAGTCCCATTTTGATTAACTGAGGACGTCTAGGCCTTCAACAGGGATTTCCTGTCAGTCAGAGCAACGGTACCGCACATCTACCGTCAACAGCTATCAACCCGTCCTCACATACATAACGAGCGTTTTATTTCCAATGAATTTAAAGACTCCGGTGTCTTCACCAATGCCAAAGACTGACACACGTAATGTGGGAACATTCGCCGTGAAAATCACCGAGGATTCCAGACTGTAGAAACCCAGAGAGAGGAAATACAGCTGTACCCTGCACAGCTGGAACCAACTGGATGTACATTCGTTCAAGCTTTTCGTAAAGCCAGACAGTGTAATCGGTTTGTTACATAGATGGATCAACAGTCCAGCAAATGCCACAAGCTGCTGAAGTAGTCAATGTTGGTGAAACATAACTGCTGCCCGGAGACTATCTGGTCAATGTTGGTGAAACATAACTGCTGCCCGGAGACTATCTGACGGACGCTTCACCAGACTCAAACTTTATTCATACACAAGAACTCCGTAGCATTACCATCCAAACTATTAACAAAGTGGTCATCCACACAGAACAGCACACCGCTGAACAAGTACTGAAACAATCACAAAGGCAATATCCACCTAATAAATCTTGCACTAGGTCTGCTCTAAGTGCAGTCATTGGGAGAGGAAGAAACTTCTAACGAAACTGTACGTATCCTGGAGGAGGAGGAGGAGGAAGAGTTGAGCTCGCTCGAAGACCTTTTGTATGTCTGTTGGCGGTCAACTGGAAGGGAAGCCACAGCCGCTCAGAAGTTTCATTATTAAGTTATCGGGATTGCAGCATTGACGTCGATTGGATGAGGCATTCACAATTATCACATTGAGGCATTCACAAGTTATTACACTGAAGCATTCACAAATTATCACATGAAAACAAGTATTTAAATTTGTCATTTTCTCAATAGAACTGGCAAATTAACACCTACACAGTACAAAATCAATCCAGGGTTTTCTTTTAAGATACACCAGCACTGAAGGTCCGAAGCTGATCAGAAGTAGCATTCTGCAAGAAAACCAATTAGTTAAAGACTGGCAAATTAAAACTGATGAAAATTGCCCGTGTCCCGCCCGCCTCGTCTAGCGTTCGACCTCAACCCTTTTTTGGCTGTGATCCGAGCACGCTACCACTCCCTTAAAGGTAGAGCACACATCAAGGTTGACATCCTTTGACAAAAAACTAAATGTAAATTATTATAACTCTACAGTGTAAATAGTCTAATGATGATATTTGCTCCCACACACTTGAGCTCTTAACAGAAAACGGAGCCCAGAGTATTTCAACTCCTGAATGTCCCGGAAGTTTTCAATGTCATCTTTTTCTCTACGAATAAAGGGAGCCAATGAATTCTCCAGCGCGATATAACTCGCCGGTATATGAACAGTTAAGACCCAACCCGACAAAGCTAATTCCGCAATGTATTGTGGAAAACAATGGAAAAATAACGTAGCAAATGAAAATGCTAAACAGCGGTTGCTTCTCGCTTTCTTGCTTTGTTCCCCCTCAACATGCTCATTATGCCGGCAGCGCTAGGTGGCGCTCAGCTCCGGGCGAAAATTTCCTCTGGATTTAATTTGCGAGAGTTCGAGGACCCTGTGGTGTATGCTAGTGCTATGACTTTACTTTAAATGTCCTGTTCTCAGGCTAGCAACACAGATACACACCTCTCGATACGCACATACACGAGAACACCAGCAACACACTTGCACACGTACGTACACGTGCAAGTATCCGTCAATAACACACACACGTTACACTTACTCTTGTACATACACACACACACACACTGCCTTCACAGACCAGAATAAAATAATTTAGGGCACTACACACTACATATGTCCACCTGTTACAGTATGTAACACCTGGAAAGACAAAAACCGAGAGGTTTGAACTATGAGAGCGTAAAACAAGTAATTTTAACTATCCTGAAGATACAGGGATCAGAGGAGACATGAAAACGACGTACAGGATACTCAGAGGATTGAACAGAACACACCAGGATAGTGTGTTTCAAAACCGACATGAGAGAGCCGGTGACAGTCGATGGTGCTACTGATAGTGTATGTCATAGTCAGTGGTGCTGCTGATAATGTGTCATAGTCGGTAGTGGTGCTGACGGTGTATGTTATAGTCGGTGGTGCTGCTGATGGTTAAGTCTTAGTCGGTGAAATTTACGACAAATCAGAGGATTGAAAAGAAGACCTAAATCGTATTAATAACTCGCGAGGTTCGATAATCCCCTGATAAGCCAAAAAAGTCAGACAGCGTGGCTTATTTCCAGGTCGTCCACCAAGATGCAACCCACAAGAGTATACTGACTCTTTCCTGTTTGATGAATATGGGCAGCAGGTGTTAGGAGATCTGCTCACAAGTCTCTTTCTACTCACCGTTATTCTGGTTGAGAGCCGTTTTATACTTTTTGAAGAAAGTTGTGTTAGGTGCTAGTGATGTGAATAACTGGAAGTCTGGTAGAGTAATCGACAGAGGAATCATGAATTTTCTAGCAGACTAGGGTGCTAGAGGAATGAAACAAAGGTATTCTAGTAGCTGTATATCATGGGTATTCAGCTAGAGAAAAGCTGCAGTGAGGTGAATCAGTATTCTATTATAGGTGAGTGTTAATGACGTAAATCATGGGTATCAGAATGAAGGGGCTAGAAAATTGTATTCTGAGTTTTCCAGGAGACGTGAGATAACAATTTTGGTGACTTATAGTTTGACGTGCGCCGGTAATAATTACAACCCTCATAATTGGTTTAATCTGTCTTTGCGCTGAAGAGGTGTCTGTGTTTGAGGAGTCTGTTAGCTTGAAGTTGTCTGCTTATGTCCCAGAACAGTGTGCATATAGATGTTCCTAGGTATACAGCTCCGAAGTGCTTTATGTCTTGAAAATTCCTCCGTCTTCGATAATTTTCTCTTCACTGTCTCAACCATGTACATTCCATTGAAGATACCGTGTACATGGATGTATACATACATTGATGTATGGAAGAAACTGGAATAAAAGTTTAAGTATGAAAAACTACGAGTGAAAACAAGTAATAAACAGGAAAATCAGAGCTCTTACACACACATCCTTAGAGGAAGATGTAAATGTGCCTCTCTTGAAACTGCGTCCCATCATTCCCCTGAAGACATGTGTATAAACCCAAGGAAACCTTCTAGTTGTCAGTGTGGTAACTTTTCTTACACTGATGTATACTTACATGCACGCAAGCATACATGCATGCATACTATTTTTAAGGAATGGACTAGATTCTAACCCGAGATTTAGAATACCCTAAGCCTACACTCTGCCACCGAACTGTGAAGCCTACAAAAAGCTTAGCAACCTCGAGTCAAATCATGTCTGTAACACGCTCCAGCTGCTGCGTCAAACACAGTATTTTATGGGGAATCTCTCACAACAAGAGTATGTGTGAGTATAAATAACTCACATCCCTCTGAGCTGAGACATGAGTTAGAGGGAATAAGAGCCATGTCTCTTAAAGTGGAATGAGTTGGATGAGAAAATGGAGGATATTTTTGAAACACAGCTTCAAAAGTAAGCATGACAAGGCCTAGGAGGTCGAAGGCCGGTCATGCGGATCACAGTAACCTTGGAAGCGTCTGGAGAATGAGAGGTACTCAGGTTTGAACAAAGAGGGGCAGGACTGGTTCCAATCCCTAGGATGAGGATCCCTTCCCCGGGCTCAAGGTGGTCTCCCTTGCAGGGTAGATCACACGAGCTGTGCTCCCTGCTACTCCCTGGCAGTCTCCAGAGGTGTCTTATAAAATCAATTAAAATTACTAATTAACATAAGCTGCTTATTGTGTCCTTATTTATGCCGGTTTATTGGGCGCCGCCAGACTATGAGGCCCCGAGGATTAACTTGCCTTCTCCTCGCCCTCCCTCGCTACACTGCTCAGCTATCTGCAGTTGATTTTCATTATTATTATTATTATTATTATTATTATTATTATTATTATTATTATTATTTTATTTTTAGTAGATCTAGGATTAGTCTCGTTATGATTAAGTGTGGGCTCATTGCTGGTGCTGTAAACTCTATGATGTCTTCGATATGTATCGTATACAAGGTCCTCCAGGATTCTGTGCTGACGCTCCTGAAAGCCATTCTTAAATCGCTACTCACTAATTAACCCATGTTTAATGTTTTTATGCCTCCTAGAAGCTGTACTCTGTTTCTTGTCTTCTCATCCACAAATTTTCATTGTCTTACATTTAATGTTGTTCTTACCAATCTTATGTACTGATTCGGCAGCGTATCCATGTTGTTCACGTGTTTTATTTTCTTAAAGTTGCGCATTATGCACAGCTCTTCAGGGTAAAGGTTCCTTGATGCAGGTGAGAGGTTCTTCATTCCTTGAATTAGAACTACACTCCGCTCCTTGGATCAAACTTGGTTATTTCTCTTTGTCCACGCACTAAATAATCCTTACGGGTTTAGCAATTTCTTTTGATTCTAATACTAATATTATCTACAATAAGGGATACCATCCCTTCTTCAGGTTGTTATTTGCAACAATCAGGAACTGTACCGATCTCGGTTCTGATCCTTGTGGGTCCACACTCCTTACAGGTGTCCTCACTGGTCCTTCTCTCCTAACTTATAATTCTTTCTATTCCTTAGGTATTTTTTGTACTACTGTATTTCTTCCTGTTACCCCTGCCTGCTCTTCTAGTCTCTGAATCAATCAGTTACAACACTACAAGGGTCCACTGTACTACAACACTACAGGGGCTCACAATACAACATTACAAAGGTACAGTATCGAATGCCTTGTAACACTCAAAGATTATACCGTCCACCCATCTTTTTCTTTCTTATTTCTTCTCAGAAGAGCTCCAGCAGGGCTTTGAGGCATGATTTACCCTCTCTAAATCTGTTCTGATTGTCGTTTATGAAAACTCCTCTCTACGGGTGCTCTACCACTCTTCTTTTAATTATCTTTTCCATTATCTTAAGATAATATACATGTCAAGGATACCGGTCTCCAGGATAATGTTACAAGTGTGTACTCACCTATTTGTGGTTGCAGGGGTCGAGACATAGCTCCTGGCCCCGCCTCTTCACTGATCGCTACAAGGTCCTCTCTCACCATGTTTCATGAGCTTTATCATACCTCGTCTTAAAACTATGAATGGTTCCTGCCTCCACTACATCGCTTGCCACCAGACTATTCCACTTCCTGACAACTCTATGACTAAAGCAAGACTTCCTAACATCTCTCAGACTCATCAGTCTTCAACTTCCAATTGTGGCCCCTTATTTCTGTGCTTCATCTCTAGAATATCCTGTCTTTGTCCACCTTGTCAATTCCTCGCAGTATTTTGTATGTCGTTATCATGTCTCCCCTAGCCCTCCTGTCTTCCAGTGTCGTCAGGCCGATTTCCCATAACCTTTCTTCGTAGGACATCCCCTTACCTCTAGAACTTGTGTGTGTGTGTGTGTGTGTGTGTGTGTGTGTGTGTGTGTGTGTGTGTGTGTGTGTGTGTGTGTGTGTGTGTGTGTGTGTGTGTGTGTGTGTGTGCGCGCGCGCGTGTGCGTGCGTGCGCGTGTATACTCACCTAGTTGTGGTTACAGGGGTCGAGTCACAGCTCCTGGCCCCGCCTCTTCACTGGTCGCTACTAGGTCACTCTTCCCGCTCCATGAGCTTATCATATCTCTTCTTAAAGCTTTGTGTGGATCATGTCTACACTACATCACTTCCCAGACTATACCACTTCCTGACAACTCTGTGACTGAAGAAATGTTTCTTAACATCACTGTGATTCATCTGAGTCTTCAACTTCCAACTGTGACCCCTTGTTGCTGTGTCCCATTTCTAGAACATCCTGTCTCTGTCCACCTTGTCGATTCCTCTCAGTATTTTACATTTCGTTATCATATCCCCCCTCTCTCTCCTGTCTTCCAGTGTCGCCAGGTCGATTTCCCTTAATCTCTCTTTGTAGAACGTACCCCTTAGTTCCGGTGTGTGCGGACGCGCGTGCGTGCTTGCGTGCATAAACAAATGAAATTCTATAACATCATCAAATATTTTCTTTCAAAGATATAACGTAATTGCAATATGAAGTAAGACAATGTGTCCTCAGTGAGACTTCATCATGTACGGGTAAGAATCCTAACACCTGCTACCTCGCATTACCTAGCAGTAAATAGGTTTTAAGGAGTTAGTCGACTGCTGTGGGTGGATTCCTAAGTAGGAACTAAAAAACAAAAAAGGACTTCACTGGAAATAAGCCACAATTCTTGGCTTTCTTACGTTATCCTGGGTTATTTACCCTCCGGGGTTACTAAAAGTTTTCTTCCTCCTTCTTCCTCCTGACGAGCGTAAGATAAACGAGATGGGAATGGAGATTAAGGAAGACTCCCTCTGTTTACCTCCGTTAACAGCACGTAGCATTTTTGGTGTAGCCAGAGCAGTGGTGGACTAATCAGCTGTGAGAGACAACACCAGAGGGGCGCTCCCCTCACTTCATGAGTGCTACTAACTTCTCTCTCCCGGGAAAAAGATAAAAATATGACTGCCACCACTAACCCAACTGTTTATCTTCATATATGTGCAATAGTATTCTGTCGGTGAGGCAACACATTCTCACTTCCCATTTATTTAACACTACATATATATATATATATATATATATATATATATATATATATATATATATATATATATATATATATATATATATATATATATATATATATATTGAATAGAATACAGCATACGTGCGGACAAGTAGCTTATATACCGTAGGCAGGAGAGGTCCAGCAATCGTAGGTGGTGTCACATTTGTCCAATGAGGAAGTAGGTCGTGCCCAAGGGTTAGGCAAGCGAAGAATTCCCAAGTATTAATATCCCAAGAAGTTGCAGTGTCTGACAGGATTGTAGATGAATGGTTCAAAGAACCGACACGTGGATTAAGGCGTCATGAGTTTTCGCCCACCATGAGGCAGGCCAAAGCAGCATGGGTTCGAGTCCTTGGCTAGTCGCAGTGTTGTTATATATATATATATATATATATATATATATATATATATATATTTTTTTTTAAACAAGTCTGCCGTCTCCCACAGAGGCAGGGTGACCCAAAAAAGAAAGAAAATCCCCAAAAAGAAAATACTTTCATCATCATTCAACACTTTCACCACACTCACACATTATCACTGCTTTTGCAGAGGTGCCCAGAATACAACAGTTTAGAAGCATATACGTATAAAGATACACAACATATCCCTCCAAACTGCCAATATATATATATATATATATATATATATATATATATATATATATATATATATATATATATATATATATATATATATATATATAGGCCTTTCGTGTTGCACTCAAATCATCAGAAGCTTGCCAATGTTGCAGAAATGTGTAAGGAATCCAGGAAGATCCGTTCGAGGGAAATGACTCAAGCTAGAATTCTAGATATCATTTAATTCCCCCCGGTGTTGTTTTGCATTCTGTATAGTTCGCGATTTTTGCATAATGTATGAGTGTGTGTGTGTGTGTGTGTGTGTGTGTGTGTGTGTGTGTGTGTGTGTGTGTGTGTGTGTGTGTGTGTGTGTGTGTGTGTGTGTGTGTGTGTGCGCGCGCATGTGCGTGTGCGTATGTGTAATTTTCTAATGTGACTAAGCATAACGGTGTATTTTCTGGCTGTAAACCTGCGTTCAATTTATCCCTGTGTTTTACGGTACAAGACTATCACGACGTCCATACGACAGACAAGTTGTGCTCTCTTCCTCTTCACTTTTTCCTAGAGTTTCTTGTGGCCCCAGCCCACCCGTCTTCATTTTTCCATTGTGGCCCAATTCTGATGACGTGGTCGAATGAGAACATAAATTAGCATTTCGACAATATAATGAGGAGGCAAAAGAAGAAAATACGCCTTCCTAAGGGCTGAATTAAGTAATTTGTATCACCTTAGAGCGAGATGAACGGTGTACGATAATAGCCTGCTGGCACGCAGGTGGCGGGGGAGGAGCCAGGATGCTGTAGCCTCAGACACAGATGCTACTCAGGCCTCTCACACTGCTCAAAACCTCACTAAAAATATAGAAATTTAATAGATTATACACCTCTGTTCTGCATAATACCAGAGAACTAGGAAAAAACAGGTTATCATCAGTGGCGGCAGCAGCGCCCTTCCCACCTTATTCAGTATGCAAGCTTCTTTGATTACAAAGACACGAAATTAAAAGAGGCCGCGTCTTATTATTAGCGGTGCAAATTATTTTTCCCTTGGATGTGCAATGCATTTCATTTCTGCCTGAATGGATTAGTATTTTTTCCCCCTCTCCTTTTTTTATGATTTGGCCTGAGTTTGATGCGAACAGCATCGTGACAGCTAATGAAATCCTTCCCCTTCCCTACCTCACCCCCCGCAACCAGACTGAGGGAGGTCGGGGATTAGTGGGGGATTTATTTTGTTACTCTCACCACGTGTGTACGTCAACGAAAACATGTGTACGCCTACGAGGACGTGTGTACATCTACAGGGACTATGTCAAACACACACACACACACACACACACACATGATCATCAAGGACACAGTTGCTGGGGCTTCAAATAATCAACGCTTTCTCCTACTTATTTAAATTATTAGAAAGAAGAACTGATAAAAAGTGGAGGCCCGTTGCCTTTTGATGATAAATTCGTAAGATTATTATTATTATTATTATTATTGTAGCTGAATGGTTCAGAGAACCGACATGTTTATAAATTAGACACATATGCAACTCTTGGCTATCTTTATTGAGGAAACGTTTCGCCACACAGTGGCTTCATCAGTCCATACGTAGGAGAAGCTTGAAGAACAGGAGGAGAATGAGGTAATCAGTCCCTCAACCTTGAGTCGCATATGTGTCTAATTTATCATTATTATTATTATTATTATTATTATTATCATCATCATCAGCATATGATTATAAGTGAAGGGGTAAATGTTTAAGATAATAATAATAACAAAATGAAGATGAAAAAGAAAAGCAAGAGGAAACGAGAAAAATGAACCACTGCTCTTATGATGAAGGAAAATGGAAAAAGCATTGCAAAAAAATGTGTTTATGGCAGCAACACCTACAGGGGCGATGATCCCCGAAAGCTTTAATAGAGGAAAACCAATAAGAGATAGGGATTGATCCTGCCAGAAACTGATTGAAAAATAATATTCACCTTCGAAAACGCTATATTGAAGACCCTGCCCTATGTGCGGTCAATCTAAGCGAGGTAACCCACCTAGGAAGGGTGACCCACCTAGGAAGGGTGACCCACCTAGGCAGGCTGACCCGCCTAGGCAGGCTGACCCACCAAGGCAGGCTGACCCACCCTGACCGTTTAGCCCCAAGAATAAACCTCAGAATTTACCAAGACCATTTTTTACACGTGTAAGATTAAGACGCAAGACTTGTAAACTTCAAATGTAAACCCACAATAATCATTCTGGTGTCTAACATTTGAATAAAACATGTCAGGATTTTAGACAAGACTCCGCCATCCACCTTGCCGCTCTACATGCCAAGAAAACTACTTAATAATACTTTGGTATTCTACTGACATAAATTTATATATACACGCGGATGTGTAATATATAGGTAAGCACTCTCTCTGGTGCTAATTGTAGCTCCTCATTCTCAGTGAAGAGAATAAACAACCCTCAGGGATAAATATAGAGTCTTCTTCCCGGACCTGCTTGATATATATATATATATATATATATATATATATATATATATATATATATATATATATATATATATATATATATATATAAAGAGATAGAGAGATAGAGACAGAAGTTTAATGCTTTCCTAACCCGAAGTCTGTTTCCAGTTATAGTGCTTCTATTTCTGTTAGTTCAATGGGTCTATCACAGGAGAAAAAAAAATGTCTCATTAGTTGCACTTGTGTCCTTTTATCCACATTGTCGGTAATTCTACCAACATTAATGGAAAAAAAAGTTTCGGTCCGCATTGAGCTTCACCATTACTTGGTAAAACTTTACACAGGGAGCGAAACGTTCTTTCTTCAGTACTGCCGGAATGATGCCATTACAGGATGCAGAGAGTCTGGATGAGTGACGGCTCGCGACTCACGTTACTCCACCCACTTTGCTCAATAGACTTCAGTGCTCCACTATCATGGTGGAGGCCGCGTGATCCACGCTATCTCGGGTCTTCCGCTTTCTCGCATCAAACCTAATTATAATTATAATTAGGTCTGATGCTGTATAGCTTCTACGTCTTTAGCGATTCCCATGAATATAATAAGAATGATAATACCATAACAATAATATTAGTAATAGTAACAATAATATATCGTAAAATACACACCTGATTACCATATTAACTTCATAATTTTCGAACTTAGTGAACATATAATGATCAAACTATCTTAAAATTCAATAAACTACCTAAATAATCATCTTACTGGTCAAACTATCTCAATGATCACCACCACCTGTACCACAATAATCACTATTCCACTACCACTATTACTACCACAATCACAACTATCTTAACACCGCCATTAACACCCCTCACCGTAACATCCCCCCTTCCCCATCACTATCACCACTATCCTCAACGCTATCACCACAACCACCACCGCAGCACCTACCACCGCAACACCTACCACCGCAACACCTACCACCACAGCAACTACCACCACAGCAACTACCACCACTTAGGATTGTTCTTAACTACCAGCAACCGTACTATTCTTACCACTGCTCACATTATCCAATCATAACACCCACTAATTCATCTCATCAATCACAGAGTCACAATCTATCATCACTTCAGCAGTTACCGTTTGGCTGTTACTCCGGGCAAGTCCTAAAATCGTGACAATAGTACCAACACCGTGCATTAGCAATACTGCCAACGCAGTACAGTGGCAACACTGTTAACACGGTGCAGTGACAATACTAACACACGGTGCCATGACAACAGTGACAACACGGTGCCGTGACAACAGTGACAATACTAATACACGGTGCGGTGACAACAGTGGCAACACAGTGCAGTGACAATACTGCCACGCACGGTGCCACGACAGCACTGGTAACACGGTGCCGTGACAACACTGCCAGGACGAAACCTTCATTATCACCTTTCCTCCCTAATTCCTATTTTCATCAACCTCAATTCTTCTTCCCTCCATCATCCCCTCCCCTTCCCGTACACTCCTATACCCCTCCATTTACTCCATATCCCTGCTTTATCTATCTCTTGATCTCTTCTCCATTAATTCCTTCTTCTAAGTATTCCCTCCTCCCTCTCTCTCTCTCTCTCTCTCTCTCTCTCTCTCTACCGTATTCTCTCCCCATGTCGTAGCTTTGTGGTAAAACCTTCGGCTCACAAACGAAGCACCCGGATTCATTTTAGGGCAAGTAGAGGGAACAAGTCTGGCATTTTAGGGCAAGCAGAGGGAACAGGTCTTAGCCCCCCTACGCGGGGGCTAAGTGAGGATTGTGCGCTTTGTTTAAATACACAGGCACAGCTACCAAATAAAACAAAGTTTTAATAATAATAATAATAATAATAATAATAATAATAATAATAATAATAATAATAATAATAATAATAATAATAATAATAATAATATTGTTCAACTAGCGGAAAATCGATACTTCTGAGTTTGCCTATTGTTGTGGCTGGACTCGTAGGGACGGAGCTGACACCAGGGAAAAGTAAGTCCTGCTACTTGTGTCATCTTTGTATCGCAATGGTTGCAAAACCACAGATGGGTTGTTTGTGCAGTGTTTCACCCTTTATCAGGTATTTGATGAAACATTAAATTGGCGAAATCTCACATTAAAACAAGGTTCTTCGTCGTGTGTGTGTGTGTACTCACCTAGTTGTGGTTGGAGGGGTCGATTCACAGCTCCTGGCCCCGCCTCTTCACTGGCCGCTACTGTGTCACTCTTCCTTCTCCACGAGCTTTATTATACCTCTTCTTATAGCTATGTATAGATCCTGCCTCCACTACATCGCTTCCCAAACTTTTCCACTTCCTGACTACTCTGTGACTGAAGAAATACTTCCTAACATCCCTGCGATTCAAATGAGTCTTCAACTTCCAACTGTCCCATTGTTGCTGTGTCCCATCTCTGGAACATCCTGTCTCTGTCTACCATGTCAATTCCTCTCAGTATTTTATAGGTTGTTATCATGTCCCCCCCCTCTCTCTCCTGCCTTCCAGTGTTGTCAGGTCGATTTCCCTTAACCTCTCCTCGTAGGACATACCTCTTAGCTCCGGGACTAGTCTTGTTGCAAACCTCTGCACTTTCTCTAGTTCCTTTACGTGCTTCACTAGGTGTGGTTTCCAAACTGGTGCCGCATACTCCAATATGGGCCTAACGTACACAGCGTACAGGGTCTTGGGTTTGTTAGGTGCCCGTATGCTGAAGCAGTTATGTGGTTGATGTGCGCCTCAGGAGAAGTGCCTGGTGTTATACTCACCCCAAGACCTTTTTCCTTGAGTGAGGTTTGTAGTCTCTGGCCCCCTAGACTGTACTCCGTTTGAGGCCTTCTTTGTCCTTCCCCAATCTTCATGAATTTGCACTTGGTGGGGCTGAACTCCAGGAGCCAGTTGCTGGACCAGGCCTGCAGCTTGTCCAAATTCCTTTGTAGTTCTGCCTGGTCCTCGTCCGACTGAATTCTTCTCATCAACTTCACATCATCTGCAAACAGGGACACTTCGAAGTCCTTCCATTATGTCGTTCACAAATACAAGAAACAGCACCGGTCCCAGGACTGACCCCTGTGGAACTCCACTCGTCACAGGCGCCCACTGACACCTCACCACGTACCATGACTCGCTGTTGTCTTCCTGACAGGTATTCCCTGATCCATTGAAGCGCCTTCCCTGTTATCCCTGCCTGGTCCTCCAGCTTGTGCACTGATCTCTTGTGTGGAACTGTGTCAAACGCCTTCTTACAGTCGAAGAAAATGCAATCTACCCAACCCTTTCTCGTCTTACTGCTGTCACCCATCAGAGAGCTCCAGTAGGCTTGTGACACAGGATTTCCCGTCCCTGAAACCGTGTTGGCTGTCGTTGATAAGTTCATTCCTTTCTAGGTGTTCCACCACTCTTCTCCTGATAATCTTCTCCATGACTTTGCATACTATACATATCAGTGACACTGGTCTGTAGTTTAATACTTCATGTCTGTCTACTTTTTTAGAAAATTGGGACTACATTTGCTGTCTTCCATACCTCAGGTAGTCGCCCTGTTTCGATAGATGTGTTGAATATTGTTGTTAGGGGTACACATAACACCTCTGTTACCCCTCTCAGGACCCATGGAGAGATGTTATCCGGCCCCATCGCCTTTGAGGTATCTAGCTCACTCAGCACCCTCTTCACTTCTTCCTCGGTTGTATGTATTGTTTCTAACACCTGGTGGTGTTCCTCACCTCTCCGTCTTTCTGGAGTCCCTTCTGTCTCCTCTGTGAACACTTTGAATCTCATGTTGAATTCCTCACACACTTTGCGGTCGCTGCTTGTGATCTCTCCTCCTTCCTTCTTTAGCCTGATTACGTGGCCCTTACTATTGTTTTCCTCCCGATGTGGCTGTACAACAGCTTTGGGTCAGATTTGACTTTTGCTGCTATGTCATTTTCATATTGTCGTTGGGCCTCCCTTCTTACCTGTGCATATTCAATGCTGGCTCTACGATTTCTCTCCTTGTTCTCCTGGGTCCTTTGCCTTCTATACTTCTTCCACTCTCTAGTGCACTTGGTTTTGGCCTCTTTACACCTTTGGGTAAACCAGGGGCTCATCCTGGTTTCTCGTTATTTCTGTTTCCCTTGGGTACAAACCTCTCCTCAGCTTCCATGCATATTGTTGTCACATGTCCCATCATCTCGTTTAGTGACTTCCCTGCCAGTTCTCTGTTCCACTGAACCCCGTGTAGGAAATTCTTCATCCCTGTGTAGTCCCTCTCTTGTAGTTTGGCTTTACTTGTCCTGCCCTTCCTGCTTCCCTCTCCACTTGTAACTCTACTGTGTATTCGAAGCTCAGAACTACATGGTCATTGGCCCTGAGGGGTCTGTCATATGTGATGCCCTCAATGTCTGCACTAATCAAGGTGAATACTAGATCGAGTCTTGCTGGTTCATCCTCTCCTCTATCTCTATGGCAGTGTCCCTGGTACATAAGGTTTTCAAGTACCACCTCCATCATCTTAGCCCTCCACGTTTCTGGGCCCCCATGTGGCTCCAGGTTCTCCCAGTCGATTTCCTTGTGATTGAAGTCACCCATGATCAGTAGCTTTGCCCTACTCACATGAGCCCTTCTGGCCACCTCAGCTAGTGTGTCAATCATCGCTATATCACTTTCATCATACTCTTGCCTTGGTCTCCTACTGTTCTGTGGTGGGTTATACATCACTGCAATTACCACCTTGGGACCTCCAAACTGAAGCGTTCCTATTATGTAGTCTCTTGCTTCTCCTCTGTCTCCTCTCTCCAGCTCATCAAAATGCCATCGGTTTTTGATGAGCAGTGCCACTCCTCCACCCCCTCTGTTCCCTCTATCTTTCCTCAGGATCTAATATCCTGTTGGAGAGATGGCATCTGTTATCATTCCTGTGAGTTTGGTTTCTGTGAGAGCTATGATGTCCGGTGATGCCTCTTTGACTCTTTCATGCCATTCCTCCCACTTATTCGTTATTCCATCAGCGTTGGTGTACCATACCTTCATTTTCCTTTCCAACACTGTGTTCTGGAGGGGTCTGTGAGGGTAGGGGACCTGGCGGTGTGCTGTCGAATTCTACGGTGTAGCGTGGGGTTGGGACTTTAAGTATGGATTGTAGTTTGTGTCGGGGTAGCGTGTTTGGTTGTGGGGTGGTTCTGTGTGTGCTTGTGCTTGTTGCTCTGCCCTGCTCTGGTTGTCCTCTGTTGGTTCTGTCCTTGTCTCCCCTCCTAGCACCTTTGGCATGTGTGTGTGTGTATGTGTGTGTGTCTTGCGACGTCTATTATCTTGTGTTAATAAGCCGCATAAAGTCTTCTCTGAGTCTTCCTCTATCTCAGCCGTGTTAAATTTACTAACCACTATCTTTGTTGTTTTCTCTCACTCATGCTACCCATTATTCAATATTTGCTCACTCTCTCTTGTTTCATTCCACCGCCCATGTTTTTGACTGCCCCTTCCCTTGATCCATTCCCATCACCTCTTCCTCCTCTGCTTTCCCTTCCTCCTTCATCCCTTTCTAGCCATCACCCATCTTCCCTGGCCATCAGCTTCACCCTCCCTTTATCACCCTTGCCCCCTCCTCTTCCTCTCTGACTGCCAGGTCCCCCAGAGCCAAGTGTTTATTATTAAATTACTCCAGCGTGGAAACCTTTCTTCTGCTGGGGAATGTGGTGTGGATCCATACATTAGTGAGGTGAATGTGTTGAAATACATGCGGGGAATAACTTGCCACGAAAAAGAGCAAATGTTACGATGTTTTAGGCGTAATTATTCTTTAATCAGCCTCTCCGCTTTTTAATGCGAGGGTCGACTCGTCCGAGACTCTCGGCGCTGGCTTCCGTCTTACACTGCCTTCTTGGCCTCCTTGAAGCCCGTCTTATTCTTGCCTTTTGTTCTAATATTCTTTCTTGCGGCTTTAAGTGC
The DNA here is from genome assembly GCF_038502225.1 of Cherax quadricarinatus. Taxonomy (NCBI): domain Eukaryota; kingdom Metazoa; phylum Arthropoda; class Malacostraca; order Decapoda; family Parastacidae; genus Cherax; species Cherax quadricarinatus. Next base: position 41,111,528 of record NC_091311.1, read on the forward strand.
ACTTGCAAAAGTAGTTTCCAAGTGCCTCGGAGGACCCCCAGCCTCCACTCGCCGCGCTCAACATCACGTCGCCAAAAGACTAAGAAATCAAAAGCATTTCAGTGTTAATCATACAACTCTACGTCAATTAAAAGCCACATTATTTTCCCATCTTTTGAAGCGGACATGTTCATACTTCGTTGCATATTTTTAATCAGAACGAGTGAATACATTAGAATGGCATTTCAACACATTAAGAGGAGGGTGCTGGCAGCAGCCCCAAGGAGCTCGCGTCTTGGGGAAGAGACGGAGGCTCACCGCTACTTCCTCGGTCCTCACTCACTGTGTAATTGAGTCTTTCTAGTCTAACTTGTACACAGTTGGGATAGGCTAGTTATGATCACGAAGGAAGTGAAGGAAAACTTTTATATATGTATGTATATATATATATATATATATATATATATATATATATATATATATATATATATATATATATATATATATATATATATATATATATGAGTGATATATATATATATATATATATGTTTTGACTTCCAGCAAGCGTGCATGAGCGTATTAGATAGGAGTGAATGGAGGCCAATGATACTTGGGACCTGACGATCTGTTGGAGTGTGAGCAGGGTAATATTTAGTGAAGGGATTTAGGGAAACCGGTTATTTTCATATAGTCGGACTTGAGTCCTGGAAATGGGAAGTACAATGCCTGCACTTTAAAGGAGGGGTTTGGGATATTGGCAGTTTGGAGGGATATGTTGTGTATCTTTATATGTGTATGCTTCTGAACTGTTGTATTCTGAGCACCTCTGCAAAAGCAGTGATAATGTGTGAGTGTGGTGAAAGTGTTGAATGATGATGAAAGTATTTTCTTTTTGGGGATTTTCTTTCTTTCTTGGGTCACCCTGCCTCGGTGGGAGACGGCCGACTTGTTGAAAAAAAAAAATATATATATATATGTATATATGTATAAGTTCCTTGATAATGTGAGTAGTCACGAAAGCGCTTGGAACTTCTCTATTCTTTCACAGTGGTTGTTTTGCATATTCTGAAATCACCTGTTTACTGTGATCTTATTGCACACACACACACACACACACACACACACACACACACACACACACACACACACACACACACACACACACACACACACATATATATATATATATATATATATATATATATATATATATATATATATATGCAAAACAACCACTGTGAAAGAGTAGTAAAATTCCAAGCTTGGAATTTCACTACTCTTTCACAGTGGTTGTTTTGCATATTTTAAAATCACCTGTTTACTGTGATCTTCTTATATATATATATATATATATATATATATATATATATATATATATATATATATATATATATATATATATATATATATATATATATATACATTATATATATATATATATATATACATTATATATATATATATATATATATATATATATATATATATATATATATATATATATATATATATATATATATATATATATATATATATATATATATGTCGTGCCGGATATGTAAAACTGGTCAATTAGCAAGAACTCACTTAAAATTAAGTTCTTTCTGAAATTTTCTCTTATACGTTTAAAGATATATTTTTTTCATTAATGTTGATGTAAAAATTTATAATTTTGCACCAAAAGGAACTTAGAAAACTTACCTAACCTTATTATAACAAGAACAATTTATTTTAGTCTAACCCAACTAAATATATTTTAGATTTGTTTACAATAATTTAATAATAACCTAACACAGTGAAATATATTTTTTCGTTAGGTTCAGAATGATTTTGGCGAAATTATTGCATACACAAATTTTCGCTTGTCCTATATGGCAAGTTGAACGTTGCTATTTAAGCCAAGATCGCAAGTTCTGACTATTCGGCACGACATATATATATATATATATATATATATATATATATATATATATATATATATATATATATATATATATATATATATAAACACTGATCTCTGGCTGAAGGAGACTCGAACCTACGAACCTTAGGACAAGGTACGCAGTGCTTTACCAATCTACCCACACTGGACAATACCTTGGCGTGCAGCTTGCGCTACACGTTTGATCAAAGGCAGCCAGCTTTAAGGGAGAAGGCTTACAGCTTTTCATCTCATCCTCTGCATGCATCAGCCTTACTCGAGATTTTAACAATGCAAGGAATTCGCGAGAGCAGGCGAAATATACACAAACACTGATTTCTGGCTGAAGGAGACTCGAACCTACGAACCTTAGGACAAGGTACGCAGTGCTTTACCAATAGGCAGAACTTGCGATCTTGGCTTAAATAGCAACGCTCATCTTGCCATATAGGACAAGTGAAAATTTGTGTATGCAATAATTTAGCCAAAATCATTCTGAACCTAACGAAAAAAATATATTTCACTGTGTTTGTTTACTATTAAATTACTGTAAACAAATCTAAAATATATTTGGTTGGGTTAGGCTAAAATAAATTGCACTTGTTATAATAAGGTTAGGTGAGTTTTCTAAGTTCCTTTTGGTGCAAAATTATAAAATTTTACATCAACATTAATGAAAAAAATGTATCTTTAAACGTATAACAGAAAATTTTAGAAAGGATTTAATTTTAAATGAGTTCTTGCTAATTGACCAGTTTTACATATTCGGCACGACATATATAATATATATATATATATATATATATATATATATATATATATATATATATATATATATATATATATATATATATATATATATATATATATATTATTGTAACCACGAACGAGTGGTATTGATCAATACCACTCGTTCGTGGTTACAATAATATATAAATGCTACTCGTGAAGCTAGTACACCAAACAGGGATGAGAATGAAATTAGCTTAGAAGCTCCCACACCTCTGTATGTCCTCGGATGGCGGCCCAACAGCTAGCTGTGTGCTGGCTTCGCCATTCTTGTAAGGTTGGGTGGTCCTGTGGTTTAAAGCGTCATGTAGTTCTGGCTTACCATAAGGCAGGCCATTACAACATGGGTTCGAATCCTTGGCTAGCGCAGTGTTGTTATATATATATATATATATATATATATATATATATATTTATAATTTTTTTAACAAGTCAGCCGTCTCCCACCGAGGCAGGGTGACCCAAAAAGAAAGAAAATCCCCAAAAAGAAAATACTTTCATCGTCATTCAACACTTTCACCTCACTCACACATAATCACTGTTTTTGCAGAGGTGCTCAGAATACAACAGTTTAGAAGCATATACGTATAAAGATACACAACATATCCCTCCAAACTGCCAATATCCCAAACCCCTCCTTTAAAGTGCAGGCATTGTACTTCCCATTTCCAGGACTCAAGTCCGGCTATATAAAAATAACCGGTTTACCTGAATCCCTTCACTAAATATTACCCTGCTCACACTCCAACAGCTCGTCAGGTCACAAATACCATTCGTCTCCATTCACTCCTATTTAACACGCTCACGCACGCTTGCAGGAAGTCCAAGCCCCTCGCCCACGAAACCTCCTTTATCCCCTCCCTCCAACCTTTTTGAGGACGACCCCTACCCCGCCTTGCTTCCCCTACAGATTTAAATGCTCTCCATGTCATTCTAATTTAACTCATTCTCTCTAAATGACCAAACCACCTCAACAACCCCTCTTCTGCCCTCTGACTAATACTTTTATTAACTCCACACCTTCTCCTAATTTCCACACTCCGAATTTTCTGCATAATATTTACACCACACATTACCCTTAGACAGGACATCTCCACTGCCTCCAACCGTCTCCTCGCTGCTGCATTTACCACCCAAGCTTCACATCCATATAAGAATGTTGGTACTACTATACTTTCATACATTCCCTTCTTTGCCTCCATAGATAAGGTTTTTTGTCTCCACATATACCTCAACGCACCACTCACCTTTTTTTCTTCATCAATTCTATGATTAACCTCATCCTTCATAAATCCATCCGCCGACACGTCAACTCCCAAGTATCTGAAAACATTCACTTCCTCCATATTCCTCCTCCCCAATTTGATATCCAATTTTTCTTTATCTAAATCATTTTACACCCTCATCACCTTACTCTTTTCTATGTTCACTTTCAACTTTCTACCTTTACACACACTCCCAAACTCATCCACTAACCTTTGCAATTTTTCTTTAGAATCTTCCGTAAAACATATCTCTTATAAAATTGTCAGAAAGTACTTATTTAGGCTCAGGAAGATCAGAACGTGACGGTGGGGGAGGGAGGCTGGACCCACACTGTTTTAAAAGCATGTTAGACAGTGCTCACCAAGCTAGCAGTGAATCTGGCCGATGTATTAATATATATATATATATATATATATATATATATATATATATATATATATATATATATATATTATTATTATTATTATCACACCGGCCGATTCCCACCAAGGCAGGGTGGCCCGAAAAAGAAAAACTTTCACCATCATTCACTCCATCACTGTCTTGCCAGAAGGGTGCTTTACACTACAGTTTTTAAACTGCAACATTAACACCCCTCCTTCAGAGTGCAGGCACTGTACTTCCCATCTCCAGGACTCAAGTCCGGCCTGCCGGTTTCCCTGAATCCCTTCATAAATGTTACTTTGCTCACACTCCAACAGCACGTCAAGTATTAAAAACCATTTGTCTCCATTCACTCCTATCAAACACGCTCACGCATGCCTGCTGGAAGTCCAAGCCCCTCGCACACAAAACCTCCTTTACCCCCTCCCTCCAACCCTTCCTAGGCCGACCCCTACCCCGCCTTCCTTCCACTACAGACTGATACACTCTTGAAGTCATTCTGTTTCGCTCCATTCTCTCTACATGTCCGAACCACCTCAACAACCCTTCCTCAGCCCTCTGGACAACAGTTTTGGTAATCCCGCACCTCCTCCTAACTTCCAAACTACGAATTCTCTGCATTATATTCACACCACACATTGCCCTCAGACATGACATCTCCACTGCCTCCAGCCTTCTCCTCGCTGCAACATTCATCACCCACGCTTCACACCCATATAAGAGCGTTGGTAAAACTATACTCTCATACATTCCCCTCTTTGCCTCCAAGGACAAAGTTCTTTGTCTCCACAGACTCCTAAGTGCACCACTCACTCTTTTTCCCTCATCAATTCTATGATTCACCTCATCTTTCATAGACCCATCCGCTGACACGTCCACTCCCAAATATCTGAATACGTTCACCTCCTCCATACTCTCTCCCTCCAATCTGATATTCAATCTTTCATCACCTAATCTTTTTGTTATCCTCATAACCTTACTCTTTCCTGTATTCACCTTTAATTTTCTTCTTTTGCACACCCTACCAAATTCATCCACCAATCTCTGCAACTTCTCTTCAGAATCTCCCAAGAGCACAGTGTCATCAGCAAAGAGCAGCTGTGACAACTCCCACTTTGTGTGTGATTCTTTATCTTTTAACTCCACGCCTCTTGCCAAGACCCTCGCATTTACTTCTCTTACAACCCCATCTATAAATATATTAAACAACCACGGTGACATCACACATCCTTGTCTAAGGCCTACTTTTACTGGGAAAAAATTTCCCTCTTTCCTACATACTCTAACTTGAGCCTCACTATCCTCGTAAAAACTCTTCACTGCTTTCAGTAACCTACCTCCTACACCATACACTTGCAACATCTGCCACATTGCCCCCCTATCCACCCTGTCATACGCCTTTTCCAAATCCATAAATGCCACAAAGACCTCTTTAGCCTTATCTAAATACTGTTCACTTATATGTTTCACTGTAAACACCTGGTCCACACACCCCCTACCTTTCCTAAAGCCTCCTTGTTCATCTGCTATCCTATTCTCCGTCTTACTCTTAATTCTTTCAATTATAACTCTACCATACACTTTACCAGGTACACTCAACAGACTTATCCCCCTATAATTTTTGCACTCTCTTTTATCCCCTTTGCCTTTATACAAAGGAACTATGCATGCTCTCTGCCAATCCCTAGGTACCTTACCCTCTTCCATACATTTATTAAATAATTGCACCAACCACTCCAAAACTATATCCCCACCTGCTTTTAACATTTCTATCTTTATCCCATCAATCCCGGCTGCCTTACCCCCTTTCATTTTACCTACTGCCTCACGAACTTCCCCCACACTCACAACTGGCTCTTCCTCACTCCTACAAGATGTTATTCCTCCTTGCCCTATACACGAAATCACAGCTTCCCTATCTTCATCAACATTTAACAATTCCTCAAAATATTCCTTCCATCTTCCCAATACCTCTAACTCTCCATTTAATAACGCTCCTCTCCTATTTTTAACTGACAAATCCATTTGTTCTCTAGGCTTTCTTAACTTGTTAATCTCACTCCAAAACTTTTTCTTATTTTCAACAAAATTTGTTGATAACATCTCACCCACTCTCTCATTTGCTCTCTTTTTACATTGCTTCACCACTCTCTTAACTTCTCTCTTTTTCTCCATATACTCTTCCCTCCTTGCATCACTTCTACTTTGTAAAAACTTCTCATATGCTAACTTTTTCTCCCTTACTACTCTCTTTACATCATCATTCCACCAATCGCTCCTCTTCCCTCCTGCACCCACTTTCCTGTAACCACAAACTTCTGCTGAACACTCTAACACTACATTTTTAAACCTACCCCATACCTCTTCGACCCCATTGCCTATGCTCTCATTAGCCCATCTATCCTCCAATAGCTGTTTATATCTTACCCTAACTGCCTCCTCTTTTAGTTTATAAACCTTCACCTCTCTCTTCCCTGATGCTTCTATTCTCCTTGTATCCCATCTACCTTTTACTCTCAGTGTAGCTACAACTAGAAAGTGATCTGATATATCTGTGGCCCCTCTATAAACATGTACATCCTGAAGTCTACTCAACAGTCTTTTATCTACCAATACATAATCCAACAAACTACTGTCATTTCTCCCTACATCATATCGTGTATACTTATTTATCCTCTTTTTCTTAAAATATGTATTACCTATAACTAAACCCCTTTCTATACAAAGTTCAATCAAAGGGCTCCCATTATCATTTACACCTGGCACCCCAAACTTACCTACCACACCCTCTCTAAAAGTTTCTCCTACTTTAGCATTCAAGTCCCCTACCACAATTACTCTCTCACTTGGTTCAAAGGCTCCTATACATTCACTTAACATCTCCCAAAATCTCTCTCTCTCCTCTGCATTCCTCTCTTCTCCAGGTGCATACACTTATGTGTGTGTGTGTGTGTGTGTGTGTGTGTGTGTGTGTGTGTGTGTGTATGGATGTGTGTGTGTGTGTGTGTGCGTGCGTGCGTGCGTGCGTGCGTGCGTGCGTGCGTGCGTGCGTGCGTACGTACGTACGTGCGCGCGCGCCTCTCACATTGGCACATGCCAGATTCACTGCTAGCTTGGTGAGCACTGTCTAACATGCTCTTAAAACAGTGTGGGTCCAGCCTGCCTCCCCCACCTTCGTCACGTTCTCATCTTCCTGAGCCTAAATAACTACTTTCTAACAATTTTATAACACATATATGTTTTAAATTTTCATCTGTGCCCCCGACGGCGTATTTTCCGCCTCTCAGCCTGTCCCTGTCTACCCTATTATCTCTTAGTATATGTATTTGGTACGTCGGTTTCATGTCGTCTGTAAGTCTTCTATCCTTTAATTTCATAAGTTTCAATTCTTTCTGTTAATTCCTTCTTAGTCCACTTCTCTTGGCTCCGGAACGCGTGTGTAATTTTTGTGTTCGTTCATAGAAAACTAGCTAGGTTTTCCTAGGTTGAGTCTCATCTCTTGGCCCTGCCCCGTTGTGGCATCTTGGGTAGCTTTGGGAAAAAGTTAGACAAATAGGTGGGTGGGAATGTTTGGTTTTGAGTAGAACCTGCCTTGTATGGGCCAGTAGGCCAGCGGATAATAATAAATAGTACCTAGTGAAGAGTGTAACCAAGAGCGGCAAGTAATGACAGAAACTAAGATATGTCATCAGTCGCTCGAGATCACCAGTGATGACTCAGCATCTCTAGTCCTTTCCTGACTTGTGGCTGATGGAGTGCAGTACACACCTACAGTACAACCCTACCTGGAGGTTACCTGGAGGTTATTCCGGGGATCAACGCCCCCGCGGCCCGGTCCATGACCAGGCCTCCCGATGGATCAGGGCCTGATCAACTAGGCTGTTACTGCTGGCCGCACGCAGTCCAACGTACGAGCCACAGCCCGGCTGATCCGGCACTGACTTTAGGTATCTGTCCAGCTCTCTCTTGAAGGCAGCCAGGGGTTTATTGGCAATTCCCCTAATGCTTGATGGGAGGCTGTTGAACAGTTTTGGGCCCCGGACACTTATGGTGTTTTCCCTTAGTGTACCAATGGCGCCCCTACTTTTTATTGGGGGCATTTTGCATCGCCTGCCCAGTCTTTTACTTTCGTAGGGAGTGATTTCTGTGTGCAGATTTGGGACCATTCCTTCCAAGATTTTCCAAGTGTAGATTATGATATGTCTCTCCCTCCTGCGTTCCAACGAGTACAAGTCAAGTGCTTCCAAGCGTTCCCAGTAGTTAAGGTGCTTGACAGAACTTATACGTGCAGTAAAGGATCTCTGTACACTCTCTAGATCTGCGATTTCACCTGCTTTGAATGGAGATGTTAATGTACAGCAGTATTCCAGCCTAGAGAGAACACTAACCTCCCTCACACTCACAGTACAACCCTAACCTCCCTCTCACCCACAGTAAAACCCTAACCTCCCTCACACTCACAGTACAACCCTATCCTCCTTCACACTCACAGTAAAACCCTAACCTCCCTCACACTCACAGTACAACCCTAACCTCCTTCACACCCACAGTACAACCCTAACCTTTACACTCACAGTACAACCCTAACCTCCTTCACACTCACAGTACAACCCTAACCTCCCTCACACTCACAGTAAAACCCTAACCTCCCTCACACTCACAGTACAACCCTAACCTCCTTCACACCCACAGTACAACCCTAACCTTTACACTCACAGTACAACCCTAACCTCCTTCACACTCACAGTACAACCCTAACCTCCCTCACACTCACAGTACAATCCTAACCTCCCTCACACCCACAGTGCAACCCTAACCTCCCTCACACACAATACAACCCTAACCTCCATCAAATACTCACAATACAATACTAACCTCCCTCACACCCACAGTAAACCCCTACCCTCCCTCACGCCCACAGTACAACCCTAACCTCCCTCACACATTCACAGGAAACACTAACCTCCCTCACACACTCACAGTACAATTCTAACTTTACTCCCCTACCTACTCACCCACTAATATTACAAACCAGACGTCTCTCACCCAGCCTTGACTTTTCTCACCCATTAAATGTACAACCCTAACGTCCCTCGGGAGCACTTATTCGACCCCTGCAAACACGATCAGGTAAGCACACACCCACACCTACCTTCATTAAGGACAGACCTTGCCAAAGTTGGTGAAAATAGAAATGGTTTATTTTGGTGCTTGGCAGCAGGTAAAGCGTATCGTTACGTGAGAGTGATGAGAAGTTTTTGTTGTAGTTTACCCTTAGTAGTTAAACCTATACCCAGGGGGAGTTATTTCCTTCCCCCCTTGGGTACACGCAACCAGGTAGGGGATGCAGGGGTCGCTACCCCCTCCTTCCTGGTACAGGTGTGCACAGGTGAGGGATGAAGGGATAATTACCCCTCCTCCCTCCTGGCACAGGTGTGCACAGGTGAGGGATGCAGGGGTAGCTACCTCTTCCCTCCTGGTACAGGTGTGCACAGGTGAAGGATGAAGGGGTAATTACTTACAGGGACTTTGATACATCAGGGAAGGATGCAAACTGAGGACAAATGAAATATATGGGTACAAAAGAGTGCATGAGAGCACATGAGATTTCATAAAAGTACGTGAGAGTACATGGAAAAAATGAGAGAAACATAAGCACTTACTGTCTATATCGAGGCTATCTTTTCATAGAAAATTATAACAGTGTAGCAACTTCTGCTTCTGTTAAGACATCTGAGGCAAGGATAGCAAAGCAAAAGGCTCTCTCCCCACAACCGCTCTCTCTCTCTCTCTCTTTCTCTCTCTGGCCATGTGCAAATGATCACTTTTGGAACAAGAGTAGACTGCACTGCAGGTTCGAAAATGTGGGTGAAGAGAGGGAGAGAACGGAGTGAAAAAGGAAGAAAAAGGGAGGGGACTGAGGGAGGGTGCTAGAGAGGGAGGGGAGTGACGGATGGAGAGGGAAGACAAAGAAACAGAAATCAAAGAAGGGACAGAGAAGAGACTCACAGGAGACCATGGTTGATAAGGTAGCTAGACAGGCAGAACACGACCACACTGACAGACACGCAGGTAAACACACTCACACATCGTCAAACAAACAGAAAAGCCAACCGTAGAGACAGCCTGACACCTTCAATGGTTCAGACAGACTGACACACCTCCAGTTGTTTAGACAGGCTAATACACCTCCAGTTGTTTAGACAGGCTAATACACCTCCAGTTGTTTAGACAGGCTAATACACCTCCAGTTGTTCAGACAGGCTAAAACACCTTGAACTGTTCATCAGGTGAGAAGTTGGACAACTATACGAGCAGTGAAGCAATCAAAAATAATATTAAAGAATCGAACATGTACTTTAGAATTATTATTATTATTATCATTATTATTATTATTATTATTATTATTATTATTATTATTATTATTATTATTATCATTATTATTATTATTAAATTTTCATTAGAAACTGTAGCACACAACTACAATAAGACCCCCAACAAGCACAGGTTGAACAACAGCAGCAACAGTTGTGGTAGGGAACGGGAGGGAAGGGAATACATGTAGGAGGGGAATGGGGGAATCGGGGTATATTGGGGCTGGGGTAAGGGACACCATCCTCAAATACTTCCCAGGATCAGAACGTATAATTCCGACGCTACGAAACACAAGAAGTCTTGCGTGCCGGGCCACCTGTCTATATTATCACAACCCGACCGTCTCTCTCCCACCCCCGTAGGTATCCGTGTTGGAAGAAATCCCTTTGGTATCCGTGCTGGAGGAGCCCCTTAAGTATCAGTGACTGGGAGTCCCCTGGGGTAAAGCTCCTTACTCCTAGCGCCTTAGTTCACCATGTTGGAAGTCAGTCATATAATAACCTCATCTGCCTCTTACAAGCATACTACGTCAGTCCCACGTCTAGTTGCCTTTACAAGCATACTACGCCAGTCCCACGTCCAGTTGCCTCTTACAAGCATACTACATCAGTCCTACGTCCAGTTGCCTCTTACAAGCATACTACGTCAGTCCTACGTCCAGTTGCCTCTTAAAAGCATACTACATCAGTCCTACGTCCAGTTGCCTCTTACAAGCATACTACGTCAGTCCCAAGTCCAGTTGCCTCTTACAAGCATACTACATCAGTCCTACGTCCAGTTGCCTCTTACAAGCATACTACGTCAGTCCTACGTCCAGTTGCCTCTTACAAGCATACTACATCAGTCCTACGTCCAGTTGCCTCTCACAAGCATACTACGTCAGTCCCACGTCCAGCTGCCTCTTACAAGCAAGCTATGTCAATCCCACGTCCAGTTCCCTCTTACAAGCAAGCTATGTCGATCCCACGTCCAGTTGCTTCTTACAAGCAAGCTATGTCAATCTCACGTCCAGATGTCTCTTACAAGCATGATACGTCGGTCCCATGTTCAGTTTCCTCTTACAAGCACGCTACGTCGATCCCACGTTCAGTTGCCTCTTACAAGCATGCTACGTCGGTCTCACGCTCGGCAGCAATCAGAGCGATATAAACATCACTTTCAGCTCTGCGGCAAAAGAGGAAAGGGAAGGCCGAAGAACATAATGTTAATGGTAGGTATTTGTGTGAAGGCACTTTACCTGGGACCTTAGTCAACAGCCACGCTAGATTCCTTTATAACACTTCTCAAGACACTATGTCGACCAGTGTGCCTCTCCCCAGGTTATTCTTGTGTCCTTGCATCAGCAGTTGTAACAGCAGTAGCAGCAGCAGCAGTAGTAGCATCAGCAGCAATAGAAGTATCAACAGAAGCAGCAACAGTAAAATCATCATAAGCAACAACAATGACAATTGCAGCAGCAGAGTAGCAACAGATTCAGAAGAAGCCGCAGCAGTAATCGGAGCACAAACAGTAGTACCACCACCACCGGCAACAGAAAGACTCTACAGAACTTGATCATACAAAATGTGAAAGGGATTTAGAAGTTATGGTAAGATGAAATCTCAGTATAGCCTAGCCAGAAGTGCCTCAGTATCTGTAATAAGGCTCAAAAAACTATTTGAATTTATTGCAAAAAATATTAGCAAAAGCAGTCCATAGGTCATTCTGCAATCCATACCACGGGTGGGGATAGAACCCACGCTCAGAGAGTCATAAAACTCCAGACCGACGCGCTAGCCACTGGGCTAGCTGGCTACAATAAAATTCGTCCAACTAGGTATATTTATACACCACAGGAAGGTTAGCATAGGCACCACTGTGACCACAAATGCAAGTTTCGTCTGAAAAAACTTGCATTTGTGGTCACAGTGGTGCCTATGCTAACCTTTCTATGGTTTATAAATATACCTAGTTGGATGACTCTTATTGCAGCTAGCTGGCCCAGTGGCTAACGCGTCGGTCTAGAGTTTTATGACTCTCTGATGGAAATAAATGGTATAAAATACCGACACAATGGAAATATAAACACAAATGCAGTATAATGTGATCCTTTATTGACAACGTTTCACCCACGCAGTGGGCTTTTTCAAGTCACACACGGATCTACCTGGGGTTGGAAGGTACGGGATCCTTCACACAGAGAATACCTGGACCTTCTTCTAAAAGCTTACTCACTTCGCAACAGACACAATTTTCTTCGTGAATGCATCGAAGAAATGGTCTTACCAAGATCTACTCCTCCTCAAATTGCCAACATCAAACCACCTTTCTCCGCTACAGCTCGGACCTACCTTGAAGAGTGTGCAGATGACTTAAACAATGCTACAAAGGAAGCTTTTCTCCAAGCCAGAACACTAGGCACAACACTCCGGGGCAACATGAACAGACGCACCGCCGAAATCATTCGCAGCAGAGTTACCACAGCGAATGTTCAACAGAAGATCAGACTTACTAGGAAACTACAAACACTCTGCGATAATAGTAATTGGAAAAGTTTAGGAAGACCTGAAATTATTCAAAATCTTTCATCTCGTCCACTGTCAACCACAGAAACTGAAGCCCTCAGCTTAGGCCTCAAATTCGCAACAGGAATTACGAAACCAAAACAAGACCTCAATTTCACCGCCAAAAACTACAGACACAATGACTCCGACTTCCAAAAAGGCTATCTTCAAGGCATCATCTCAGCAGCCATCTCAACACGCAGCTCCCCAGTCATACCTCGACGTTACATCAATGCACTCAAAGGTTTAGCAGAAGACACGACCATCAGGGTCACCACCGCTGATAAAGGAGGTGGTGTTGTTATCATGAACACTGACGATTACAGGAACAAAATGCTTAATCTACTTAATGACCCAGATACCTACAAACCTCTCACAACTAACCAAGTGGACAACCTCACTAAAACTTTTCTTCAAAGGACTCGCCGCATTCTGAGGGGCTCAGAACAAGGGAAGAAACTTCTGCACACCATGCCCAGCAACCCCAGACCTGCCAGAATGTACGGCCTGCCAAAGACTCACAAGCCTGGTATCCCACTGAGGCCCATATCCTCGGGAATAGGCAGTGCTCCCCACCAGCTCTCAGGAATTCTCGCCAAACACCTCTCTAAACTCTTGGGCACTATCAGTCCAGCACATCTCAAACACTCAGGTGATCTTCTCAATCGCATTCGCAACATCAACATCAGGAACAAGAAACTTTCCAGCCTTGACGTGACTTCCCTATTCACTAAAGTACCTACTAAACAAGCCATCGATCTCTTGCGCAGGAAAATTGACGATTCACATGATCTTCCCATTCCAGCCAGCGATTTCATCGACCTTGTTGAACTATGTGTTGGCTTTACGTGTTTCTCTTTCGAAAATCACCTCTTTCAGCAGACTTTTGGACTACCCATGGGTTCGCCACTCAGTGCAGTCCTGGCGAACCTATACATGGAACATCTAGAAGCCGAACGTTTCTCCACCATTATTCCTTCGTCTGTCACCTGGCTCCGTTATGTTGACGACATTCTCCTCATAACTCCTAAACGCTTCAACGTTCAAGCTCTCCAAGACAAGCTCAACCAGGTCGAGCCTTCAATCCAATTCACACTTGAAGAAGAAGTCGACAACACTCTTCCTTTCCTTGATGTTCTACTCTGCAAAGCTGACCACGAACTTCGTTTTAAAGTCTATCGAAAACCCACCAACCAAAACGATCTTCTCCACTTCTACTCTCACCACGACACCAAAACCAAACGTGGTGTAATTATAGGCTTCTTCCTGCGTGCACTCAGAATCTGCAGCAACGAGTTCCTTGAGGAAGAATGCACTATAATTGAACAAGTATTTTCCAAACTCCACTATCCTCGTCACTTCATCAGAGACTGCAGACGGCGAGCATTAAACATCTTCAACACACCCAGAGAAGACACTGCCGAGAAGAGATACATAGTCCTTCCCACCAACTCCATTGCCAAACATGTTTCCAACATCTTTGCCAAAACATCATTCCAAGTATCTACCTCCACAACCACGACCATCAAGGACATCACCAGTAGTAGACAGGACAAGCCTCCATCCTCTGCAGGGGTATACATAATCCCTTGTAATGACTGCAACAAATTATATGTGGGCGAAACATCAAGAGACCTCCAAACACGTATTTCAGAACACCAATATGCAAGCAGGACTGACGATACAAGGAATGCCTGTGTACAACATCGCAATTCACACAACCATTTAATTAACTACAGAAACTCAAGACTTATAGCCACAGAAGACAACACTCAATACAGAAGAATCCTGGAATCATCGTTTATCTCTATAACCAACAATTTCAACCAGAACAATGGCTTCTATAACATAGCTGAACCACTCGCCAAGAAACTTCTTCATCGCTATCCCACATAAGAACATAGAACACTGCAGAAGGTCTACTCACAACTTGTCCAATATCCCCGCCTAGCTACCCAAGACTCTATAACCCCACCCGGTAGATCATCTGATGCAGCAATCTTCACCTGACCTCAACGTTCTGAACTATAAATACTCCCGTACCTTCCAACCCCAGGTAGATCCGTGTGTGACTTGAAAAAGCCCACTGCGTGGGTGAAACGTTGTCAATAAAGGATCACATTATACTGCATTTGTGTTTATATTTCCGACTCTCTGATCGCGGGTTTTATCCCCGTCCGTGGCATGGTTTGTTTGCAATCGTGTCATTACGATTTCGTGAGTCATTCTACAGTTCTACACATCGTTATGATTCTCTGCTCTTGGGAATCGAAGAATTGAGGATAGCTTCTCTGAGCTTTGAGCAACTGTATCTTCAGGTGAGAGCAGAGGTGGAGGAAGTTGGGAAAAGTCACAGATTCTTGAAGAGAGGGTTCATCCTGGGAACACGATCGAGACCAGCCACAACGAACGGAAACTGGTGGGCAAGAAAGTTCTGAAGCTGACAATAAGGAAGATTCAAGAGACCGCTGTAGATACCACAAATTCTGGCGCTGACCTGCTGAAGGAATGCGGTTCAGCCAGCGAGAACGATACAGTGAAGGCCACTCACTGATAGTAAGATGTTGCTGTAGTGGGGAACACTCACAGACTAAACTTATGGACATAGCTTTTTCGTTGTTTATTTAGATTTTAGTAACACTTTTGATGGTCCCACACAGAAGCCTGTTAAAGAAAGTGGCAGCACATGGTACTGGACAAAACGCAGCCAAAATTTTGTTCTGAGTGGTATAAAAATAAAAAAAATAAAAAATCAAAGAAATCGTCTTTAAAGACAGAATTTTTAGCATATATATGAAATTCCTTAAAACCCCTTGCTCTGTGGTCACTGATAATATAATATAGTGAAAATTATCCAATGAAAAAGTAAATAAAAAGTACCTGCCCAGGGGAAAGGGAAGGAATTTTAGGACCCCAACGGCTGAGCTACTGGTATTGGATGATAGTTCTCTCAGTGACCGAAGCTTGGATGACCGAGAGGAAGCAAAAAAGTTACATATTTTTGTTTTTGCGTGACGTGTTTCCCCTTGACTTATACGCCTAAATAATACAAGACAGTTTTTAATCTAGGTAGTAGATACTCGTGAGCAGATAGTCTCGGTGTGTGCTACCAAGTCTTCCATCAATAATTATTAACAACTGTAGGTCCTACGATGGTGGAAGCGACGTTACCAGCAGGGCCTACGATGGAGTGATGTCACGCCTATACAACCTACAACAGGAAGTGACTTGATGTTTGTAGGACCTACGACAGGAAGTGACGTCAAAAATCAACAATAATAAAATATTCAATAATAATCAACAATAATCAAGTATCTGTCTTTCCCATGTATTCTAATGTATACTCTAGCACACATGACGGAAGTCTTCAGTACTGAGATAAACTACTCTCAGTTATTCCATTGTGGGTTTAAAAAAATATGGTTATGATCAACCATGATTTTTAAAGTCCTCAGTCAGATTACCACGGTTTTTAGTCCTCATATGACTAAGAACAGTGTCACGAAACACTTGTTCTGTTTCCTGACAAACCTAATACCTACCTACATTATGGGTTCAGTAGCTACTGTAGCTTCGAAGGTTCCCTTCCAGCAGAGCTGGAGTTACTATTACTTAAGGAATTACCATCGTTCAGGACTTCCTATCTCATACACAGGGAAAAAGTGGAATCTTTAAAAGACCACTAATAAAGAGCGAGAGTGAAAATTAAAATATAATTGAGAAAAGATAAGTGAAAGGTAATTAGAGGGTCTTGGTTCTTAGGCAAAATTGAGTTAATTGGTAGATTGTAAATGGTTGATGCAGGGAAGTAAGGAATGATGGGCGGGTGAGGAGGAATGGTGAGTGGGAAAGGAAGAATGATGGGTGGGTGAGGAAGATGGGTGGGAGAGAAAGAATGGTGGGTGAGGAAGTAAGAATGGTGGGTGAGGAAGTAAGAATGGTGGGTGAGGAAGTAAGAATGGTGGGTGAGGGAAGTAAGAATGGTGGGTGAGGAAGTAAGAATGGTGGGTGAGGAAGTAAGAATGGTGGGTGAGGGGGGGGTGATGGTTGGGAGAGAAAGAATGATGGGTGGGTGAGGAAGAATGATGGGTGGGTGAGGAAGAAAGATGGGTGGGTGAGGAAGAAAGATGGGTGGGTGAGGAAGAAAGATGGGTGGGTGAGGAAGAATGATGGGTGGGTGAGGAAGAAAGATGGGTGGGTGAGGAAGAATGATGGGTGGGTGAGGGGGGGGATGACTGTTGTCTATCAATAGAACGATGTTGATTACACACTGAAAAAATATATGAAGAATGATGAACGAAGAATAAAGAATGGTGAATGAAGAATAATAAATGTAGAATGACGGATAAAGAATGGTAAATGAAGAATGAAAAAATAACTAGAATACAACTAAATATTCTAAACCTAATGAATACGTAGAGTGAGAACCAGAAGGGCGTAGGTAGACATCATTCATACACTGCCATGTGTAGTTATGTATATAGATTTACTTATTCTTGACTAAGCTGATGAACCCTTACAATTTACAACAGTTATAAATATACACTCATTTATGAATTATTATTACTACTATTATTGTCATTAATATAATTATAATTATTATTATTATTGTTATTAAGAGGATGAACACAAACTCCTGACGTCCACCGCCTCTTTTCTTTACATAAATTAAGGTATTTTTGTGGGGTACAGTTATGATAGCAAATCGTTATAAACACTTTCGTTAATTTTCTACATGAAAAGAGTTTTCGAGCAGAAATATATGATGATAATTGGTGGTGACCTCAATTAGCGGGCAGCCAGATAGTTGAGGACCTGGAGGAGTCGTGCCATCTGGCCTCTAGAAACTGCGAGGGAGGTTCCGCGTACTAAGGGGTAAGAGGGAGGACTGACCATCCTTCCTTCCAATGAGACAAGGAAGAAATGAGTTCTGTTTTTTTCAATGTTGTTTTTGGAGGTATACCGACAGGTTAATTAATAAGATACACGTGTTAACACCTGGGTATCTTCACTTGAGAGAAGTTTCTCAAAGAGACACAGGTGTTTCACAATTGCCTTATTCACCACTTTCGCACCTGCAAGGCATGTCTTGGTAATTCATAACCACTTATAAACTACATTGTAATGTTTTGTGACTGAATTCTTGTCTATGCTACCAACTGCTGACCATGGTAACCAATCACTGACCACCGTAATTTGCTTAGCTACCATTACATAAGTACCCACTCCCAGATTCCATGATGTGCCTCTGTAATATTTGGTCTACCGCCTACAGTACGAGCATGGGGAACATAATGATGTTACACGGAGTTTTAAATGAGTGATATCTGCTGCTATAACGATCACACACACACACACACACACACACACACACACACACACACACACACACACACACACACACACACACATACACACACACACACATACACACACATACACACACACACACACACATACAAACACAAACACAAACACACACACACACACACACACACACACACACACACACACACACACACACTCACACACATCACATCTCAAAGAGATCAAATCCATGCGCCAGGAACTGATACCAGGACATAAACACCTCACGAACAAGAAAATCAAACACCTTCAAACAAGTGATGGTTAGCCATCGTCACACCGGTACTCAAACCACACACCAAACACTCTAACACCAGGACTTAAATTATAAGACTGACTTCAAGAGCAGTGGAAATTATGCGACTTTGGAAGGAAAGAGAATTATCTTAGTGACTTAGGGAAAAGGGAAATTATACGACTTCGGAGGCAGGGGGGAATTATATGACTTTGGGAGGGGAATTATATAACTCCGAGAGGAGGGTAATTATATGGCTCCAGAAGGAGGGGAATTATATGACTTCAGGAGGAGAGGAATTATGTAACTCCAAGAGGAGGGGAATTATGACCCGAAGAGGAGGGGAAATGTATGACTCCAAGAAGAGGGGAATTATGACTCGAAGAGGAGGGGAACTATATGACTCCAAGAGAAGGGGAATTATATGACACCAGGAGGAGGGAAATTTTATATGACACCAGGAGGAGGGAAATCCTATGTCTGATTTGAGGAAAAGGGAAAATTATATAATTAACTTGGGAAGGAGAGGGTAACTGTGTGAGTGACTTCGGAAAGAGGAGGAATTATTTGAGGAGCACAAGAAGGCAAAGGGAGGGAAGAAGAGGCAAACGAATAGAAGGGTAGGGCAGAACAGGTACATGAAAAAGAGAGACTACTGGGAGCAGGACAGGGGAAAGAGAGGAAAAGAGAAAAAATAGAATAATGAAAAAGGAGAGTAGGAGACTCAGAAAAAATAGAAAAGAAGGGTTGGAGACGCAGAAGAATGGAAGAAGAGGTGAGAAAGGTAAAATAAGGAAGTGATCCTGGGATGAATGTAGACAGGAAGACACATCGTAAAAGACCCATAATTAGTGAGATATGCTACTGTCACAGGGAGGGTCACAAGACAGGAGGGTCACGAGTCTGGGAGGGTCACAAGACAGAAAGGATTACAAGACAGGGAGGATCACAAGACAGGGTCACAAGACAGGGAGGGTCACAAGACAGAGAGGGTCACAAACAGGGAGGGTCATAAAACAGGGAGGGTCACAAGACAGGGAGAGTCACAAGACAGGGAGGGCCACAAGACAGAGAGGGTCACAAGATAGGGAGGATTACATGACAGAGGGTCACAAAACAGGGAGGGTCACAAGATAGGGAGGGTTACAAGACAGAGAGGGTCACAAGACAGGGAGGGCTACAAGACAGAGAGGGGTCACAAGACAGGGAGGGTCACAAGACAGGGAGGGTTACAAGACAGAGAGGGTCACAAGACAGGGAGGGTCATAAGACAGGGAGGATCACAAGACAGATAGGGTCACAATACAGGGTCTCAAGACAGGGAAAGTTACAAGACAGGGAGGGTTACAAGACAGGGTGGGTCACATGACAGGGAGGGTCGCAAGACAGGGAGGGGTCAGGGTCACTGGTGTCACGGTTACTGATGTTAAGGTCACTGGTGTCACGGATGTATGTGTGTGTGTACTCACTCACCTAACTGTATTCACCTAACTGTGGTTGCAAGGGTCAAGTTCTAGCTCCTGGCCCCGCCTCTTCACTGGCCACTACTAGGTCATTCTTCCTGTTCCTATGAGCTTTATCATACCTCTTCTAAAAGCTATGTATGGATCCTGCCTCCACTACATCACTTCCCAGACTATTCCACTTCCTGACAACTCTGTGACTGACGAAATACTTCCTGACATCCTTGTGATTCATCTGAGTCTTCAACTTCCAACTGTGACCCCTTGTTGCTGTGTCCCATCTCTGGAACATTCTGTCTCTGTCCACCTTTTCGATTCCTCTAAGTATTATATATGTCGTTATCATATCCCCCTATCTCTCCTGTCCACCAATGTCGTCAGGTCGATTTCCTTTTGTCAGCATAGTTGCTGAAACCCTCCCGACACTCTAACCTCTCTTTAACATGCCCCATAGCTCCGGGATTAGTCTTGTTGCAAACCTCTGCACTTTCTCTAGTTTCCCTACTTGTTTGGCTAGGTGTGGGTTCAAAAATGGTGCTGCATACTCCAATATAGGTCTAACGTACACGATGTACAGTGTCCTGGATGTTTCCTTATTAATATGTCGGAATGCTGTTCCCAGGTTTGCTAGGCGACCGTATGCTGCAGCAGCTATTTGGGTGATGTGCGCTTCAGGAGATGTGCCTGGTGTTATATTCACCCCAAGATCCCTTTTCTTGAGTGAGGTTTGTAGTATCTGACCCCCTAGACTGTACTCTGTCTGCGGTCTTCTTTGCTTTTCCCCAATCTTCATGACTCTGCACTTGGTGGGGTTGAACTCTAGGAGTCAGTTGCTGGTGCGTCAGTTTACCTGGAGGGAGGGAGTCTACCTGGAGGGAATTCCGGGGATCAACGTCCCCGCGGCCCGGTCCACGACCAGGCCTCCCGGTGGATCAGGGCCTGATCAACGAGGCTGTTACTGCTGGCCGCACGTAATCCAACGTACGAACCACAGCCCGGCTGATCCGGCACCGTCTTTAAGTATCTGTCCAGCTCCCTCTTGAAGACAACCAGGGGTCTTCCCGTAATGCCCCTTATTGCTGGTGGGAGGCTGTTGAACAGTCTTGGGCCCCGGACACTTACTGTGCTTTCTCTTAGTGTACCAGTGACGCCCCTACTTTTCACTTGGGGTATGTTGCATCGCCTGCCAAGTCTTTTGCTTTCGTATGGAGTGATTGCTGTGTGCATATTAGGGACCAGTCCCTCCAGAATCTTCCAGGTGTAGATTATGATATATCTCTCTCGCCTGCGCTCTAGTGAGTACAAGTCAAGTGCTTCCAGGCGCTCCCAGTAGTTAAGGTGTTTGATGGAACTTATACGTGCAGTAAAGGTTCTCTGTACATTCTCTAGCTCTGCAGTTTCACCTGCCTTGAATGGGGATGTTAATGTATAGCAGTATTCCAGCCTAGAAAGAATAAGTGATTTAAAAAGGATCATCAATGGCTTAGCATCTCTTGTCTTGAATGTTCTCATTATCCATCCTATCAGTTTCCTAGCAGATGTGATAGTGGCATTGTTGTGATCCTTGAAGGTGAGATCCTCTGACATTACCACTCCCAGGTCTCTCACATTACTTTTCCTCTCTATTGTGAGATTGGAGTTTGTAGTATACTCAGTTCTTGTTATTATTTCCTCCAGTTTTCCATAACGGAGTAGTTGGAATTTGTCTTCATTGAACATCATATTGTTCTCTGTTGCCCATTGGAAAACTTGGTTTATATCTTCTTGGAGGTTAACAGTGTCCTCAGTGGATGACACTCTCATGCAGATCCTAGTATCGTCTGCAAAAGATGATACAGCGCTGTGGTTTACAGAGAGGTTTTGGTCACCGTATTACAGAATGGATATAAATTCTCTGGAAAATGTACAAAGGAGGATGACAAAGATGATCCCATGTATCAGAAACCTTCCCTATGAGGATAGACTAAGGGCCCTGAAACTGCACTCTCTAGAAAGACGTAGAATCAGGGGGGATATGATTGAGGTTTATAAGTGGAAGACAGGAATAAATAAAGGGGATGTAAATAGTGTGCTGAAAATATCTAGCCTAGACAGGACTCGCAGCAATGGTTTTAAGTTGGAAAAATTCAGATTCAGGAGGGATATAGGAAAGTACTGGTTTGGTAATAGAGTTGTGGATGAGTGGAACAAACTCCCAAGTACCGTTATAGAGGCCAGAACGTTGTGTAGCTTTAAAAATAGGTTGGATAAATACATGAGTAGATGTGGGTGGGTGTGAGTTAGACCTGATAGCTTGTGCTAACAGGTCGGTTGCCGTGTTCCTCCCTTAACTCAATGTGACCTGACCTGACTAGGTTGGGTGCATTGGCTTAAGCCGGTAGGGACTTGGACCTGCCTCGCATGGGCCAGTAGGCCTTCTGCAGTGTTCCTTCGTTCTTATGTTCTTATGTTCTTATAAGGAACAGGACAGGTGCGAGTACTGTGCCTTGTGCGACAGAGCTCTTCACTATGGCAGCATCTGATTTAACTCTATTTACCACTACTCTTTGTGTGCGATTGGTTAGAAAGTTGAAGATCCATCTGCCTACTTTGCGTACATGCACGCATTTTCATGCCTGTGTACATGTGAACACATTCCTCATACAAGTGTACATATAAGCCAATTTATATCACCGTGCACACACAAACACACACACATACGTGTGTTCAATGTAGCTCTCAACAGGATGTACCAAGAAACTGTTTGAGAAGATAACGACCTAGTGTGATAACTACCGGAGGATTGCTAGCGTTAGTCGAGAACACTAAAACACCGCAGTGACACCTGCTGTGTTGATGACACTACTTACCTCACCCACACCTGCTACCAGCACCGCTTACCTACTCACATCTGTTGTCCACACCGCTTACCTCAGTGTGCCAAGACAGAGGCTGGTCACAACTCTCACTACGCGCTTAACAGGCCACAATGATTAGTAAATTAATGGTCAAACGCTGACTTTTAATTCGGAGTAGAAAGACAGAAATTCTTGTTTAGACAACTATTATATACATACATACATACATACATACATACATATATATATATATATATTATATATATATATATATATATATATATATATATATATATATATATATATATATATATATATATATATCTATATATATATATATGTCGTGCCGAATAGGCAGAACTTGCGATCTTGGCTTAAATAGCAACGCTCATCTTGCCATATAGGACAAGTGAAAATTTGTGTATGCAATAATTTCGCCAAAATCATTCTGAACCTAACGAAAAAAATATATTTCACTGTGTTTGTTTAGTATTAAATTACTGTAAACAAATCTAAAATATATTTAGTTGGGTTAGGCTAAAATAAATTGTTCTTGTTATAATAAGGTTCGGTAAGTTTTCTAAGATTCTTTTGGAGCAAAATTAAAAATTTTTACATTAACATTAATGAAAAAAATATATCTTTAAACGTATGAGAATTTTTTTTAGAAAGGACTTAATTTTAAAGGAGTTCTTGCTAATTGACCAGTTTTACATATTCGGCAAGACATATATATATATATATATATATATATATATATATATATATATATATATATATATATATATATATATATATATATATATATATATATATATATATATATATATAGTCTTAGCCATTTATGACCCAAACGGGTTTAGCACGTCCCTAGGAATATATTACTTTAAGTGTTGATGCATCTAGTGCCAGGTGCATCATTAATCACCCGAAGACGTGATGAAACTAGACTCGAGATGAATTGCTTGACAGAGGGTAAGTGTACTCACCTATATGGTTGCACGGGTCGATTCATAGCTCTTGGCCCCGCCTCTTCGCTAGTCGCTACAAGGTCACTCTCCCCGCTCCAAGTCTTATCACAGCTGTTCTTAAAGTTACGTATGGATCCTGCCTCCACTACCTCACTTTCCAGATTCCTCCACTTTTGACAACTCTAAAGCTAAAGAAATATTTCTTAACATCTCTATGACTCAGAGTTTTCAACTTCAAGTTGTGACCCCTCGTTCCTCTGTCCCATCTCTGAAACATTCTAGCCCTATTCACCTTGTCAATTCCTCTCAGTATTTTACATATGGTTATCATGTCCCCACCATATTCAAGTATCATCAGGTTGAGTTCCCTTAACCTCTCCTCCGGGGCTAGTCTTGCTGCAAACTTCTGCACTTCCTCCAATTGTTTGACCAGGTGTGGGTTCCATACTGGTGCTGCATACTCCAATATGGGTCTGTCTTATACGGTGCACAGTGTCTTGAATGACTCCTTACTTAGATGTCGAAATGCTATTATTAGGTTTGCCAGGCGCCGTATGCTACAGCGGGTATTTGGCTGATGTGCGCTTCACGGGATGTGCTCGGTATAATGCTCACCCCAAGGTCCTTTACCCTAAGTGAAGTTTGCAGTCTGCGGTCTTCTTTGTCCGTTCCCAGGCTTCATGACTTTGCATGCGGTCGGGTTAAACTCCAGGAGCTATTTGTCGGACTAGGCTTGCAGCCTGTCCAGAACACAAACACCACCACCAACAAAACACAAGCACCACCAATAAAAGAACACAAACACCACCATCAACAAAACACAAACACCACCGCCAACAAAACACAATCACTAACAACAAAACACAAACACCACCAACAGAGCACAAACACCAGCAACAAAACACAAACACCACCACCAACAGAACACAAACACCACCACCAACAGAACACAAACACCACCACCAACAAAACACAAACACCACCACCAACAGAACACAAACACCACCACCAACAAAACACAAACACCACCACCAACAGAACACAAACACCACCACCAACAAAACACAAACACCACCACCAACAGAACACAAGCACCACCAACAACAAACCACAAACACCACCAACAGAACACAAGCACCACCAACAACAAACCACAAACACCACCAACAGAACACAAACACCACCAACAACAAACCACAAACACCATCGCCAACAGAACACAAGCACCACCAACAACAAACCACAAACACCACCAACAGAACACAAACACCACCAACAACAAACCACAAACACCATCTCCAACAGAACACAAGCACCACCAACAACAAACCACAAACACCACCAACAGAACACAAACACCACCAACAACAAACCACAAACACCATCGCCAACAGAACACAAGCACCACCAACAACAAACCACAAACACCATCAACAACACAAGCACCACCAACAACAAACCACAAACACCACCAACAGAACACAAGCACCACCAACTACAAACCACAAACACCATCAACAACACAAGCACCACCAACAACAAACCACAAACACCACCAACAGAACACAAGCACCACCAACTACAAACCACAAACACCACCGCCAACAGAACACAAACACCACCAACAACAAACACCACCAACAGAACACAAACACCACCAACAACAAACCACAAACACCACCGCCAACAGAACACAAACACCACCAACAACAAACCACAAACACCAACAATAAACCACAAACACCACCGTCAACAGAACACAAACACCACCAACAGAACACAAGCACCACCAACAACAAACCACACACACCACCAACAGAACACAAGCACCACCAACAACAAACCACAAACACCACCGTCAACAGAACACAAACACCACCAACAACAAACCACAAACACCACCGCCAACATAACACAAACACCACCACCAACAAACCACAAACACCACCAACAGAACACAAACACCACCAACAAACCACAAACACCACCGCCAACAGAACACAAACACCACCACCAAAAACCACAAACAACAAACACCACCGTCAACAGAACACAAACACCACCAACAGAACACAAGCACCACCAACAACAAACCACAAACACCACCAACAGAACACAAGCACCACCAACAACTAACCACAAATACCACCGTCAACAGAACACAAGCACCACCAACAGAACACAAGCACCACCAACAACAAACCACAAACACCACCAACAGAACACAAACACCACCAACAACAAACCACAAACACCACCGTCAACAGAACACAAGCACCACCAACAACAAACCACAAACACCACCAACAGAACACAAACACCACCAACAACAAACCACAAACACCACCGACAGAACGAAAACACAACCAACAACAAACCACAAACACCACCGTCAACAGAACACAAACACCACCAACAACAAACCACAAACACCACCAACAGAACACAAAAACCATAAACAGAACACAAACACCACCAACAACAAACCACAAACACCACCGTCAACAGAACACAAACACGACCAACAACAAACCACAAACACCACTAACAACAAACCACAACCACCAACAGAACACAAACACCACCAACAGAACACAAACACCACCAACAGAACACAAACACCACCAACAGAACACAAACACCACCAACAACAAACCACAAACACCACCGTCAACAGAACACAAGCACCACCAACAACAAACCACAAACACCACCGTCAACAGAACACAAACACTACCAAGAACAAACCACAAACACCACCAACAGAACACAAGCACCACCAACAACAAACCACAAACGCCACCACCAACAGAACACAAACACCACCAACAACAAACCGCAAACACCACCACCAACAGAACACAAGCACCACCAACAACAAACCACAAACACCACCACCAACAGAACACAAACACCACCAACAACAAACCACAAACACCACCACCAACAGAACACAAACACCACCACCAACAAACCACAAACACCACCACCAACAGAACACAAACACCACTAACAACAAACCACAAACACCACAACCAACAGAACACAAACACCACAAACAACAAACCACAAACACCACCGTCAACAGAACACAAACACCACTAACAACAAACCACAAACACCACCGTCAACAGAACACAAACACCACCAACAACAAACCACAAACACCACCGTCAACAGAACACAAACACCACCAACAACAAACCACAAACACCACCGTCAACAGAACACAAACACCACCAACAACAAACCACAAACACCACCAACAACAGAACACAAACACCACCAACAAACCACAAACACCACCGTCAACAGAACACAAACACCACCAACAACAAACCACAAACACCACCAACAACAGAACACAAACACCACCAACAAACACCACCGTCAACAGAACACAAACACCACCGCCAACAGAACACAAACACCACCGTCAACAGAACACAAACACCACCGTCAACAGAACACAAACACCACCAACAACAAACCACAAACACCACCAACAACAGAACACAAACACCACCAACAAACCACAAACACCACCGTCAACAGAACACAAACACCACCGCCAACAAACCACAAACACCACCAACAACAGAACACAAACACCACCAACAAACCACAAACACCACCGTCAACAGAACACAAACACAACCACCAACAAACCACAAACACCACCAACAACAGAACACAAACACCACCAACAAACCACAAACACCACCGTCAACAGAACACAAACACCACCGCCAACAGAACACAAACACCACCGCCAACAGAACACAAACACCACCGTCAACAGAACACAAACACCACCGCCAACAAACCACAAACACCACCAACAACAGAACACAAACACCACCAACAAACCACAAACACCACCAACAACAGAACACAAACACCACCAACAAACCACAAACACCACCGTCAACAGAACACAAACACCACCAACAACAAACCACAAACACCACCAACAAACCACAAACACCACCAACAAACCACAAACACCACCGTCAACAGAACACAAACACCACCAACAAACCACAAACACCACCGTCAACAGAACACAAACACCACCATCAACAAACCACAAACACCACCAACAACAGAACACAAACACCACCAACAACAAACCACAAACACCACGGTCAACAGAACACAAACACCACCGTCAACAGAACACAAACACCACCGTCAACAGAACACAAACACCAACAAACCACAAACACCACCGTCAACAGAACACAAACACCACCACCAACAAACCACAAACACCACCAACAACAGAACACAAACACCACCAACAACAAACCACAAACACCACCGTCAACAGAACACAAACACCACCACCAACAAACCACAAACACCACCAACAACAGAACACAAACACCACCAACAACAAACCACAAACACCACGGTCAACAGAACACAAACACCACCGTCAACAGAACACAAACACCACCGTCAACAGAACACAAACACCAACAAACCACAAACACCACCGTCAACAGAACACAAACACCACCACCAACAAACCACAAACACCACCAACAACAGAACACAAACACCACCAACAACAAACCACAAACACCACCGTCAACAGAACACAAACACCAACAACAGAACACAAACACCACCAACGACACGAACATATTTTACCACAAAACTTTAATAAATAAAAAAAAACAATTACAGTAATCACATTAAATTCATTATCTCAGCGAACATTAAAAAGAAATAAAAACTAATAAAAACATAACATAAAACTTACATAAAAGTTTTAAAAATTAAATCATAATTAACAACATAAAAAAATACTCAAAAACCAAAATTCTATTATATTTAAATGACTTTTTAGTGTAATATATATATATATATATATATATATATATATATATATATATATATATATATATATATATATATATATATATATATATATATATACATTCAGGGACTGTTAGTTCAAATCCTTATCACAATTGTTCATTACGATTTTTCATCACACTGACTATTGACTAAGAAGGTGAAGGAGGTATAGTTGTTCAGTGGCTGCTGGTCCGGTCGTGGAATATTTATGAAAATTCACGATCACGTCTCAGTTCGTGGCCATTACCAACCTTTCCAGGATTCCGATTAAGAGCAAGAA
The DNA here is from genome assembly GCF_038502225.1 of Cherax quadricarinatus. Classification (NCBI taxonomy): domain Eukaryota; kingdom Metazoa; phylum Arthropoda; class Malacostraca; order Decapoda; family Parastacidae; genus Cherax; species Cherax quadricarinatus. The sequence goes on from NC_091311.1 coordinate 41,140,810, forward strand.
AACAAAATTCAGTAGGAGGTAAGACAAAATTGTAGTTTACGAAATGCATGTAAACGAAGAATGAACTAGCATCCTTAATCCTGGGTAAAAAAAAAAAAAAGAATCAAGTGTTGTGCAGATGAGAGAGAGAGAAAGAGAGAAAAAAACAACATAAATACAAGAATAATAAATACTTTGGCCAAGAAAGTTAGCTTAATCATCTAAGTCCACGGTATCACAGCGAATAATACAATTTTTACGTTGTTCTGCAAAGCAAGGTGGAGTTAAAAGAGGGCTTGTTTACCCTCAACTTGCAAGTCCAGACGCTGTAAGCTGTGAAGCTCACACAAGTGTACTGAAGGTATCTGGCGAGTGTTTTGTAAACCTCTTCACCTTGTCTATCTCAATCAACTTCTTTTAGCCAGAAATCTTACAAGAGAGAGAATTTGCAAATAAGACATAACCTGCTTTAAGAGAAAACAATAATCAAGAGATATATACAGAAGGCTAGACACAGCTTTCTATATAATGTTCAAGAGACTTTAGAGCAGTAAAGGACACTTCTGCCAGTGTTGTATGGCCACCGGTTACCTCACCATTATAATACTCATGGGTGTTGCCACTACACTCGCCAGAGTCATTCAGGGCCTGGGGAAATGGAAGGCTGAGGAATAATCCACTTTTATCTAAGAAATTGGGAAGATAGCTCCAATTACAAAAATAGCACTGGTTTTAATATGAATATTAGTTTAGGGTTATACAAATTAGATTTCTTTATAATTAAAATTTGGGAAGAATTTAAGCTATGCGTGACAGATCCTTGACACTCCCACCCGCATCATATTGAGAGGATGTAATGTCTTATGTGAGGTGATATCTGTCTTATAAACCTTCTACTGTTCTAGTATTTTTACAGGTCCTTAATAATGAGAAAAATCACGAAAGCAATTGGAAGTTCACTGTTTTTTCACAATGGTTGCTTTGCATACTGTGATATCACCTGCTGACTGTGATCCTTCAGAGTGCAGGTACTGTACTTCCCATCTCCAGGACTCAAGTCCGGCCTGCCGGTTTCCCTGAATCTTAACTGGGAAGAACCTTGAGTTTTCCCTGAAGCAAGTTTATTCTTTTCTCTGAGGAGGAGGGTCCCTAGGACAGGTCTAGAGGTGGTACCTCCCTATATATATATATATATATATATATATATATATATATATATATATATATATATATATATATATATATATATATATATATATATATATATATATATGTATGTATGTATACACACCTTCATATACACATACTGTATGTGTAATACATACATGCATGGCTCACATTTAATTCTGAAGCAAAGCGGTTGGTTTATTGTGCACCCCATATACGTAAGAGCATATGGATACACAAAAGGTCTAGGACCTGGGCCCCTAAAGGGTTAACAATACATCCGAATTTATATTTGCAGTTAACTTATATGTTGTAAACAAATTTAGGAAATTTACTTAATATGCCGTGCGTCAGAAACAGAGATAATAGCAATGTTTTTTGTATTTTCTTTTACGATTTTTTTTGTTATGCGACTGATTAATGAATGTTCAAAATGTGGCATTGGCGCCTCAGGGCTGGAGGCCATAACATCGACAGGTATGTGGATACAGACACAATTATGCAGAGTAATTATTCAGTGAGACGATATTTCGCTACTTAGAGCAAAATGTCTCAATCAAAAGCTTGTCGTGCATACTCGTGACTCGTACCCCGTGGTCTCCCTTCTTTATCGTATGATGCTGGAAGCAGCTTCCTCATAATCTTCCAACTATCCGCACCATGCATTCCTTTTTCCTTTACACATGATATGCAGGCGTTCATCATCACATTTTTTTCCCTCTGATATATTTTCTTTTGTTACTTAAACCCCCTTCCGTGTAAATGTGCGTGTTGCAGCCACACTTTACATCACTTCCCTGAACCTCCCACACAGGCAGATCACAGCTCTTCCCAGGTGATACGCCACTTTAAGTCGTGCTATCACTGACGGCTGCTCACAAATGCTGCAGTTTATGTGCCTAAGGATATAGGAACGGTGTATGTTGGTGTTGATTTCATCAGCTGGGAAGGCACTGACAAATTGTTAACCCAGAGAGTACTTTTTGTCTCCTCTTACCAAAGGTAGACTGACTGTACAAATGCTTCTTATTGATTATTATTATTATTATTATTATTATTATTATTATTATTATTATTATTACTATTATTATTATTATAAAAAAAGTCGCTGAACCCACTTCTTGCTGAAGTAGTTTGTGTACGTGTAAGATAAGGGATATTTTCCCATTGTTCACATAAAAGACAGAAATCAGGGGTGTGGTAATAGGCTGCGTATATAGGCTGTGAGATGTATATACACCTTACAGTGTATATACAGTATTATAAACCTTACAGTGTATACAGAAGCTAAAAAACTCTACAAGGGCAAATACTCTATAAACAGATGTTTTATGGAATTTTCTTTAATACCTTAATTATAATTGTTTTGAAAATTAACATTGTACATGTTCTTATTTGTTCTGCACTCAAAGTAACTTAGCCACCTTGTTAAGATTAACGTCCTGCTATAGTTAACATTATTAAATATTTTTGGAATTCAAATAATTTCCTGAAGTTTAGACTGAATATTCTTACGAATTTTTTGGCACAATATAAGGCCTGGTTACCTCCCTGTCCACAGGTGCTTTATGACCCCCGCGAGTTTAGCGCTCTCCATGATTATAATAATAACTGACACAAGAAATCTAAGTTTGTCCTTTATGATAAAAAAAAAGATCGCTGCTTGACATACAAAGTCCATAAGAGATAGCTAAAAAGCACGATATAAACAATTTGAGTTTACACACACACACACACACACACACACACACACACACACACACACACACATACATACATATATACACACACACATACATACACACACACACACACACACACACACACACACACACACACACACACACACACACACACACACACAGTGGAGGAAACCAAATTAAATGAGGGGATACACAGGGATATGCAGTGGGAGAATGAAAGGGTGAGGTCAGTCTTTGTGTATGGGCTCCAGGAAGTTGAAGGGGAAACATATGAAGCAAGAAAACAAGGGGAAAAAAAGCAATTGAAAGCATCATGAAAGCAATAGGAGAAGACGACATGACCCAGCTGGAAAATCTTCGGAGAACAGGGGGGTTTGTAAAAAAAAGAACCCGGCCAGGGAAAGTGACCTTCAAGGCAGAAGCGACTCGGAACAGGATCCTGCAGGAGAAAGCACGATTAAGGGACATGCCGGCATACAGGAATGTGTATCTCGACCGCGACAGAACACAAGAAGAAAGGCAGAAACTGAGAGAGATGGTACAAAGGCGAAAGGAGGAAAGAGAGGGGATGGAGAAGACAGACAGGAGATCCCAGACCCAGGAAGAAGATCAAATACAGCCTCCCTCACAACTTCCTATAGAAGCCTCCCAACCAGGTCAACCCCAGTGCAACCAAACACTCTAAATCAAAACACCCATGCCACATCCAATGCCCCCACCCACTACATTACAAACTCCACCCCCACAGCAACAACCCATAGTTCCTTACCAGGTCTCCCACTTCCCCAACCCCAATACACCTCCCAGACCACAGTCTTAGAAAAGTTGAAGGTGTGGTATATAAATGCAGATGGAATAACAAACAAGTATGAGGAGGGGTACGAAAGAATCAAGGAGACATCCCCAGACATAATAGCACTCACAGAAACAAAACTCACCAGAATAATAACAGATTCAATCTTTCCATCCGGATATCAAATCCTCAGGAAAGACAGAGGGAGGAGAGGGGGAGGAGGAGTTGCACTGCTCATTAAAAACCAGTGGGGTTTTGAGAAAATGGAAGGAATGGATGGCACGGGCGAAAGGGACTACTTAGTAGGAACAATCCAGTCTGAGGGGCATAAGGTGATAATTGCTGTAATGTACAACCCACCACAGAACTGCAGGAGGCGAAGAGAAGAATATGATGAGAGCAACAGAGCAATGATCGACACACTAGCCGAGGTGGCCAGGAGAGCACACATGGGGGGAGCAAAGTTACTAGTTATGGGTGATTTCAATCACAAGGAGATTGACTGGGAAAACCTGGAGCCCCATGGGGGTCCCAAAACATGGAGAGCCAAGATGATGGATGTGGTACTGGAAAACCTCATGCATCAACATGTTAGAGACACTACCAGAGAGAGAGGAGAGGATGAACCAGCAAGACTGGACCTTGTATTCGCCTTGAGTAGTTCGGACATAGAGGGTATCATGTATGAAAGGCCCCTGGGAGCTAGTGATCATGTGGTTCTGTGCTTTGACTACATATTTGAGCTCCAAGTGGAGAGAGTAGCAGGAATAGGCTGAGAAAAACCAAACTACAAAAGGGGGAACTACTCAGGCATGAGGAACTTCCTTCAAGACATTCAGTGGGAGAGGGAACTGACAGGAAAACCAGTACAAGAAATGATGGACTATGTGGCAACAAAATGCAAGAAGGCAGAGGAGAGGTTTGTTCCCAAGGGAAACAGAAATAATGGGAAGAACAGAACGAGTCCTTGGTTCACCCAAAGGTGTAGGGAGGCAAAAACTAGGTGTACTAGAGAATGGAAAAGGTACAGAAGACAGAGAACTCAGGAAAATAAAGAGATTAGCCGAAGAGCCAGAAACGAATATGCACAGATAAGAAGGGAGGCTCAGAGACAATATGAAAATGACATAGCATCAAAAGTAAAGACTGACCTGAAGCTGTTGTACAGCCACATCAGGAGGAAAACAACAGTCAAGGACCAGGTAATCAGACTGAGGAAGGGTGATGGGGAATTCACAAGAAACGACCGAGAGGTATGTCGGGAGCTCAACACAAGATTTAAAGAGAGATTTACAGTGGAAACCAGTAGGACTCCAGGAAATCAGAACAGGCGGGCAGACCAGCAAGTGCTGGATGAGGTACATATAACCAAGGAGGAGGTGAAGAAGCTGCTATGCGAACTTGACACCTCAAAGGCGGTGGGACCAGACAACATCTCTCCATGGGTCCTTAAAGAGGGAGCAGAGATATTGTGTGAGCCATTAACAAAGATCTTCAACACATCATTTGAAACTGGGCAACTCCCTGAGGTATGGAAAATGGCAAATGTAGTCCCAATTTTTAAAAAGGGAGACAGACATGAGGCACTAAACTACAGACCTGTATCACTAACGTGTATAGTATGCAAGGTCATGGAGATCATCAGGAGGAGAGTGGTGGAGCACCTGGAAAGAAACAAGTGTATAATTGACAACCAGCATGGTTTCAGGGAAGGAAAATCCTGTGTCACAAACCTACTAGAGTTTTATGACAAGGTGACAGAAGTAAGACGAGAGAGAGGGGTGGATCGACTGCATATTTTTGGACTGCCAGAAGGCCTTTGACACAGTTCCTCACAAGAGGTTACTGCAAAAGCTAGAGGATCAGGCACACATAACAGGAAAGGCACTGCAATGGATCAGAGAATACCTGACAGGGAGGCAACAACGAGTCATGGTACGCGACGAGGTGTCCGAGTGGGCGCCTGTGACAAGCGGGGTTCCACAGGGGTCAGTTCTAGGACCTGTGCTGTTCTTGGTATATGTGAACGACATAACAGAAGGGATAGACTCAGAAGTGTCCTTGTTTGCAGATGATGCGAAGTTAATGAGAAGAATCAAATCGGATGAGGATCAGGCAGGACTACAAAGAGACCTGGACAGGCTACAAGCCTGGTCCAGCAACTGGCTCCTTGAATTTAACCCTGCCAAATGCAAAGTCATGAAGATTGGGGAAGGGCAAAGAAGACCGCAGACACAATATAGTTGAGATGGCCAAAGACTGCAAACCTCACTCAAGGAAAAAGATCTGGGGGTGAGTATAACACCGAGCATATCTCCTGAGGCGCACATCAATCAGATAACTGCTGCAGCATACGGGCGCCTGGCAAACCTATGGACAGCGTTCCGATACCTCAGTAAGGATTCGTTTAAGACTCTGTATACCATTTACGTCAGGCCCATACTGGAGTATGCAGCACCAGTTTGGAACCCACACCTAGTCAAGCACGTCAAGAAATTAGAGAAAGTGCAAAGGTTTGCAACAAGACTAGTCCCAGAGCTACGGGGATTGTCCTACGAAGAAAGGTTGAGGGAAATCGGCCTGACGACACTGGAGGACAGGAGGGTCAGGGGAGACATGATAACGACATATAAAATACTACGCGGAATAGACAACGTGGACAAAGACGGGATGTTCCAGAGAAGGGATACAGACACAAGAGGTCACAATTGGAAGTTGAAGACTCAGATGAATCAAAGGGATGTTAGGAAGTATTTCTTCAGTCACAAAGTAGTCAGGCCGTGGAATAGCCTAGAAAATGACGTAGTGGAGGCGGGAACCATACATAGTTTTAAGGCGAGGTATGATAGAGCTCATGGGGCAGGGAGAGAGAGGACCTAGTAGCAATCAGCGAAGAGGCGGGGCCAGGAGCTGTGACTCGACCCCTGCAACCACAAATAGGTGAGTACACACACACACACACACACACACACACACACACACACACACACACACACACACACACACACACACATACATACACACACATACATGCATACACACACACACACACACAATATTCAATACATCTATCGAAACGGAGATTGCCTGAGGCATGGAAGACAGCAAATGTAGTCTCAATCTTTAAAAAAGGAGACAGACATGAAGCATTAAACTACAGACCAGTGTCACTGACATGTATAGTATGCAAAATCATGGAGAAGATTATCAGGAGAAGAGTGGTGGAACACCTAGAAAGGAACGATCTCATCAACAGCAGCCAACATGGTTTCAGGGACGGGAAATCCTGTGTCACAAACCTACTGGTGTTCTATGACATGGTGACAGCAGTAAGACAAGAGAGAGAGGGGTGGGTGGATTGCATTTTCTTGGACTGCAAGAAGGCGTTTGACACAGTTCCACACAAGAGATTGGTGCAAAAACTGGAGGACCAAGCAGGGATAACAGGGAAGGCACTACAATGGATCAGGGAATACTTGTCAGGAAGACAGCAGCGAGTCATGGTACGTGGCGAGGTGTCAGAGTGGGCACCTGTGACCAGCGGGGTCCCACAGGGGTCAGTCCTAGGACCAGTGCTGTTTCTGGTATTTGTGAACGACATGACGGAAGGAATAGAATCTGAGGTGTCCCTGTTTGCAGATGACGTGAAGTTGATGAGAAGAATTCACTCGATCGAAGACCCGGCAGAACTACAAAGGGATCTGGACAGGATGCAGACCTTATCCACCAATTGGCTCCTGGAGTTCAACCCCACCAAGTGAAAAGTCATGAAGATTGGGGAAGGGCAAAGAAGACCGAAGACGGAGTACAGTTTAAGGGGCCAGAGATTACAAACTTCACTCAAGGAAAAAGATCTTGGGGTGAGTATAACACCAGGCACATCTCCTGAGGCGCACATCAACCAAATAACTGCTGCAGCATATGGGCGCCCAGCAAACCTCAGAACAGCATTCCGACATCTTAATAAGGAATCGTTCAGGACCCTGCACACCGTGTACATTAGGCCCATATTGGAGTATGCGGCACCAGTTTGGAACCCACACCTAGCCAAGCACGTAAAGAAACTAGAGAAAGTGCAAAAGTTTGCAACAAGACTAGTCCCAGAGCTAAGAGGTATGTCCTACGAGGAGAGGTTAAGGGAAATCAACCTGACGACACTGGAGGACAGGAGAGATAGGGGGGACATGATAACGACATACAAAATACTGAGAGGAATTGACAAGGTGGACAAAGACAGGATGTTCCAGAGATTAGACACAGTAACAAGGGGACACAGTTTTAAGCTGAAGACACAGATGAATCACAGGGATGTTAGGAAGTATTTCTTCAGCCACAGAGTAGTCAGTAAGTGGAATAGTTTGGGAAGCGATGTAGTGAAGGCAGGATCCATACATAGCTTTAAGCAGAGGTATGATAAAGCTCACGGCTCAGGGAGAGTGACCTAGTAGCGATCAGTGAAGAGGCGGGGCCAGGAGCTCGGACTCGACCCCCGCAACCTCAACTAGGTGAGTACACACACACACACACACACACACACACACACACACACACACACACACACAAACACACACACAAACACACACACACACACACACACACACACACACACACACACACACACACACACACACACATATATATATATATATATATATATATATATATATATATATATATATATATATATGTATATATATAGGTAGTAGGTTGGTAGACAGCAGCCACCCAGGGAAGTACTACCGTCCTGCCAGATGACTGTGAAACAGAAACCTGTAACTGTTTTGCATGATGGTAGGATTGCTGGTGTCTTTTTCTGTCTCATAAACACGCTAGATAACAGGGATATCTTGCTACTCCAACTTACACTTTGGTCACACTTCACAGACATGCACATGCATATATATATACATACATCTAGGTTTTTCTCCATTTTCTACATAGCTCTTGTTCTTCTTTATTTCTTCTATTGTCCATGGGGAAGTGGAAAAGAATCTTTCCTCCGTAAGCCATGCGTGTCGTATGAGGCGACTAAAATGCCGGGAGCAATGGGCTAGTAACCCCTTCTCCTGTAGACATTTACTAAAAGAGAGAAGAAGAAAAACTTTATAAAACTGGGATGCTTGAATGTAGTGCAGATGACAAGAAACAGATGATTGCTGATGTTATGAATGAAAAGAACTTGGATGTCCTGGCCCTAAGCGAAACAAACCTGAAGGGGGTAGGAGAGTTTCGGTGGGGGGAAATAAATGGGATTAAATCTGGAGTATCTGAGAGAGTTAGAGGAAAGGAAGGGGTAGCAGTAATGTTGAATGATCAGTTATGGAAGGAGAAAAGAGAATATGAATGTGTAAATGCAAGAATTATGTGGATTAAAGTAAAGGTTGGATGCGAGAAGTGGGTCATAATAAGCGTGTATGCACCTGGAGAAGAGAGGAATGCAGAGGAGAGAGAGAAATTTTGGGAGATGTTAAGTGAATGTATAGGAGCCTTTGAACCAAGTGAGAGAGTAATTGTGGTAGGCAACCTGAATCCTAAAGTAGGAGAAACTTTTAGAGAGGGTGTGGTAGGTAAGTTTGGGGTGCCAGGTGTAAATGATAATGGGAGCCCTTTGATTGAACTTTGTATAGAAAGGGGTTTAGTTATAGGTAATACATATTTTAAGAAAAAGAGGATAAATAAGTATACAAGATATGATGTAGGGCGAAATGACAGTAGTTTGTTGGATTATGTATTGGTAGATAAAAGACTGTTGAGTAGACTTCAGGATGTACATGTTTATAGAGGGGCCACAGATATATCAGATCACTTTCTAGTTGTAGCTACACTGAGAGTAAAAGGTAGATGGGATACAAGGAGAATAGAAGCATCAGGGAAGAGAGAGGTGAAGGTTTATAAACTAAAAGACGAGGCAGTTAGGGTAAGATATAAACAGCTATTGGAGGATAGATGGGCTAATGAGAGCATAGGCAATGGGGTCGAAGAGGTATGGGGTAGGTTTAAAAATGTAGTGTTAGAGTGTTCAGCAGAAGTTTGTGGTTACAGGAAAGTGGGTGTGGGAGGGAAGAGGAGCGATTGGTGCAATGATGATGTAAAGAGAGTAGCAAGGGAGAAAAAGTTAGCATATGAGAAGTTTTTACAAAGTAGAAGTGATGCAAGGAGGGAAGAGTATATGGAGAAAGAGAGGTTAAGAGAGTGATAAAGCAATGTAAAAAGAGAGCAAATGAGAGAGTGGGTGAGATGTTATCAACAAATTTTGTTGAAAATAAGAAAAAGTTTTGGAGTGAGATTAACAAGTTAAGGAAGCCTAGAGAACAAATGGATTTGTCAGTTAAAAATAGGAGAGGAGAGTTATTAAATGGAGAGTTAGAGGTATTGGGAAGATGGAGGGAATATTTTGAGGAATTGTTAAATGTTGATGAAGATAGGGAAGCTGTGATTTCGTGTATAGGGCAAGGAGGAATAACATCTTGTAGGAGTGAGGAAGAGCCAGTTGTGAGTGTGGGGGAAGTTCGTGAGGCAGTAGGTAAAATGAAAGGGGGTAAGGCAGCCGGGATAGATGGGATAAAGATAGAAATGTTAAAAGCAGGTGGGGATATAGTTTTGGAGTGGTTGGTGCAATTATTTAATAAATGTATGGAAGAGGGTAAGGTACCTAGGGATTGACAGAGAGCATGCATAGTTCCTTTGTATAAAGGCAAAGGGGACAAAAGAGAGTGCAAAAATTATAGGGGGATAAGTCTGTTGAGTATACCTGGCAAAGTGTATGGTAGAGTTATTATTGAAAGAATTAAAAGTAAGACGGAGAATAGGATAGCAGATGAACAAGGAGGCTTTAGGAAAGGTAGGGGGTGTGTGGACCAGGTGTTTACAGTGAAACATATAAGTGAACAGTATTTAGATAAGGCTAAAGAGGTCTTTGTGGCATTTATGGATTTGGAAAAGGCGTATGACAGGGTGGATAGGGGGGCAATGTGGCAGATGTTGCAGGTGTATGGTGTAGGAGGTAGGTTACTGAAAGCAGTAAAGAGTTTTTACGAGGATAGTGAGGCTCAAGTTAGGAAAGAGGGAAATTATTTCCCAGTAAAAGTAGGCCTTAGACAAGGGTGTGTGATGTCACCGTGGTTGTTTAATATATTTATAGATGGGGTTGTAAGAGAAGTAAATGCGAGGGTCTTGACAAGAGGCGTGGAGTTAAAAGATAGGGAATCACACATAAAGTGGGAGTTGTCACAGTTGCTCTTTGCTGATGACACTGTGCTCTTGGGAGATTCTGAAGAGAAGTTGCAGAGATTGGTGGATGAATTTGGTAGGGTGTGCAAAAGAAGAAAATTAAAAGTGAATACAGGAAAGAGTAAGGTTTTGAGGATAACAAAAATATTAGGTAATGAAAGATTGGATATCAGATTGGAGGGAGAGAGTATGGAGGAGGTGAATGTATTCAGATATTTGGGAGTGGACGTGTCAGCGGATGGGTCTATGAAGGATGAGGTGAATCATAGAATTGATGAGGGGAAAAGGGTGAGTGGTGCACTTAGGAGTCTGTGGAGACAAAGAACTTTGTCCTTGGAGGCAAAGAGGGGAATGTATGAGAGTATAGTTTTACCAATGCTCTTATATGGGTGTGAAGCATGGGTGATGAATGTTGCAGCGAGGAGAAGGCTGGAGGCAGTGGAGATGTCATGTCTGAGGGCAATGTGTGGTGTGAATATAATGCAGAGAATTCGTAGTTTGGAAGTTAGGAGGAGGTGCTGGATTACCAAAACTGTTGTCCAGAGGGCTGAGGAAGGGTTGTTGAGGTGGTTCGGACATGTAGAGAGAATGGAGCGAAACAGAATGACTTCAAGAGTGTATCAGTCGGTAGTGGAAGGAAGGCGGGGTAGGGGTCGGCCTAGGAAAGGTTGGAGGGAGGGGGTAAAGGAGGTTTTGTGTGCGAGGGGCTTGGACTTCCAGCAGGCGTGCGTGAGCATGTTTGATAGGAGTGAATGGAGACGAATGGTTTTTAATACTTGACGTGCTGTTGGAGTGTGAGCAAAGTAACATTTATGAAGGGGTTCAGGGAAACCGGCAGGCCGGACTTGAGTCCTGGAGATGGGAAGTACAATGCCTGCACTCTGAAGGAGGGGTGTTAATGTTGCAGTTTAAAAACTGTAGTGTAAAGCACCCTTCTGGCAAGACAGTGATGGAGTGAATGATGGTGAAAGTTTTTCTTTTTCGGGCCACCCTGCCTTGGTGGGAATCGGCCAGTGTGATAATAAAAAAAATAATATATATATATATATATATATATATATATATATATATATATATATATATACACGTATATATGTCGTGCCGAATAGGCAGAACTTGCGATCTTGGCTTAAATAGCAACGCTCATCTTGCCATATAGGACAAGTGAAAATTTGTGTATGCAATAGTTTCGCCAAAATCATTCTGAACCTAACGAAAAAAATATATTTCACTGTGTTTGTTTAATATTAAATTATTGTAAACAAATCTAAAATATATTTAGTTGAGTTAGGCTAAAATAAATTGCGCTTGTTATAATAAGGTTAGGTAAGTTTTCTAAGATTCTTTTGGTGCAAAATTATAAATTTTTACATTAACAATAATGAAAAATATATCTTTAAACGTATAAGAGAAAATGTCAGAAAGGACTTAATTTTAAATGTGTTCTTGCTAATTGACCAGTTTTACATATTCGGCACGACATATATATATATATATATATATATATATATATATATATATATATATATATATATATATATATATATATATATATATATATATATATAATATTCGTATATGCAGTATATATGCAATATAATCATAGGCAGGCGATCTTAACAATATATGTATATGTATATATACAAAGTTTACTCTAATTCATATTTAAGGCATCAAACTGTTATTGTTGTTAATGTATAAGCGAATTGCACCTTAACTGACATGAGTTCAGTCAACAGGCCTTAAATATAGGTAGTGTCTATTTGAACCGGCTGCCGTGTAGCGAAAAATTTGTTAAAAGCTATTGACACGGCGGTGGAGTAGCGACCACATTACAGTTTGAGTTTTTTAAGTTTGATCAATTTAGATTAGGTTAAATCGGGTCAAGTTAAGTAAGCATATAAATCGTGAATTTACCCACCAAATAAGCAGATTGAAAATAAAAGAACGCAACATATCTGGCAAAGTGGCTCAGTATCTGTTACTCTTTGGGCATCCGGCTGCTGGTCACATAACCTAAATGTACAATTATCTTAATTATGCGTGGGACACTGGACCAGGGCTTCGATCATCTGGGATAGATAGACACGGTATGTAAATCAATTTCTTTTATTCTGATGACGTTTCGCTCATTCCGATGACGTTTAGCTCAATCTAACGACGTTCGGCAGCAACAGTGGTTGAGGCAGCAGTAGCAGTGGTTGTAACTACAGCAGCAGCAGTGGTGGTGGAGACAGTAGCAGTGGTGATGGTAGCAGCAGTAACAGTTGTGGTGTTAGCAGCGGTGGTGGAGGCAGTAGCCTCAGCAGCAGTAGTGGTTACCTGGAGGCTACCTGGAGGTTATTCCGGGGATCAACGCCCCCGCGGCCCGGTCCATGACCAGGCCTCCCGATGGATCAAGGCCTGATCAACTAGGCTGTTACTGCTGGCCGCACACAGTCCAACGTACGAGACACAGCCCGGCTGATCCGGCACTGACTTTACGTATCTGTCCAGCTCTCTCTTGAAGGCAGCCAGGGGCTTATTGGCAATTCCCCTAATGCTTGATGGGAGGCTGTTGAACAGTTTTGGGCCCCGGACACTTATGGTGTTTTCCCTTAGTGTACCAATGGCGCCCCTACTTTTTATTGGGGGCATTTTGCATCGCCTGCCCAGTCTTTTACTTTCGTAGGGAGTGATTTCTGTGTGCAGATTTGGGACCATTCCTTCCAAGATTTTCCAAGTGTAGATTATGATATATCTCTCCCTCCTGCGTTCCAACGAGTACAAGTCAAGTGCTTCCAAGCTTTCCCAGTAGTTAAGGTGCTTGACAGAACTTATACGTGCAGTAAAGGATCTCTGTACACTCTCTAGATCTGCGATTTCACCTGCTTTGAATGGAGATGTTAATGTACAGCAGTATTCCGGCCTAGAGAGAACAAATGATTTGAAAAGGATCATCATTGGCTTGGCATCTCTCGTTTTGAAAGTTCTCATTATCCATCCTATCATTTTCTTTGCACGTGCGATCGTGGCACTGATGTGATCCTTGAAAGTGAGATCCTCAGACATTACTACTCCCAGGTCCCTTACATTATTTTTCCGCTCTATTGTATGGCCGGAGTCAGTAGTATACTCTGTTCTAGTTATTATCTCCTCCAGTTTTCCATAACGGAGTAGTTGGAATTTGTCCTCATTGAACATCATATTGTTTACCGTTGCCCACTGGAAAACTTTGTTTATATCTTCTTGGAGGTTAACCGCGTCCTCAGCAGATGACAGCCTCATGCAGATCCTAGTATCATCCGCAAAGGATGATACGGTGCTGTGATGTATATCTCTGTCTATGTCTGATATAAGAACATAAGAACATAAGAACGAAGGAACACTGCAGAAGGCCTACTGGCCCATGCGAGGCAGGTCCAAGTCCCTACCGGCTTAAGCCAATGCACCCAACCTAGTCAGGTCAGGTCACATTGACTTAAGGGAGGAACACGGCAACCGACCTGTTAGCACAAGCTATCAGGTCCAACTCACACCCACCCACATCTACTCATGTATTTATCCAACCTATTTTTAAAGCTACACAACGTTCTGGCCTCTATAACGGTACTTGGGAGTTTGTTCCACTCATCCACAACTCTATTACCAAACCAGTACTTTCCTATATCCCTCCTGAATCTGAATTTTTCCAACTTAAAACCATTGCTGCGAGTCCTGTCTAGGCTAGATATTTTCAGCACACTATTTACATCCCCTTTGTTTATTCCTGTCTTCCACTTATAAACCTCAATCATATCCCCCCTAATTCTACGTCTTTCTAGAGAGTGCAGTTTCAGGGCCCTTAGTCTATCCTCATAGGGAAGGTTTCTGATACATGGGATCATCTTTGTCATCCTCCTTTGTACATTTTCCAGAGAATTTATATCCATTCTGTAATACGGTGACCAAAACTGTGCAGCATAATCTAAATGAGGCCTAACCAAGGATGTATAGAGTTGAAGAACAACCTGAGGACTCCTATTATTTATGCTTCTTGATATGAAGCCAAGGATTCTATTAGCTTTATTGCGAACACTTATGCACTGTTGTCTTGGTTTCAGATTACTGCTAACCAGAACTCCTAAATCTTTTTCGCAATCCGTAATATTAAGATCTACATTATTTAGTTTATATGTGGCATGGTTATTGTCCTGTCCAACATTTAGAACTTTGCATTTGTCTATATTAAACTGCATCTGCCACTTCTCCGACCACTGCATCAGTCTATTCAAATCTTCCTGGAGTGCTCGAATGTCCTCGTCAGAATGAATTCGACGGCCTATTTTGGTGTCATCGGCAAACTTGCCGATGTCGCTCTTTATGCCCTCATCTATGTCGTTTATGTAGATTGTGAACAGCAGGGGGCCCAACACTGACCCCTGTGGAACACCGCTCGTGACGCTTCCCCACTCTGATTTCTCCCCATTTATGCAAACTCTCTGCTGCCTATTTGTCAACCATGCCTCTATCCAGGAAAAAATTTCTCCTCCTATTCCATGTGCTTTAATTTTCCTCAATAGTCTCTGATGTGGGACCCTGTCAAAAGCCTTACTGAAGTCCATATACACAATATCATATTCATTACCATGATCTACCTCCTCAAATACCTTAGTGAAAAAAGTTAATAAATTCGTAAGGCAGGAACGCCCCTTTGTAAAACCATGCTGAGATTCGTTGATTAATTTATGCTTTTCAAGGTGGCTACGAACTGCCTCGGCAATTATTGATTCCATAAATTTTCCCACTATGGAGGTTAGGCTTATTGGTCTATAGTTCGAAGCTAAGGACCTGTCACCTGTTTTGAAAATAGGTATCACATTTGCCATTTTCCACTTATCTGGCACCATGCCAGTTTGTAGTGATATGTTGAAAAGATTAGCCAAAGGTGTGCTAAGCTCCTCTTTACATTCCTTTAGAACCCTTGCATACAGTTCATCAGGGCCTGGGGATTTGTTAGGTTTTAATTTATCTATTTGCCTAAGGACCATGTCACTTGTGACCCTAATAGTGCACAGTTTATTATCGTCCTGTTCTACATAATTTATCATTACTGGAATATCGCTGGTATCCTCCTGTGTAAAAACTGAGAGGAAGTATGTGTTAAAAATTCTACACATTTCCTTATCACTGTCAGTGAGCTGACCCGAGGAACTTTTGAGTGGGCCTATCTTGTCCCTGATCTTACTTCTGTATACCTGAAAGAATCCTTTTGGGTTAGTCTTCGATTCTCTTGCAACTTTAACCTCATAATCTCTATTTGCTTTTCTAATTCCCTTTTTTATTTCTCTCTTTAACTGAATATATCGATTTCTTAATTGCCCCTCTCCTCTTTTGATTTGCCTATATATGCCTCTCTTTTGACCAATCAGATATTTTAATCTATTGTTCATCCATTTAGGATCATTTTTGTTTGATCTGATTTCCCTATTTGGAACATAATTTGACTGAGCAGCTAGAACTATGCCCTGGAAAGCATCATATCGGCAACCATCACCACCTACCTGACCCCTAGTCAGGTCATTCCAGTTCAGCCCACCTAAGTAATTTTTCAGTCCTATGAAATCAGCCAAGCGAAAGTCAGGGACGGAGACTTGATTGCCATTATTAGGGGAATTCCATGATATGTTAAAACTGAGTGATTTGTGATCACTCTCCCCAAGCTCATCATTAACCTCAAGATTATTAATTAGTGTTTCCCTACTGGCAAGTACCAAGTCAAGGAGGTTATTTCCCCTAGTTGGCTCTGTCACAAACTGTTTTAAAAAACAATCCTGGATCGTATCAAGAAAGTCACCCGACTCTAAATTTCCTGTCAAATTGCTCCAGTCAATCTGTCTATAGTTGAAATCTCCCATTAGCACAACATTTTCGTATGTAGATGCCTTACGAATTTCGTCCCATAGAAGTTTACTGCACTCCCTATCAAGATTTGGGGCCCTGTAAATCACACCCAAAATTAGTTTTTCTCGGCCCTCGAGAAGCTGTAACCAAACAGATTCAGTGGCTGACGCTTCTAATTTAATATCTTGTCTAACACAACAATTTAAATTGTCTCTGACATACATCGCTACTCCACCACCTTTCCTGTTGACCCTGTCAGTGTGGAATAATTTATAGCCTTGTATGTGACATTCAGAGGGCATCTCTCTATCTTTCAGATTGAGCCAGGTCTCTGTTATAGCAATAATATCTATGTTTCCTGCACTTGCAATTAATCTTAGCTCATCTATCTTATTTCTAACACTCCTGCTATTAGTATAGTAAACCTTAAGGGAGCTAGTCCCTTGCTGCCCTCTGCTGTCCCCCTTTGTTTGCTGACCTGTTCTATTGTCTTTATTTATAACTTCATGCTGAATGCCTTTTATACATTTACTGTTTCCAACCCTAGTGTTGCAACCTGCTTGTTTCCCACACACACCCATACCTCTATCTTCCATATGAGGATGAGGAATAAGATGGGGGCGAGTACTGTGCCTTGTGGAACAGAGCTCTTCACTATGGCAGCCTCCGATTTAACTCTGTTGACCACTACTCTTTGTGTTCGATTTGTTAGGAAGTTGCCGTAGCAGCAGCAGTGGTGGAGGCAGTATTAGAAGCGGTGGTGGCAACAGCAGCAGTGGCAGTGGTGGTGGCAGCAGCAGCAGCAGTGGTGGAGGCAGTAGCAATAGTGGTGGTGGTAACAGCAGCAGTGGCAGTAGTGGTGGCAGCAGCAGTCGGGGTGGAGGCAGTAGCAGTAGTGGTAGTAGCAGCAGGGTGGTAGTGGTGGTGACAATAGTAACAGCATCTGCAGTGTAAAGTCATGCTCACTGCACCATCTTAACATCAGTTAATTGTGGGTGGCAAACAAGCGCCTCGTAGCGTACAATCGCAACATCACAAGCCGCTTCAATTGCCTGCCGCATTCGTCTTCATTATGCGAGGCAGCGTGAGGCCTCTCAAAATAAAGATGTCGGCCACCTTTCTTCAAAATCATCATGTACGAACTAATAACCCTGGGAATTCCTCAGCGGTGCCGAAGTTTGCGGCCGTGTCGACGCTTGCTATACGGGTCATAATGACCTGCTGTATCCACTTTCATTGGTCGTAACCCTCCTCCTTGAGAATTATTTCTTATTAGGTTGTGCTGCAAGTGTTATCAAGGTGCATCTCCTTGGATGACAGGCCTTGCCCAATAATCAACCTTAAACAAGGTTGTAATACGGCTCAAATCGACTCCTCCAGCACCAATGTTGACATGGATCAGCTAGCTGTAAACCCACCCCACTGGCACTTACTATAAAGATCATGTTAGCATCACAGGACTCGGCACGTGACCGTATCAAGTGAGCACGCGCCCGAGGCCCCACAAGACGAGGTGCACAGCAGGCAACCTCCGCCACCTAGCTCCAGGGAGGACCTCACATAGGCGGTAACAAAGGCCTCGTCACCTCACAGCCAGAAGGTGGGAGCCTGAAGGGGTGTCACCAGCCATCAACATTTATCAAGGAAACATGATACTCCGTGTCAGCTCCGCATCAGGAAGTTGATACTGTCATAAATATGACTCCAGTGGTTAAGTAAGACTTGCTCAGGTGCAGTTAAGTCTCCGCATTCCCTACGACTCTAGCTAACATTTGTAACAGTCAGAGCAACATAAAAAGAAAGATATTGCAGTAGAGCTATTGTACAATCCATACTGGGCAGTTCCAGTTCACATCCACCCTTTGTCGCTCATAAAGAACAAAAATACACAATACCGTGACTGGAATAATACAAAAGTAACCAGCATATAGAAAAGCTTACGACGACGTTTCGGACCATTCAGTCCAAGACAGACTGAAACGTCGTCATAAGCTTTTCTCTCTCTTCTATGTGTGGGCTATTTGTGTATTTTCGTTCATGTTCTTGTCTAACCCGCGGTGACACAAATAATATTAACCCGAATAAAGGAAGACTTGAGAATACGCTGAATGTTCTGTAATTAGAACAATTAAACTCAAAGACGCTCTCACCTACGTTGCTTTGCCCTTCAATGTAACTTGGACTTTGATTACAGTTTTGGTGAGAAAACTGATCGTGGCTGCTACCCTGTGTTGATAGTGTCATAGTCAGTGGATTAAGAGCAGTTTATTCAAAATCTTAACACATCTCGCACACACATAAATACACCTACAAGCAAAATACATATACACACAAACACAAAATTCAAATCATAAATGCTAATTATGACACGGAAAAAGCAGTATAATCAGGACAAAGTCTGTCCAGAACTAAGACCATGACAAACGCAAGATTATGACAACTGGGAAAGGGGAAAAAACAAGGAAAAAAAAACATTTTGGATTGGGGGGTGGGAGATAGATGTTGTAAATCTCACTCAAGAAGGACCTCGGTGTCAGCAAAGTACGTATCGTTTTTATGAGAAAACAATAATAAGTACTTTGGGGAGGAAAAAGCTAAACCCGTAGAATTCATACAGCACTTGGTGGAATGGGAGGTAATTAGATTCGACCCAAGGAAAGGGAGAGCATGTTCAATTCTTTGGATCAAAAGCCCCACACCGGCATCCAGGAACCTCCACTGAGAGGAGCAAAGTACCGAGCATATCACTAGGAGCCCACATCAACCGAATAATTTCCTCAGCAAAATGAGCCACTGATACACCTGAGGGTAGCTTTCAGGAAGCTCAACAAGGAATTATGACCCTAAATACGAAATATGTAAGACAGTACAATTATGAGAGAGCAAGTCTTACATACAATGTTCAATATTCTAATGGTTATATGCGTAAATGCAGTTTAATTACAGAAATTCCAAGCGCTTTCGTGATTTCATAATTACATTCTCAAGGAATAGCATGAATGTTGTTGAGTGATCACGAAGCGTTTGAAATTTGGTTGCCTTTTACGTATTGTGATTTAAATTGTATATACTAAGACACGACTTGTCTCTTGTGATCTCACTGTATCATACGGCCTACGTAAATGTTTGTATACAATACCGTAATATCCGATACAGCGATGGCGGTACAAAAAGTTCAGTGATTAAACCCGGAAGTACACTTATTAACTCACCTGAAATGCACTTATTAATTCACGGAAAGTACACTTATTAATTCACGGAAAGTACACTTATTAATTCGAGGAAGTACACTTATTAATTCGAGGAAGTACACTTATTAATTCGAGGAAGTACACTTATTAATTCGAGGAAGTACACTTATTAATTCGAGGAAGTACACTTATTAATTCGAGGAAGTACACTTATTAATTCGAGGAAGTACACTTATTAATTCGAGGAAGTACACTTATTAATTCGAGGAAGTACACTTATTAATTCGAGGAAGTACACTTATTAATTCGAGAAAGTACACTTATTAATTCGAGGAAGTACACTTATTAATTCGAGGAAGTACACTTATTAATTCGAGGAAGTACACTTATTAATTCGAGAAAGTACACTTATTAATTCGAGGAAGTACACTTATTAATTCGAGGAAGTACACTTATTAATTCGAGGAAGTACACTTATTAATTCGAGGAAGTACACTTATTAATTCGAGGAAGTACACTTATTAATTCGAGGAAGTACACTTATTAATTCGAGGAAGTACACTTATTAATTCGAGGAAGTACACTTATTAATTCGAGGAAGTACACTTATTAATTCGAGGAAGTACACTTATTAATTCGAGGAATACACTTATTAATTCGAGGAAGTACACTTATTAATTCGAGGAAGTACACTTATTAATTCGAGGAAGTACACTTATTAATTCGAGGAAGTACACTTATTAATTCGAGGAAGTACACTTATTAATCCCGGGAAGAACAGTTATTAATTTCAGGAAGTCCATAATAATAATCTGGAGAATTTCATTAATTAATCCCGAAAGTTCAGAGATTAAATCCCATAAAAACATGACTCCCATGACACCTGACACTCCTTGTACCAAAAATAAAAACCGTTTGTCATTAGGAATCGACATAAAAAAATAGACATTAATTCCTCTTCCTCAGAAACTTGTAAGTTTCTCGGCGTTGAAAAAACTGATTTTGCAGTGTACAAACAACATGGTGGATCAACTCCGGTTCACATTATTCATGATAATGATACAGTGTCATCTTACACTATTGCTATTATGAACAATAAACATCGGCAATAATAAAAACCATGGTCACTACCATCGTCATAACTATCACCATCAAAACCACAACAATCACTACAAACACTACAATCACCACGACAAACAGATGCCAAACTATGACTGCGATAATAACGAAAAACAATGTGACAAACAACACCACAAACGGCAGCATCTGCCACGACGAGTGACAGCAACTAAGCACCACGACGCCTTAGAGTGCCACACCCAGGACGAAACATAGTGGGTGAGCGCGACTGGTACCATCATGGCTGGTATGGTTGGTTGACTACTGTCTCCGCCAGTCATTCCCCTAATAGATGTTTTACGTGAGATGCGGTGGGTCTCAGTACCCGCTGCTCCCTGCGTAACAGACAGACGACCCACACGAGACTGTGTGAAAGGTCAACAAGAGCGAGAGCTTAAAATACACACAAACAGAACATTATTACTGATGCTCAATAATAACCCACATGGAGACAAAAGCTCAGAAAATTAATGTAGTGTTCATTCTACTTTCTGTAGTTATTCATTACTGCCGATGTATGCTAGGTTGGCAAACAGAAGGTGATCTTCAGAAATCAATACCAGCAATGAGTTCGCAGCACTGGTGTTGAGACCTAGTCAAGAAGAAAGAGAATATATGAAAAAAATTGTAGTAACACCTCCAGACTGGCGAAGGAGCTGAAGACTACACCACCTACATAAGATGAAGTTTGGGAGAACACAGAACGAGAGGAGACACGGACAC
This sequence comes from Cherax quadricarinatus, assembly GCF_038502225.1. NCBI lineage: Eukaryota > Metazoa > Arthropoda > Malacostraca > Decapoda > Parastacidae > Cherax > Cherax quadricarinatus. The sequence continues at coordinate 41,162,577 of NC_091311.1, forward strand.
GACATGGAAGATACTCCCGGGCACAGGCAGGATGGACAAGAAAGAACCCATTACGAAGGAAGGGTGAACAGTTATTAATTTATTATACTCAGGGGAAACGCTAAACCAACTGGGGTATTACAGAAATAAAGAATGAAATGCAATCCGCTATGATTCAAGAAAGGAGAAGGTAGCTCTTTCTTTTCCCATTGAATCGAAAGCATTACACCGGAAGGATGGTGTTCCGGGAGTCAACGCCCTTGGTAAAACCTTGCTGAGATTTTTCCTGGGTCCTTCTAAGAAGTGAAGCGTTTTCAAATAAATATATCATAGTATTTAAGGTCTAGTTCCTAGATCTTTTGTGTAACTATGTGGCACCATCTACAGGATGGATATGTGTTGTATAACAATTTAGCTATCATCGTCCACACTATAGACATGGGATGCACAATAACTAGCCACTACCGTCCACAGGATGGATACGAGATGCATAATAAACTAGCCGCTTTGGAGGCAAAATTTAATAATATCTGTTTGCTCACCAGTCTTTTCAAACAACCTGTAGGTGTCAGTGATCAACGTTTATGAAATTTTCCCATCACTGATGCTCTTAAAGAGCGGGTCATGGAAAAATTAGTAAATACATCAACACGGCTGACGCAGAATTCGTACACGAACTGTAATTTCAATACTCTAAATTTAGGAAATACGAGACGTTCAATCGAGAGGTGTGAATCAACCCTCACACACATTCAAATATGTCTATCAATCCATCTATCCCAGGTCTACCTGGAGGGTGTTCCGGGGATCAACGCCCCCGGGGACCGGTCCCTGACCTGGACTCCCAACACATGTGATTATACATATATTTCATACACGTATTGAGACGCTGGTGTGGTAGGGTTAAGCCTCACGATTCAGGGGTTAAACTGATAGGGATAAACCACGCCATTCGAATCACAGTTAAGAGGAGGGACGAGCTAGGGAACGACCCCTCGCCAAGTTTAGTTAGGTAATTACACACAAACACTTAAACAAACAAACACACACACACACACACACACACACACACACACACACACACACACACACACACACACACACACAGTTGGAAGTTGAAGACAGATGAATCACAGGGATGTTAGGAAGTATTTCTTCAGCCACACAGTAGTCAGGAAGTGGAATAGTTTGGGAAGCGATGTAGTGGAGGCAGGATCCATACATAGCTTTAAGCAGAGGTATGATAAAGCTCACGGTTCAGGGAGAGTGACCTAGTAGCGACCAGTGAAGAGGCGGGGCCAGGAGCTTGGACTCGACCCCTGCAACCTCAACTAGGTGAGTACAACTAGATGAGTACACACACACACACACACGTAGCATTAGTCTACTGGCCGGTGTCACTGACATATATAGCATGTAAGGTTATGGGGAAGATCATTAGAAGAGTAGTGGAAAGGACTGATTCATAAACAACATCCATAGTGATTTTAGAGATGGTAAATCCTGTCTCACAAATCTGCAACGAAAGTTAAGCAGGAGAAAGAGGGATTAGTGGCTTACATAATTTTTGACTGCAAGATGGCGTTAGAAATAGTGCTGCACCAGAGACTGGGACAAAAGTTAGAGTTGGCAGGAATAACAGGGAAAGCACTACAGTGGATCAAGGAATACTTACCAGGAAGGAAATGATGAGCTGTTGTCCGGGATGGGGGATGTCGACATGGCCGAGCGTGCTGTGTGGAGTTTCACATGGGTCAATGCTTGGACCAGTGATGTTTCTTGTGTAAATAAACGACATATTTATGTACACAGATGATGTGACAATACTGAGGAGAATATGAACATGGGCAGACAAGGAAAGACTACACACGGATCTGGACAAACCGCAGGAATAGTCTGATCAGCAGATGCTGGAATTACACCCCAGAAAATGCAAAGTAACGAAAATCGGGGAACGACAAAGACGACCGGAAACAGAGTACAGCCTTGAAGTTTAGAGGTTGCAAACCTCTCTGAAATAGGACGTTGAGATGACCATAGTTCAAACTCTATCACTGAGGCACACAGCTGAATAGCAGCTGTAAGAAAAGCGTGACCGGCAAATCAAAGAATATCTTTGAGGAACCTTAACACGGAGTCATTCACGATCCTATACATCGCACGTCAGGCCCGTCTTGGAGTACGAAGCACCAGAATGAAATCCACATCTGATAAAACATGTCAAGAAGCTGGGAATAAAACAAAGGTTTACTACGAAATTAATCCCAGAGATGAGGGGTATTATCGGAGAGGAGAGACTAAAGGAGCTAAACCTGACAACATTAGAAAACAAAAGCATGAGGGGTGACATGATTACAACGTGCAAAATATTGAGAACGGCTGACAGGGTGGACAGGGCGAGTATGAGAGGTAAGTCTCATGTGCACGAGGGCGCAGCTCGAAGTTAAAAAATCAGTGAGCCAGAGCTGTTAGGAAGTAATTATTTAGCTTTTGAGTGGTCAGGAAGTGGAACTTCCTAGACAGCAGCCAGGAAGTGGAACTTCTTAGATAGCAGTCAGGAAGTGGAACTTTCTAGACAGCGAAGTGAGACGTAGGATCCATATATAGTTTTAAGAATAGGTATGACAAAGTTCACCCAGTAATGGCCAACGGAGAGGAGGGGTCAGGAACTGAGATCTGACCACTGCAACCACAAATAGGTGAGTACACACACATACTTTAATTATTGTGCACCCTGATCTCTAGTGTTCTCAATGAACACAATGCTCTCGCTGAACACACTCAGTGTTCTCAGTGAATACAGTGTTCTCGCTGAACACACTCAGTGTTCTCAGTGAACACAGTGTTCTCGCTGAACACACTGTTCTCATTTGAGTTCATCAAGAATGTCATTAAGTTTTCCTCAGTGTTGCTGCCTCCTCCCTCCTCGCACTCTCTTTTATTGATTATCTTTCGCTTGTCTCTACCTTCCCACTTCCAATCATCTCCTCCTCCTTAATTCTTCTCCACAACTCCCTGTTCTATCTCCTCCTTCTCCACTTTTTTCCTCATCCTCTTCGTCTTCTTCCTCCTCCGCCTCCTCCTTCCTTGTCTCCTTCTCCCCCCCCCCCGCATCCTACTCTTCCGTCATCTTCCTCCTCCTCTTCTCTCTTCTCTTCATGTCCAGTGTTTTCCTTATCACCCTCCTCTTCCCTGCTGCTAGTTACTACTATCTTTACTCTCTCTCTCTCTTTAATTTACCCTTCCTCCCCTCTGGCTCTGATATTCTCTTCCTTGCTATAACTTTCTCGGTTTTTCCCCTCTGTTCTTTCTTCCTCTTCCATCTACTCCTGATTCTCTCTTTCTTTCTCTTCAATTTTTCATTTTTTTTCTTTTATATTGCGTTTCCCTTTCTTTACGCCCTTTTCTTTATATCTTGTTCTTTTTTCTTCTCCCTTGCCATCGCCTACCTTCCCCAGCCACCCTCCTTACCTTCCCCTGCCACCCTCCTTACCTTTCCCTGCCACCCTCCTTACCTTCCCCTGCCACTCTTCCTACCTTCCCCTGCCCCTTCTCTACCTTTCTCTGCCTCCCTCCCTACCTTCCCCTGCCACACCCCATATCTTCCCTTGCCATAGCTCTACCTTCACTGCCACACCCCCCTACCTTCCCAGCCACACCCCTACCTTCCCCTGCCAACCACTGTCTCGAATCGTAATTATCCGTCGACACTTTCCCCAATTCTCTCTGAGGTGAGGCTGACTCAGGGGACTATTCCCCCCCCCAGCCTTAAGCCCACTCCCACCCACGCACGCCCACTCCCACCCACGCACGCCCACTCCCACCCACGCACGCCCACTCCCACCCACCTACTCCCATCCAAGCTCACCCGGGAAGATTCACCCGCTATTCTATCGAATAGAATCTGTTGTCCAAAAGGGAAGATTAGCTTGTGATAAGAAGGGATTGAGTAAGGATTGGGGTAGACAGATAGTAGACAGAGGTAGACGGCCCATCTACTTCGATTTTTTAGTTTCACTGCAATTATGGATTTAAATAACATTTTTAAAATTTATTTCAATAATATAACATTCACACACACACACACACACACACACACACACACACACACACACACATATATATATATATATATATATATATATATATATATATATATATATATATATATATATATATATATATATATATTGCATCGCCTTAGTGGGAGCTACAGCAGTGACTACAGTGAGGTAGGGGTCTTCCACCCATCACTATCAGTAGAGATAGGGGAAGAGCCGTCACTGTGTAGTAAACCTGGCGGGGTCTGTTCTAGGAGCTGGGCATACAAATTGCGTCAAATACTTGATCAGAAGTTGTGTGTGGCGTCATAAGAGGCCCTGGTCTCTTTCTCTTTCTCTCTCTCTCTCTCTCTCTCTGAGACCGATCTGGACCTATCACAGGAATCAGTTTTTCTCTCTCTGAGGCCGACCTAGACCTATCACAGGCGTCGGTCTCTCTATGAGACCGATCTTGACTTTCAGAGGCTTCAGTCATCCCTATGACCGATTCTGACCTAACAGAGGCGTGGGTCGCCTCTGTGACTGAGCCTGACCTAACAAACACCATTGGGGCGGCATGGGCGACAGCCCACATCAACCAGCTTCAATGGTGCCTGCCCTGAAATGTACTGTTATGGCCACCAATGTCCCAAATACCCAATCTTTCAACATGGGAATTAGCTATCTAACTGACTTTCCGACCGGTGCCATTACCACTTCTAACCTGCCCCGCCATAAGGTTGATTTTTATGCCAAATAACGGGAGGGATGCGTCCGCATTGGAGCCCTGAGGCGAGCATTTTGTAAAGTGCTGATTGAGCGCTTTGTGAGGCCGGTTAGATCAGAACCCAGATCGAGGTGTCTGAAGATATTGCTATTGTGTTCGCTGCCGTATCTCTCCTCCTCGCCACACTTTAAAACAATAGTTTTTTTTCCTTGTGTGTGTGTGTGTGTGTGTGTGTGTGTGTGTGTGTGTGTGTGTGTGTGTGTGTGTGTGTGTGTGTGTATCTCTGCAGAACACAAGATGAACATGAAGTATATAGAAGTTGTCACCGAGAAAGTTATCGGCAGGATGGAGGGAGGGAGGGACAGAGAAAGAGCGAGAGAGGAGTTTACAGTATAAAACCGTAAAGGTCAGGAAAGGAGACGATATCATCAAACAGGGACCCCAAACAACGCTCTCTCACCGGCCCTGGGGTTGCCACCCAGCGCTCTGAAGCAATTTAATCGTTTTTTTTTTTTAAGTCCTGCGTTTGTTTATACAAAAGCAACACGCCCCTCCTTTTGGAAAGTTATAACAAACCTCTCTTATGTTAATATTTAGTAAAAAATCAGCCTCCACTCTGGTTGATCAAATATTGGTAAAAATACTCGAAGTATCTCCTATATTCCACACACACACACACACATATATATATATATATATATATATATATATATATATATATATATATATATATATATATATATATATATATATATATATATATATATATATATATATGACAACGTTCTGATAGGGTTGTATCGTCCCAGAGGGGAGTGAAACCGGCGCCCTCCTTGAGAAACAAACATTAATGTGAGTTTCTTATATACTGACTAGCACTGTTGGAGCTCCGGAAATACTTTGGCTTTGCCCAATGTTTGTGTGTCTGAGCAAAGATGAGGAATCGACGTATTAGCGTCTACAAGATTTTGACCGTGCTTGAAGTAAATATTATAGGTGGTAGCAGTCTGTGCTTGTTGGTTATGGCTGCTTGTACTCCGGTGCTTGTTGCCTAGAGCTAGCAGCGGTACACTGCTTATTCGTTACACCTTACGGCAGCCGCTTGATTTGCTGAGTGGCGAGATAAAAGATAGGATGATGAAGAAATGTATTGCATAGGTAAAAATGAAGAAAAATATGGTTGTTATCAGGTGAGAACCAAAGAAGGAGAAGCAGAGTACAGACGACAGAAGAACAACTGCAATACATGTAGAATATAAGAGAGAGAGAGAGAGAGAGAGAGAGGTGGAATGGGGGGATGGAAGAAGAATTTGGAGAGGGCGTGGTGTGGGCGTAAACAGATGGTGTTCACGCCCATCTTGCCACGCCGAGGGGGTAGCCGCCCGTGAAGGAAACACACAAGGAGTACACGAAGCAATATTACGATGACGTGAGTTAAAGACACGGAACGAAGCGAGGAGGAGGAGGAGGAGGAGGAAGTCGAGCAGAAGAGGTGTAGGTCGAAGAGGAGGATGTGAAAGAGGGGAGGATGTGGAAGAGGAGAGTAAGGATGTGGAAGAGGAGAGTAAGGATGTGGAATAGGAGAGTAAGGAGGTGGAAGAGGAGGGTGAGGATGTGGAAGGGAGGGTAAGGATGTGGGAGAGGAGGGTAAGGATATGGAAGAGGGTGAGGATGTGGAAGAGGGTGAGGATGTGGAAGAGGAGGGTAAGGATGTGGAAGAGGATGGTAAGGATGTGGAAGAGGATGGTAAGGATGTGGAAGAGGAAGGTGAGGATGTGGTAGAGGAGGGTAAGGATATGGAAGAGGAGGACAAGGATGTGGAAAAGGAGGGTAGGGATGTAGAAGAGGGGGGTAAGGATGTGGAAGAAGAGGGTAAGGATGTGGATGAGGAGGGTAAGGATGTGGAAGAGGAGGGTTAGGATTTGGAAGAGGAGGGTGAGGATGTAGAGGAGGGTGAGAATGTGGAAGAGGAGGGGAGGATGTGGAAAACTAGGGGAAGGGGAATATCAAGAATATGGGCTGGAGGATGTGTAGGCGTGGCGAGAGAGAGAGAGAGAGAGAGAGAGAGAGAGAGAGAGAGAGAGAGAGAGAGAGAGAGAGAGAGAGAGAGAGAGAGAGAGAGAGAGAGAGAGAGACAGACAGACAGAGAGAGAGACGAGAGCATCACATCTCCGAGATAAGACTGGGGAGAGGGATGTATAGGAAGTTTTGGAAGAGTCAGTGGTAGACCAGTGAGGTAGAGGGTAGATGTAGGGGAGACAGACGCTGGGAAGACGAAGTGAGAGAAGTTAGAGCAAGAAATAGAGATAATGAGAAAAAGATGTTATCCACAACAGTCAACTAACTCTTTCTAGTTTCTGAGGCAGCAAGTGGAAGGAAAGTTGCACAAATGTGACAGACTATTTGAATTAAGAGGACCAGGATCAAGGGGGACAGACTGTTTGAATGAAGAGAACCAGTATAAAGGGGACAGACTGAATTAAGAGGAGCAGGATCAAGGAAAAAAGACTGTTTAAATTAAGAGGAGCAGGATCAAGAGACACAGATGGAAACTGTGATGTATGGAACTGTTTCTTTAGTCTCAAGGTTGGTAATGACAACTGCCTTTGACAAGACCTACACCTCCTGGGGTGATCCTAGCACGTATCTACACGGGAAGAACACAGACCTGCACTTCCTAGGGTGATTCTAGCGCGTATCTACACGGGGAGAACACAGACCTGCACCTCCTAGGGTGATCCTAGCATGTATCTACAAGGGGAGAACACAGACCTGCACCCTCTAGGGTGATCCTAGCATGTATCTACAAAGGGAGAACACAGACCTGCTCCTCTTAGGGTGATTCTAGCATGTATCTACACGGGGAGAACACAGACCTGCACCTCCTAGGGTGATCCTAGCATGTATCTACACGGGGAGAACACAGAGCTTCACCTCCTAAAGACAAGAGGGAAGGACTCCAGCAGGCAGGGGACGTAAACAACACAAACAGCTCTGTTCCTCACTCCTCTTGCAAAAATTACACGTGCAAGCTCTCAGTAGGAGTCGATGAGGAAAGGGGGATTGGGGGAAGGAGGGGAGGAGTATACTAACTCCCTATCGCCTCCTTCCCCTCTACCCATAATCCCATGACCTCCTATCCCCCCTCTCTAAATAGGACAGGGAAGGACACCCTAGCGGACAGGATTCATCATGGTGACCACAGGAACTGGGGCTCTTTGTGCATCATGTAAATGGGGAAGGATGCCTGGAAGCAGTACGTATGGGGTAACAAAGAGGAGGGTGAGGGATAGAGGAAGAAAATAGTGGCTAGGAGAAGCAGAGGATCAAAACAACAAGAGGGAAATATACGAACGGGAAGGAGCAGACGAACAGAATGGCAGCAGAGGCGATAACACGAATAAAAAAATTTGGTATAATTAAAATGATATAAAGGAAGTATGAAGGGAATGATAAACATGAATAAACAGGAAGTGAAAAAAGCACCCCGCCCACGACAGCACCCCCAACCACCACGCCCACACCAGTACCACGCTTACACCAACACCACGCCCACACCAGTACCACGCTTACACCAACACCACGCCCACACCGGTACCACGCTTACACCATCACCACGCCCACACCAGCACCATGCTTACACCATCACCACGCCCACACCAGTACCACGCTTACACCATCACCACGCCCACACCAGTACCACGCTTACACCATCACCACGCCCACACCAGTACCACGCCCACACCAGTACCACGCTTACACCAGTACCATGCTTACACCATCACCACGCCCACACCAGTACCACGCCCACACCAGTACCACGCTTACACCAGTACCACGCTTACACCATCACCACGCCTACACCAGTACCACGCTTACACCATCATCACGCCCACACCAGCATCACTTCCACCCAGTTGGTGCCTGAACTATCATGGACTTCGTGTCCTGTGAGGATCTTGTGCAGGTCCTTGAAGACAGGTAAACAAACACTCCTTCCGTTTCCTCCATTTTTACACCATCTTTTTCCCATTTCTTTCCTTTTCGTCAATACTAACATACCATACCTTTCATACCTTCATATTTCCTCACCCATTAAGTCCTTCTTTCACTATTTCCTTACCATTAAGACCCCTTCCCTTTTCTTGACCATTTGACCATTCAACCCTTTTCAAATTCATTATTTAACCCCATTCCTTGCCATTTTTTTTACCATTTAATCTCGCCATTTAATATCCACCATTTCCTCACCATCTAACCCCTCTTCTGCCTTTTTCTTTGCCGTTTCCCTTTTTTCTTTATCTTTTTTTTTACTATGTCTCTCGCTTGGGTGTTTTTGCTGCCGCTGCCTCACTTCTGTGCCTTGGAAGACGCTGTGCAAGACGCTGTGCAAGACGCTGACCAGTCCAGTGCAGTCTTTGTGCAAGATGCAAATCAGGTAATCGTGAACTACGGCCGCCCATTGTACACCCCCCACCGCCCTCATGCAGTCACGGCTCGATTTATGGGGGTTGGGATGGAACTGGTGAGAGATGGAGAAGGGGGAGAGAGGGGGGGTAGCTGGAGGGTTCAAGGAAACAGGAGGAGGAGGGGGGACGGGGGTGACAGGAAGGTGCAAGGAGACAGGAGGAAGAGAAGGACGGGAGGCAGTTTTAAAATGTATAGTGCTGGGACTAATATATAGTGCTGGGACTATTTTATAGTGCTAGGACTATTTTATAGTGCTGGGACTAATTTATAGTGCTAGGACTATACGTATATGGAAGGCTGGGACTAATTTATAGTGATAGGACTATATATAGAGGGCTGGGACTAATTTATAAAGTGCTAGGACTATATATAGGGTGTTGGTATTAATCTGGAATGCTAGAACTAATATGGAGTGTTAGAACTAATTTACTGAGTGCTGGAATGAATTTATATTGCTGGTAATAATTTAGAGTTCGGGAAGACTAACTTTAGTATTGTGTCTAATTAATGGAGCACATGATGAAACAATTCTCTCACACTAAGTTGAAATATCCCGTTACAGTTGTTAAACATCAGATATGTAACATTAAAAGACTCTTCTAATGTTTACCAGAATTCCTAACAGGTGTTTGATGATTTACCAGGTGCTAAAGCTCCTGGAAAATCACCAGACTATGCCACAGAGAGGGGCAGGAGCGCGCACGAGCAGGTGGCTGTGGATAGAGGAGGAGGCTCGAGCCTTCACCATCTCAGAGTGACTCGCACAGGTTTAGTTCTCCACATTAATGTACTAATGTGGATAAGCCCTGCCATCAGTTTGCAGGTAATCGTCTCGTAGGGAGTACGATTCCCATGGGAAAGAGAGAGCCAAGCATTAGAAGTGGAAAATGAGTATGAATGAACACCTAGGTCTTGCCCAAACTAGCGTAGGTAGCAGCTCCTCCCAAGGGCCCACTGGGTATGCCACTTCCCATGCAGAATTTTATGAACTTCTTGTGTTTAATAAAAAAATAATGTGGGTAGGGAGAGTGGGAGAATGAAGTACGACGCGGAAACTCTGAGGGAAAAGAAGGGACAAGGAACGAATTTAGTGGGAATAAGAAGTGAAAAATAGGGTTGGGGCAGGTTAATTATTAGCAACAGAGGTGAGGACTTGGGTGGTGAGGACATGGGAGGGGAGGATGTATGTGGTGGGAACATGGAAGGGAAACTACATGGGAGGTTAGGATATGGGAGGTAAGGGCATGGGTGTTGAGCATATGAGAGAAGGTCATGGGAGGATAAGAGAAGAAAAGAAATCTTTATCAAGAGGTAAATGAGGAGGGAGAGTGAATGGCGGAGATTGAAGAGTAACAATCAAACGAGACAGGAGAGCAGGGATGAGAGAGAGAGAGAGAGAGAGAGAGAGAGAGAGAGAGAGAGAGAGAGAGAGAGAGAGAGAGAGAGAGAGAGAGAGAGAGAGAGAGATTACTAAAACGAATAAGAAGAAGAAAATTGTCAAAATGGGAAGTCTGAATGTGCGTGGATGTTGTGCAAATGATAAGAAAGAAATGATTGTGGATGTTATGAATGAGAAGAAGCTGGATGTCCTGGCTTTAAGTGAAACAGAGCTGAAGGGGGTGGGAGAGTTTCAGTGGAGAGGAATAAATGGGATTAGGTCAGGGGTTTCAAATAGAGTTAGAGCTAAAGAAGGAGTAGCAATAATGTTGAAGGATAAGATATGGCAGGAAAAGAGGGACTATAAATGTATTAATTCAAGGATTATGTGGAGTAAAATAAAGGTTGGATGTGAGAAGTGGGTTATAGTAAGTGTATATGTACCTGGAGAAGAGAGAAGTGTAGAGGAGAGAGAAAGATTTTGGGAAATGTTGAGTGAATGGGTGGGGAGTTTTGAACCAAGTGTGAGAGTACTTGTGGTTGGGGATTTCAATGCTAAAGTGGGTAAAAATGTTGTGGAGGGAGTAGTAGGTAAATTTGGGGTGCCAGGGGTAAATGTATATGGGGAGCCTTTAATTGAGCTATGTGTAGAAAGAGATTTGGTAATAAGTAATACATATTTTAAGAAAAAGAGGATAAATAAATATACAAGGTATGATGTAGCACGTAATGAAAGTAGTTTGTTAGATTATGTATTGGTGGACAAAAGGTTGATGGGTAGGCTCCAGGATGTACATGTTTATAGAGGGGCAACTGATATATCGGATCATTATTTAGTTGTAGCTACAGTTAGAGTAAGAGGTAGATGGGACAAGAGGAAGGTGACAACAACAAGTAGGAGGGAAGTGAAAGTGTATAAACCAAGGGAGGAAGAAGTTCGGGTGAGATATAAGCGAATATTGACAGAAAGGTGGGCTAGTGCAAAGATGAGTAGTGGGGGGGGGCTGAAGAGGGTTGGATGAGTTTTAAAAATGCAGTATTAGAATGTGGGGCAGAAGTTTGTGGTTATAGGAGGGTGGGGGCAGGAGGAAAGAGGAGTGATTGGTGGAATGATGAAGTAAAGGGTGTGATAAAAGAGAAAAAGTTAGCTTATGAGAGGTTTTTACAAAGCAGAAGTGTTATACGAAGAGCAGAGTATATGGAGAGTAAAAGAAAGGTGAAGAGAGTGGTGAGAGAGTGCAAAAGGAGAGCATATGATAGAGTTAGAGAGGCACTGTCAAGAAATTTTAATGAAAATAAGAAAAATTTTTGGAGTTAAACAAGTTAAGAAAGCCTAGGGAACGTGTGGATTTGTCAGTTAAAAACAGAGTAGGGGAGTTAGTAGATGGGGAGAGGGAGGTATTAGGTAGATGGCGAGAATATTTTGAGGAACTTTTAAATGTTGAGGAAGAAAGGGAGGCGGTAATTTCATGCACTGGCCAGGGAGATATACCATCTTTTAGGAGTGAAGAAGAGCAGAATGTAAGTGTGGTGGAGGTACGTGAGGCATTACGTAGAATGAAAGGGGGTAAAGCAGCTGGAACTGATGGGATCATGACGGAAATGTTAAAAGCAGGGGAAGATATAGTGTTGGAGTGGTTGGTACTTTTGTTTAATAAATGTATGAAAGAGGGGAAGGTACCTAGGGATTGGCGGAGAGCATGTATAGTCCCTTTATATAAAGGGAATGGAGACAAAAGAGATTGTAAAAAATATAGAGGAATAAGTTTATTGAGTATACCAGGAAAAGTGTACGGTAGGGTTATTATTGAAAGAATTAGAGGTAAGACAGAATGTAGGATTGCGGATGAGCAAGGAGGTTTCAGAGTGGGTAGGGGATGTGTAGATCAAGTGTTTACATTGAAGCATATATGTGAATAGTATTTAGATAAAGGTAGGGAAGTTTTTATTGCATTTATGGATTTAGAAAAGGCATATGATAGAGTGGATAGGGGAGCAATGTGGCAGATGTTGCAAGTATATGGAATAGGTGGTAAGTTACTAAATGCTGTAAAGAGTTTGTATGAGGATAGTGAGGCTCAGGTTAGGGTGTGTAGAAGAGAGGGAGACTACTTCCCGGTAAAAGTAGGTCTTAGACAGGGATGTGCAATGTCACCATGGTTGTTTAATATATTTATAGATGGGGTTGTAAAACAAGTAAATGCTAGGGTGTTCCGGAGAGGGGTGGGATTAAATTATGGGGGCATCAAATACAAAATGGGAATTGACCCAGTTACTTTTTGCTGATGATACTGTGCTTATGGGAGATTCTAAAAAAAATTGCAAAGGTTAATTGATGAGTTTGGGAGTGTGTGTAAAGATAGAAAGTTTAAAGTGAACATAGAAAAGAGTAAGGTGATGAGGGTATCAAATGATTTAGATAAAGAAAAATTGGATATCAAATTGGGGAGGAGGAGTATGGAAGAAGTGAATGTTTTCAGATACTTGGGAGTTGACGTGTCGGTGGATGGATTTATGAAGGATGAGATTAATCATAGAATTGATGAAGGAAAAAAGGTGAGTGGTGCGTTGAGGTATATGTGGAGTCAAAAAACTTTATCTATAGAGGCAAAGAAGGGAATGTATGAAAGTATAGAAGTACCAACACTCTTATATGGATGTAAAGCTTGGGTTGTGAATGCAGCAGCGAGGAGGCGGTTGGAGGCAGTGGAGATGTCCTGTCTAAGGGCAATGTGTGGTGTAAATATTATGCAGAAAATTCGGAGTGTGGAAATTAGAAGGTGTGGAGTTAATAAAAGTATTAGTCAGAGGGCAGAAGAGGGGTTGTTGAGGTGGTTTGGTCATTTAGAGAGAATGGATCAAAGTAGAATGACATGGAGAGCATTTAAATCTGTAGGGGAAGGAAGGCGGGGTAGGGGTCGTCCTCGCAAAGGTTGGAAGGAAGGGGTAAGGGAGGTTTTGTGGGCGAGGGGCTTGGACTTCCAGCAGGCGTGCATGAGCGTGTTCGATAGGAGTGAATGGAGACGAATGGTGTTTGGGACTTGACGATCTGTTGGAGTGTGAGCAGGGTAATATTTAGTGAAGGGATTCAGGGAAATCGGTTATTTTTATATAGCCGGACTTGAGTCCTGGAAATGGGAAGTACAATGCCTGCACTCTAAAGGAGGGGTTTTGGGATATTAGCAGTTTGGAGGGATATGTTGTGTATCTTTATACGTATATGCTTCTAAACTGATGTGTTCTGAGCACCTCTGCAAAAACAGTGATTATGTGTGAGTGAGGTGAAAGTGTTGAATGATGATGAAAGTATTTTCTTTTTGGGGATTTTCTTTCTTTTTGGGTCACCCTGCCTCGGTGGGAGACGGCCGACTTGTTAAAAAAAAAAAAAAAAAAAAAGCGGGAACCCCAAGTACAGAGGTCTGATGGAAGTCAAAAGCGTCCTGATGGAGCCATTATGCTACCCTGGAAGGATGGAAAGCAGATTGCCTGGGACTACACCTGTGCTGCCACATTGGCAGACACCTACTTGCCATACTCCGTAGTGGAAGGGGGTGGAGCTGCCAGCCACAGGGAGACCCAGAAGATCCGAAAATATGAAGACCTTCCCCCTTGCTATAACTTCATTCCAATAGGGTCGGAGACCCTTGGAGCATGGGGCAAGTGTGCTCTAAAGTTCCTCAAAGAGCTGGGTGAAAGGCTCATCATAGAAACCAAGGACCACAGGGCGACCAGCTTCCTCTTTCAGAGACTCAGTGTTGCGATCCAGAGAGGAAATGCCTGCAGCATTCTGGGCACGCGGCCCACCGCAGGGGAGCTGGACGAAGTATTCGAGATGTAGCTCCGAGTTACCTATGTTATTTTACTTTCTGTTGTATTTTTGTGAATGTTTGGCCAATGTATTTTGTCTTTTAAATAAAACATACTTGAAATATAGGGGGTGGCAGGAGAAAATTCTCAAACAGCTTCAGGGAAAACCTTGAGTTTTCCCTGAAGCAAGTTTATTCTTTTCTCTGAGGATGAGGGTCCCCAGGACAGTTCTAGAGGTGGTAAGATAAGATAAGATAAGATTTCGTTCGGATTTTTAACCCCGGAGGGTTAGCCACCCAGGATAACCCAAGAAAGTCAGTGCGTCATCGAGGACTGTCTAACTTATTTCCATTGGGGTCCTTAATCTTGTCCACCAGGATGCGACCCACACCAGTCGACTAACACCCAGGTACCTATTTGCTGCTAGGTGAACAGGACAACAGGTGTAAGGAAACGTGTCGAATGTTTCCACCCACCGGGAATCGAACCCGGGCCCTCCGTGTGTGAAGCGGGAGCTTTAGCCACCAGGCCACCGGGCCATATATATATATATATATATATATATATATATATATATATATATATATATATATATATATATATATATATATATATATATATATATATATATATATATATATATATATATATATATATATATATATATATATATATATATATATACATAGAGAGAGAGAGAGAGAGAGAGAGAGAATCAACTAAAATAAAGCTAGTCATTATGCTTATCTTTCCATGGCTCTCCACTCAACATTGCACTAACACTACGGCAGTGATCGCATGACTATAAAGTTTCATATTATTGCTGATAAGTGAGAACCCCAAGCTAAACATGAAAGTCTGCTATACTGCTATTTTGCAATTGTTCCTGCTTGTTCTCCCTACTAATGTAATATTGTAAGCCAACACCATCCTCATCAAGTCAGCCATTAAGAACTGAACTGAGCTAGAAGAGTATCTGGTTGCTTTGTTATGGAGGAGGTGCCTCTAGACACAGTGTGTTCTTGATCTGCACTTGGTGTGATAGGGTGTATGACTCGGAGTGAAGAAGAAAGGGCTCGGCCATGGTAGGGTGACCTTGATATATAATTTTCTGTTCATTTCATTATTAAAGTAGGCCACATCAGCAATGTGCCGCCACTCTGTATGATAGTTGTACAGTGGGAATAAAAGTTAAGTTATATTTCTCTGTCATTTACCATCACACATGATGGGTTATATACACATTATAAAAAATGTGTCAGCCTGAGCTGAGAAACTTCAGAAGGGTAATTAGGATATCGTCAAGTGTTCCATTAAAGATTCATCAGCCACAGGAGCTTCAAAGGTTTCCTACCAGCAGCACTGGAGTTTCCTTGAGAGTGTGAGAGAAGTTGAATGTCTGAGGACGGTGGAGTGAGGAATCAGTGATGAAGGTCTCGATGGCGACTTAAATGAACTGTAGCAGACTGTTCATTGTACGTGAACTGTACACTACTAATTTTACCCAGCACAATTTTCCCTGTTATTTTATGTCTATTCTTAAGTGGTACGAGACAAGTTTTCAATAAGTGTTCCTCCGCATGACACTACTACTACTACTGATGTAGTGTGTATGTGTATGTGTGTGTGTGTGTGCGTGTGTGTGTGTGTGTGTGTGTGTGTGTGTGTGTGTGTGTGTGTGTGTGTGTGTGTGTGTGTGTGTGTGTGTGTGTGCGTGCGTGTGTGTGTGTGTGTGTGGTGCTGTGTGTGTGTGTGTGTGTGTGTGTGTGTGTGCGTGTGTGTGTGTGTGTGTGTGTGTGTGTGTGTGTGTGTGTGTGTGTGTGTGTGCGTGCGTGTGTGTGTGTGCGTCGCGCAGTGTGCAGGCGGCCGGCAGCAGCGGCAGCGGCAGGCGCAGCAGGCAGGCAGCGGCCGGCCGGCGGCGGCGGCGGCGGCGGCGGCGGCGGCGGCGGCAGGCGGCGGCGGCGGCAGGCGGCAGGCAGGCAGCAGCAGGCAGGCGGCAGGCAGGCAGGCAGGCAGGCAACGGCAGCAGGCAAGGCAGGCAAGGCAGGCAGCAGCAGCAGCAGCAGCAGCAGCAGCAGCAGCAGCAGCAGCAGCAGCAGCAGCAGCAGCAGCAGCAGCAGCAGCAGCAGCAGCAGCAGCAGCAGCACTGAGCCACAACGACAAGAATTACTGCACGTCTGAGGGCGGGCCAACACCACAGTTGACGAGCCTTGACGAAACGTGTAACGATAACAATATTGGCGAGCAGGAGGAAAACATATGAGATTAAACAGAGGACAACATGAGGATCTGGTTACATTTAGGAGAAAGAATGGAAATTGTACACAAGGATGGGGTGCACACACACAGAAGGGTCAGGGGAGACATGATAACGACATATGAAATACTGCGAGGAATTGACAAGGTGGACAAAAACAGGATGTTCCAGAGATGGGACACAGAAACAAGGGGTCATAATTGGAAGCTGAAGATTCCTATGAGTCAAAGGGATGTTAGGAAGTATTTCTTCAGTCACAGAGTTGTCAGGAAGTGGAATAGCCTAGAAAATGACGTAGCGGAGGTAGAACCATACATAGTTATAAGACGAGGTTTGATAAAGCTCATGGAGCAGGGAGAGAGAGGACCCAGTAGCAATCAATGAAGAGGCGGGGCCAGGAGCTATGACTCGACCCCTGCAACCACAAATAGGTGAGCAGACACACACACACACATACAGATGTGTATGTGTATACATATATATATATATATATATATATATATATATATATATATATATATATATATATATATATATATATATATCAATAAGATCATAAACAGGTGATTTCCAGAATATCGATATATATATCCACTAGTGAAAGAATACAGAAGTTCAAGCCTTTCTGACTACTCACATTATCAAGGAACAATATGATATGAGTAGTCCTCTATCTTTTTCACAGTGGATTTTTATATATATTTATATATATATATATATATATATATATATATATATATATATATATATATATATATATATATATATATATATATATGTCAAAGTGGAATAGGCAGAACTTGCTATCTTGGCTTAAATAGCAACACTCATCTGCCATATAGGACAAGCGAAAATTTGTGTATGGAATAATTTCGCCAAAATCATTCTGAACCTAATGAAAAAAATATATTTGATTGTGTTTGTTTAGTATTAAATTACTGTAAACAAATCGAAAATATATTTAGTTGGGTTAGGCTAAAATAAATTGTTCTTGTTATAATAAGGTTAGGTAAGTTTTCTAAGATTCTTTTGGTTCAAAATTAAAAATTTTTACTTTAACATTAATGAAAAAAATATATCTTTAAACGTATAAAAGAAAATTTCAGAAAGATATATATATATATATATATATATATTATATATATATATATATATATATATATATATATATATATATATATATATATTATATACTGAAAGCAGTGAAGAGTTTTTACGAGGATAGTGAGGCTCAAGTTAGAGTATGTAGGAAAGAGGGAAATTTTTTCCCAGTAAAAGTAGGCCTTAGACAAGGATGTGTGATGTCACCGTGGTTGTTTAATATATTTATAGATGGGGTTGTAAGAGAAGTAAATGCGAGGGTCTTGGCAAGAGGCGTGGAGTTAAAAGATAAAGAATCACACACAAAGTGGGAGTTGTCACAGCTGCTCTTTGCCGATGACACTGTGCTCTTGGGAGATTCTGAAGAGAAGTTGCAGAGATTGGTGGATGAATTTGGTAGGGTGTGCAAAAGAAGAAAATTAAAGGTGAATACAGGAAAGAGTAAGGTTATGAGGATAACAAAAAGATTAGGTGATGAAAGATTGAATATCAGATTGGAGGGAGAGAGTATGGAGGAGGTGAACGTATTCAGATATTTGGGAGTGGACGTGTCAGCGGATGGGTCTATGAAAGATGAGGTGAATCATAGAATTGATGAGGGAAAAAGAGTGAGTGGTGCACTTAGGAGTCTGTGGAGACAAAGAACTTTGTCCTTGGAGGCAAAGAGGGGAATGTATGAGAGTATAGTTTTACCAACGCTCTTATATGGGTGTGAAGCGTGGGTGATGAATGTTGCAGCGAGGAGAAGGCTGGAGGCAGTGGAGATGTCATGTCTGAGGGCAATGTGTGGTGTGAATATAATGCAGAGAATTCGTAGTTTGGAAGTTAGGAGGAGGTGCGGGATTACCAAAACTGTTGTCCAGAGGGCTGAGGAAGGGTTGTTGAGGTGGTTCGGACATGTAGAGAGAATGGAGCGAAACAGAATGACTTCAAGAGTGTATCAGTCTGTAGTGGAAGGAAGGCGGGGGTAGGGGTCGGCCTAGGAAGGGTTGGAGGGAGGGGGTAAAGGAGGTTTTGTGTGCGAGGGGCTTGGACTTCCAGCAGGCATGCGTGAGCGTGTTTGATAGGAGTGAATGGAGACAAATGGTTTTTAATACTTGACGTGCTGTTGGAGTGTGAGCAAAGTAACATTTATGAAGGGATTCAGGGAAACCGGCAGGCCGGACTTGAGTCCTGGAGATGGGAAGTACAGTGCCTGCACTCTGAAGGAGGGGGTGTTAATGTTGCAGTTTAAAAACTGTAGTGTAAAGCACCCTTCTGGCAAGACAGTGATGGAGTGAATGATGGTGAAAGTTTTTCTTTTTCGGGCCACCCTGCCTTGGTGGGAATCGGCCGGTGTGAAAAATATTATATATATATATATATATATATATATATATATATATATATATATATATATATATATATATATAATCAGCAAGACTTGTTTCTGAAACTGATGTTAATAATGTGCAACTCAAAACAAACACTGAAAACTCATTTAAAATTATCGAAAGATGAACACTGACTCAAATATTAAGCAAAGAAACTAGTTAGAAAATTAATGCAATCTCTTTGTCTAGCTTAACTAATACTCGGTGTCGGGTCATCTTGAGTTGGTCATTTGTATTCATTAAATTCTACCTGCGCGATATGAGCCCTAGCTCCTGGGCCCAACCCCTGCCCTTTGATTAACTGGTTGTGGCTTTTTCCCTGTCATTCTGTGTGTGTGTACTCACCTATTTGTGGTTGCAGGGGTTGATTCATAGCTCCTGGCCCTGTGTGTGTGTGTGTAAGAGTAGTAGAACAGAGCAAGACGTCTCATCTCTCGCCTGGACCCATCCTGGATAGATCTGTCATTTCAGCAGAGCCTTCAACATAGGAGGGATGTGGGTGGCCTTACTGTTATGTACAAGGCCAATATTGTCAAAGTATCACACTTGGATCCACTTCGAGGACAGCGTGAAACAAGCTTTTATGCCACAAGACGGGCAGAAAGCAGCAACTTCACTCTGGCTGTACCCTTCTCCAGAACTTCACTCCATCTGAGATCCTATATACCCAGGATGACTCGAGTATGGAACACATTCATACAGCATAATGATGTCAACGAGATAAAGTCAGTTGATCAAATGAAAATGCTGGCCCACAGATGGCTCCAACTTCATCCTGTTCCCTACTTGTATGTCTCCCATAACAATAAAAATGCTTTCAAATGAACTGATGTAGGTAACAGTCCTTAGCTTTGCCACAAAGTTAGGAATCCTTAACCTGTAAATAGCTTGTCAATAAAGCTAGGGATCCTTAACCTTGTCAAACCCTGTGTAACCAGAGAGAGAGAGAGAGAGAGAGAGAGAGAGTGAGAAACAGACAAAGACAGAGAGACAGAGAAAGAGAAAGAGAAGGTGTCTTTTTTTCTACCAGCCCACATATTTTTTTGTTATGTAATTATTTACATTATCGTCATAATCGTGTAGATTTCCAACAAGTAGAACCAAATCATAGCAGTGGTTCTACCTCCGGGGCGCCGTGGCCCCAGAGAACTTAACATCTTGCCAGAAGGTAACAGAAACATTGCTGGGACAAGTTTACAAACCTTCCCGGGGAACTGGACAAGTTCCTGCGCCAAGTGTTGGATCAACCAAGCTGTGATAGATAGGTGGGCCAGTGGGTCGCCAGTAACAACCGCCTGGTTGACTAAGTAAACAACAGACAAGCCTGGCCCAGGACCGGACTACAACAGTAGGAAAACTCTCGAAAAGAATAAAACATATAAGAAAAGTGAAAGTACTATGGTTCTAATATGACTAACGCAACCACCTGCTTCTACTATCACTACTACTACTATAGTAAACTGGGTGTCTCGATGTCAAATGAGAGAGAGAGAGAGAGAGAGAGAGAGAGAGAGAGAGAGAGAGAGAGAGAGAGAGAGAGAGAGAGAGAGATCCTGTTATTCAGTGTCAGGCTGGACTACTAAGCAGTATTTCTCAGCTGTACAGTATATTAAAACTGCTCAATGTTCAAGGATGGAGGGTTTTAACGAGCAGGCTCTTCCTTATGAATGTCTGAAGTGGTTGATGGTGCATATTCTTGAATGTGATTGTGGAAAGAGATTGATCGGAAAAACCTAGAGCCACACGAGGGACCAGAAAAGTGGAGGACTTCTTGGACGTAGTAATGAAGAACTTGTAGCACCAACATGTTAGGGACACAACCAAAGAGAGAGGAGAGGATGAACCAGAAGGCTGGACACGGTATTCACCCTGCGTAGTTCTGCTATAGGGGATATTACGTATGAAAGGCTCATAGGCGCTAGTGATCACACGTTCCTGAGCTTCGAATGCCTTGTGAAATTAACAATGGAGAGTGAAGCAGCATAGGAAGGAAGAAGCCAAACTTCAGAAGAGGGGACTGCACAGGGATGAGGAACTTCCTGTATGAGGTGTAGTGGGAAAGAGAACTAGAGGGAAAGACAGTGAATGAGATGATGGAACATGTGGCCAGAAAGTGCAGAAAGGTAGAGAAGAAATTCGTACCCAGGGGTAGTAGAAACACTAGGAAGACCAGAGTGAGCCCATGGTTTATCCAGAGGTGTAGAGACGCCAAAGTCAAACGTGCTAAAATCTGGAAAAATTATAGAAGGCAAAGAACTCCAGGAAACAAGGAGTTGAGCCAGAAACAGAAACGAGTATGCATGAATAAGGAGGAAGGCTCAATGGCAATATGAGAATGACAGCGTCGAAAGCCAAATCAGACCCAAAGTTGCTAAATAGCCACTTCAGGAGGAAAACAGCACTCAGGGATCATATAATCAGGCTAAAAAGGAAGACGGGGAGCTCACAAGGAATGACGAGAAAGTCTGGAAAAAGCTCAGCGCGAGATCTAATGAGGCATTCTCAGACAGAAAGGCTTTCAGCAATCCGAGGCAGGGGAGTGAACCAGCAAATGATGGACACAATACACACAACCCGGGAGGAGGAGTTGAAATTGTTATATGAGTTAGATACCTCGAAGGTGGTGGGAGCAGATAATATCTCTCCGTGAGTCCTGAGAGAAAGTAGTGGCACTGTGTGCAGCTAGCAACAATTTTTAACAAATTTATCGTAACAGGGTAATTGCCAGAGGTGTGGAAGAAACCAAATGTAGTCCAATTTTTAAGGAGATAGACAAGCAGCATTAAATCAAAGACCAGTGTCAATGACATGTACAGTATGTACAGTTATGGAGATTATCAGGAGAGTGGTGGAGCACCTAGAAAGGAATGGGTTCATATATGGCGACCAACACGATTTCAATAATGAAAAAGCCTGTGTCACAAACCTACTAAAGCTCTACGACAAGGTAAGACAGAAGAGAGAGGGATAGGCAGATTTCATTTTCTTGTTCTGTAAGAAGGCTTTTGGTACAGTACAGCACAAGAGACTGGTAGAAAAGCTAGAGCAGAAGGGAATAACAGGGAAAAGCACTGCAATGGATCAGGGAATACCTGACAGGAAAGAAACGAGCGATGGTCCGTGACTAGGTGTCGGAATGGGTGCATGTGCCGAGTAGGGTTTCACAAGGATAAGTCCTAGGGATAGTGTTGTTTCTTGTATACGTAAATGACATAACAAATGGGATCGAGTCAGAGGTATTCCTGTTCGCAGACGACGTGAAATAATTAGGAGAGTACAAGCGGACGAGGACCACGCAAGGCTATAAAGGGATCTGAACAGGCTACAGGCCTGGTCTGACAAATGGCTCCTGGAGTTTAACTTCAAGTGCAAATTTATGAAACTTGGGGAAAAACAAAGTAGACTGCAGACGGAGTACAGGCTCGGAAGGCAAAGTCTGCAAAACTCACTCAAGGAAAATGACCTTGGGGTGAGTATCATACCGAGCACACCTCCTGAGGGACACATCAACCAAATAACTGCTGCAGCATATGCGTGTCTGGTAAATCTAAGAATAGCATTTCGATATCTAAGGAGTCATTAACGATAATGTGCACCGTGTACGTCAGGCCCACAGTACCAGTATGGAACCCACCCCTGGTAAACCACATCAACAAATTGAAGAAAGTGAAGAGGTTCGCAACAAGCCTAGTCCCGGAGCTAAGGGGTACTATGAGGAGAGGTTAAGGGAACTCAACCTAATGACACTAGAGGACTAGGGGGGGATATGATAACGACGTACAAAATACTGAGAGGAACTGATAAGGGGAACAGAGACAGAACGTTTCAGAGATGAGAAATAGGAACAAAAAGGCACAAATAAAAGCTGAACAAGGATGAATAAGAGGGATGTTAGGAAGTATTACTTCAGCCTTAGAGTTGCCACGAAGTGGAACAATCTGGAGAGTGACACAGTAGGGTCAGAATCCACGCATTGCTCTAAGAAGAGGTTCTTGACGCTGGGAGAGAGTGGACCTAGTAGCGACTTGCAAAGAAGCGGGACATGCAACTGTGAATCAACCCTTGCAACCACATATAGGAGAATACATATATGTGAGCACATTTGGAAAGCTTGACAAAGAGGAGGCTACTAGGGTTAAGGAAGGGGCAGGAAGGGGAAGAGGGATAGGGGCGAGGGTAGAAAGAGAGGAAGGGGGTCTATTTTTTTTATATTCGGCTAAATTGGATACATCAGGACTATGCTGCTATCTTATTCTATATAACCTCGCAAAGTAGAAGAAAAAGCTATGTTTACCTGTTATATTCCACCACACAGAAGGAATTTCATACATCACCTGAGCTGGGAGACTTCGGTAGGATAATGAGGATATTGTCAAGTATACCAGCTCACAGGAGTGATTCTTCTTTTTTCTTTTACTTTTTCTTTTATTCCTCTTGTACAGAATACGTACAGTTTGCTTAGAGGTTCCTTTCCTGCTGATGACTGCACGAGCTGTGTTGTGCAGTAACTAGTTGTCTTGGTTCACTGATGTCTGTTGTCACTGCAGCTGCTTGTTGTGATCAATGTTCAAGTGTTTCTTGTGCTTCTGCCGAGTAGATACACTGTTCTTTTGTGTTTAGATGTTACCCAATTTTGTGTAGTAACTGGCATAGTGCTATATATATTTTTTGTTTTATATGTAGTGGGAACTTTCATCTACAGAAAAAAGAATATAAGTGTTTTCTTCCCCACAACCCTATATTTACATTTATATGAATATTTTTAATCCTACCTCAAAAAAATCATCTGTGAATCTCCAGCAGAACTGTAGTTACTTTTACTTGAAAATTAACATCTCTCAGGATGGTCTTTCCGATACACAAGAGAAGTGGAATTTTATGTAGATATCCTAGAGGAAGGAGAGATAGGAAGAGTGACTGGTGGTGGAGGAGAGAGATGCGATGGGATTGTAGGTTGGAGAGAAGCAGGGAGGGAGGGAGGGAAGGAGGGAGGGCGACCACTGGCCGGCTGCCATAATGAGAGGAAGATATTGCTGGCTCCTTTATCATGGTGATCATGGTGGCCCACCATGCCTTTGTGGAACTTCCAACACCTCCATCACCCTACCTCCTCCACCCACACCAAGCGTACACCACAGTAGATATTTGGACTGATAAACTCGTAGATACGGAGTAGACTGCCAGTAGTTTAAGCCCAACTTTACTCATACGGAAAGCACCTCGTGTATACAACTATAGACCGGACATGGAGTAGATATCTGAGTAGATAATCCAGTATATACCATACTACATACCCGACACATCCCTGGGTATACTACCCATTGGCTCTATTAATAGATTTACAAATCGATACATTCATGACTTTGTGACAGGTAGATTAATAGGTGAAATATGAATATTTAGCTTTGAAACCCGTGAACTGAGAGAGAGAGAGAGAGAGAGAGAGAGAGAGAGAGAGAGAGAGAGAGAGAGAGAGAGAGAGAGAGAGAGAGAGAGAGAGAGAGAGAGAGAGAGAGAGAGAGAGAGAGAGAGATAGAGATTGCGCAACTCAAGCTTTGTGAAAATTTTACGAAAGGCGTAACTGGAAAATGACAATGTAAAGAGAGACTCAAAACAATTAAGATAAAAACAAGTAAATAAAAGTGACAGGTGTGTTAAGCTGTTGATTATAACTCGTGTTCAATGAACCAACCTGGAACCAATATATATATATATATATATATATATATATATATATATATATATATATATATATATATATATATATATATATATATATATATATATATATATATATATATATATATAATATATAATATATATATATATATATATATATATATATATATATATATATATATATAATATATATATATATATATATATATATATATATATATATATATATATATATATATATATATATATATATATATATATATATATATATATATATATATACAGTGGTCATAAAAGAAATGCTAAGGGCACAAACCTGCAAATTTTAATCGCGAGCACCGCGTTTGTATATGTACACGCTGAATAATTCTCATTATTTCTGAATACTCAAAATGTATGCACAGGGCAAATTTTATTAATGCTGTATATATAATTAAGAGTTATGTATACCATTACTTATCTGCTGATTGCACAATACAAAAATGTTAAAATTTAAGACGAACACAGAGAATGTGGAATTACGTGACAGAAACGTCCTTTTTTTCAATACTTTTTTCCCCTCAAATCACTGGATATGCTTTAAGGAATATTAATGCGTATTTTACCACACGAACGTAAGGACGAATACCACTGAAAGTGGTGGGGGAGGAGCAAGTGTGGGAGCTACGGTCCGCATATGAAACTAGGAGAGGTATTCAGTGAGCACGACACCGCCCCGTGTAAGTGACACACAAATCATGAACCATAAAATATTGTCAAATGTCTCTGCTCGTAAATAAGTTTTTTTTTTCATCCCTTCCCCCCCGTGCCTGGGTATTACGGGGATATAACTGATAGCAATGGTCGAACAAATTCCCACCCAAGAATTATGCCTGATTTTTCATCAAATGATCTATAAGATAAGAACTAGCTAACATTGTTTCGTTTTGTTTGGCAATATATGAGTATCCTCTCCCTGGCTGGGTATCAGAATAAAGCAACCTTGGTACAGCTCTAACCAGAGGCGAGGGAGGAAGAGTGGGTAGGCAACTTAGGTATGTGGGCAGGTCAGCTCATCATGTTTACCTTTGGTTAGCTAATTAGTTTAAATGGGACGAGCGTAAGTTGAGTTTGAGTTCCTGTTTTAGAGTTAAAAGTATTTTTTTTTCTTGAAAGCAATCAAATAACTTCGACTACTGGTCGAAGCATCTGAAGGAATCTCCTAACAAGTGAGTGTCCTGCTGATGGAAGATTTTAATGTCCAGTTGATGGAAAACTTTAATGTCCAGCTGATGGAAGAATTTAATGTCCAGCTGATCGAAGACTTTGGTGTCCAGCTGATGAAAAACTTTGATGTCCAGCTGATGGAAGACTGTGATGTCCGGCTGATGTGAATCTTTGATTTTTAGCGTGTTGCAACGCAACCCTCTTACTCCTCAAGCGAGGGATGTTCCTTGACACCGGTGACGCCCTCAGAATATGATTGCGTCTCATTTCCCAAGGCGGTTTATGACCCCCTACTGGTTTAGTGCCCCCCTTCCCCCATGAATATAATAATAATTAATGTATAGCAATCCTGCTAACCATCCTGAATGGATCACGATATATCCCTGGATGAGTGGAAAACCACTTATGTGTATCTACTCTGGTGGAGAGTTATACCAGTTTTAGTTTTGTTCAAAATGGCTGTTCTGTTACAAACAGATAAGAAGTTACTCATGTAACATGTGGACCTAAGCCACTGGTACCAATGGCTTGGTTGGTACCATGAGCCCGGAGGCAAAGGTTCTACTACAAGGATCCTCGGTAAACTTGGTTCCTGGTTCATCGACAGTACTAGTGAACCAAGGGATACCACCTTCCTGTTCCAGCGTCTCAGCGTGGCGATACTTGGTTTAGTACCGGCTTAAGAGCCGGAGCAGCTCCACAAAATGCGTTTTAAAACATTCGTGTTCTGTATACATGAATACAAACTTGTCCGAATGCACTGTAGGTTCATATTATTTATGGTATGCAATACGGACAAGCACATCAACATGAGGTGTGCTCAGGAAGAGTGCATCATCATCCTCTGTACTCAATGTAAAGTTGAGATGTTTAAAAATTCGACAATAAACCAAGGTTTATGGTTGATAGTGCGATGATCTCATTGATATTCTTGAACTTCTCCGCCAGCAACTCTACAGATAATCTCCGTGGAACTAGCAGTGGTGTGGAGGCCGTGTAGAAGGTGAGAGACAGAGAAAATGGAAGAGATGGGGCAAGGAGGATTCGCAGAGAGAGAGAGGGGGGGAGAGGGAGGTGGAGATGGAAGAGGACTGAAAGAGGGAAGAATAAAACGAGTGAGACTAGAAGTGAAAATGACTTTTGATGGATAAATGTCAGCAATTATATTCTTTCATCTTTCCAGTGACATATTCTTTCTCAATTTCTCCCTTTCTTTCTCAAATACGTATACACGCACACACACATTAGGAAACGCAGTCTACCAGGAGATCTCATTCAAGCTTTTATGATAAATAAAGAGCTAAAGCGCAAAATGGTTCCATAACATAACAAACAGAATGACACACTGAAGTAAGAAGTGTCGCATTAATGTCTGTGACGGATATTTTTAGTTTTAGAGCACTGGAACAGACCGCCCTGTGAAGATTTACGCGTAAAGAAATATCGTGATTTAAATACCAACTCGAGAAGTAATTTACAAACATTAGAATAACCTAAATACAATTCATTGGACCATTGACCATGGACTACCAAATGGCATAGTAATGATAGTAGTGTTATACAAGAAGCAAGACTAGTTATTTCCTCTGAGGAGGCAGACTTATTATAGACCTACTTCTTGCACTTTCACGTAATCACACACAAACATAAGACTTAGCATCCACAACCGTTCTCTTTAAATATTCCAATTCAACACTGTATCCTCCCATGTACTTCTTCCCTTGAAGCACCTCATAGCCAGTAGCCTGCACAACCTTCCCTCTGAAGCACACAGGACACAAGAGCTTCTTACCTACACAGAGGACACAGTACTAGAGGGACTCTTCCTCCCAAAGACAGGATGTAAGGACCCCCCCCTTCCTCCACCACAGGCTACAAGGACCCCTCCTTACGCCAAGAACCTGAGTGCTTTTCATATTTTCGCTAAAACAAGGGAAGGTGCGCATGTCTCATCACCGGAGACTAGCTTGACAATAACACTGATCCAATATGGCTCCTCACAATGGCCACCATCAAACTTGAGTCATAAGTCGCTAACGTTTTCGAACCCAAACCACGCAGTTTTTAGTCGCCCTCCCCTCCATTCCTCCCTTTCCTTCCCTCTCATGCCTTTAGTTTCCTTCCCTCTTATGCCTCCTCTTTCCTTACTTTCCATGTCTTCCTTTTTTCTCCTAAGTTTCTGTTTTCTTTCCTAAAATGCCCATTTCCTTACCTTAGTAGTCTCTTTGCACTCTTCTCCCTTTCCTTTCTTCTGCCCATCTTCTCCCGTACCCGACTTTCCTTCTCACTGTCTCTGGCTCTTAATTAATAATACTGTGTTTCTGACCCGAAAGAGTTGATTATTTGTGAAATGGAATAACTTGTTTGGCCGTACGTTGAGATTCTTAAGGAAGAATGGTCTTCACGACAACCTGCCCTAACATCAACAGAATACTGATGTTCACAACAACCTGCCCTAACATCAACAGAATACTGATGTTCACAACAACCTGCCCTAACATCAACAGAATACTGATGTTCACAACAACCTGCCCTAACATCAACAGAATACTGATGTTCACGACAACCTGCGTTAACATCAACGGAATACTGACGTTCACAGCAACCTGCCCTAACATTAACGTCTGTACATAAACTATTGCAAGAACGTGGGAAAACATACGTCGTCTCACTGAGCATATCCTTGATTGTTTACTATTGTTATCGTTTAGTGGTTCTGGGATTTAACTTCCCCACGGTTTGGTCTCAGGCCTACGATGTCGCAAAGGAAATATTACAGGATTAGGAGCTACCTAGAAGCCCATAGGAAAGTAATGGTATGCGTATAAAATGTCAGTAGAAGTTTGTAAAAGATTTAAATGCTATCTTACGAGTGCAAAACGTTTAACAAGCTTCCATGTCAGGATGATAATACCTTCCTAGATGGTTGCTGCCTACCAGTCAAATACATGTAGGTCTTTTACTAACATTTCCCTTTTATTTGTATTAATATTTTTGCGTATATTTAACTAAATCTGAAACAAAGTGGATAGATGAGATGACTGAGACGAAGAATGTCGGAATACCAGCGATGTTCCGGAGGAATCTATCGCTTAAGAAGAATACAAATAACAATAATAATAATAATAATAATATGAAGAATAAAAACTATAATGACAATAACCATAATAATAATAATAATAAAAATATAATTAATAATAATAATAATAATAATAATAATAATAATAATAATAATAATAATAATATTACTTATTAGTCAGGGTAAGATTGCAGACAGTAAAGGCAAGGAGAATAATAAAGACTGATACTAATAAAGTGAAAACAAAGAGATAGTCTCGGAGATTAGCGCAACAACGTAAGTAAAGCCAGTGTTGAAGACGGTGGTGGTGGTGGAGGTGGTGGAGGAAGAGACGGTGGTGGTGGAGGAAGAAACGGTGGTGGTGGAGGAAGAGACGGTGGTGGTGGTGGAGGTGGTGGAGGAAGAGACGGTGGTGGTGGAGGAAGAAACGGTGGTGGTGGAGGATGAGACGGTGGTGGTGGTGGAGGTGGTGGAGGAAGAGACGGTGGTGGTGGAGGAAGAGACGGTGGTGGTGGAGGAAGAGACGGTGGTGGTGGAGGAAGAGACGGTGGTGGTGGAGGAAGAGACGGTGTTGATGGTGAAGGAGAAAGAGACGGTGTTGGTGGTGGAGGAAGAGACGGTGTTGGTGGTGGAGGAGAAAGAGACGGTGTTGGTGGTTTAGGAAGAGACGGTGTTGGTGGTGGGGGAGAAAGAGACGGTGTTGGTGGTGGAGGAAGAGACGGTGTTGGTGGTGGAGGAGAAAGAGACGGTGTTGGTGGTGGAGGAAGAGACGGTGTTGGTGGTGGAGGAAGAGACGGTGTTGGTGGTGGAGGAAGAGACGGTGTTGGTGGTGGAGGAGAAAGAGACGGTGTTGGTGGTGGAGGAAGAGACGGTGTTGGTGGTGGAGGAGAAAGAGACGGTGTTGGTGGTGGAGGAAGAGACGGTGTTGGTGGTGGAGGAAGAGACGGTGGTGGTGGAGGAGGAGGAAGAGACGGTGCTGGTGTTGGAGGAAGAGTCTGTGCTGGTGGTGGAGGAAGAGACGGTGTTGATGGTGGAGGAAGAGACGGTGTTGATGGTGGAGGAGAAAGAGACGGTGGAAGTAGTGAAGGAAGAGACGGTGGTGGTGGTGGGGGAAGAGACGGTGTTGATGGTGGAGGAGAAAGAGACGGTGGTAGTAGTGAAGGAAGAGACGGTGGTGGTGGTGGAGGAAGAGACGGTGTTGATGGTGGAGGAGAAAGAGACGGTGGTAGTAGTGAAGGAAGAGACGGTGATGGTGGTAAAGGAAGGGACGGTGGTGGTGGAGGAGGAAGAGACGGTGTTGGTGGTGGAGGAGGAAGAGACGGTGGTGGTGGAGGAGGAGGAGACGGTGGTGGTGGAGGAGGAAGAGACGGTGTTGGAGGAAGAGTCTGTGCTAGTGGTGGAGGAAGAGACGGTGTTGATGGTGGAGGAGAAAGAGACGGTGTTGGTGGTGGAGGAGGATGAGACGGTGGTGGTGGAGGAGGAGGAAGAGACGGTACTGGTGGTGGAGGAAGAGTCTGTGCTGGTGGTGAAGGAAGAGACGGTGTTGATGGTGGAGGAGAAAGAGACGGTGGTAGTAGTGAAGGAAGAGACGGTGGTGGTGGTGGAGGAAGAGACGGTGTTGATAGTGGTGGAGGAAGAGACGGCGTTGGTGGTGAAAGAGAAAGAGACGGTGGTAGTGAAGGAAGAGACGGTGGTGGAGGAAGAGACGGTGTTGATGGTTTAGTTGAAAGAGACGGTGGTGGTG
The DNA here is from genome assembly GCF_038502225.1 of Cherax quadricarinatus. Taxonomy (NCBI): domain Eukaryota; kingdom Metazoa; phylum Arthropoda; class Malacostraca; order Decapoda; family Parastacidae; genus Cherax; species Cherax quadricarinatus. Next base: position 41,193,416 of record NC_091311.1, read on the forward strand.
GTGGAGGAGGAAGAGACGGTGTTGGTGGTGGAGGAGAAAGAGACGGTGTTGGTGGTGGAGGAGGAAGAGACGGTGGTGGTGGAGGAAGAGACGGTGTTGGTGGTGGAGGAAGAGTCTGTGCTGGTGGTGGAGGAAGAGACGGTGTTGATGGTGGAGGAGAAAGAGACGGTGGTATTAGTGAAGGAAGAGACGGTGGTGGTGGTGGAGGAAGAGACGGTGTTGATGGTGGAGGAGAAAGAGAAGGTGGTAGTAGTGAAGGAAGAGACGGTGGTGGTGGTGGAGGAGGAAGAGACGGTGGTGGTGGAGGAGGAAGAGACGGTGGTGGTGGAGGAAGAGACGGTGGTGGTGGAGGAGGAAGAGACGGTGTTGGTGGTGGAGGAGGAAGAGACGGTGTTGGTGGTGGAGGAGGAAGAGACGGTGTTGGTGGTGGAGGAGGAAGAGACGGTGGTGGTGGAGGAAGAGACGGTGGTGGTGGAGGAGGAAGAGACGGTGTTGGTGGTGGAGGAGGAAGCGACGGTGGTGGTGGTGGATGAAGAGACGGTGGTGGTGGAGGAGGAAGAGACGGTGGTGGTGGAGGAGGAAGAGATGAAGGTGCAAGAGGAAGGCAGAAGAAATGAAGGGGGAAGAGGAAGGCAGAAGAAATGAAGGGGGAAGAGGAAAGAAGAAGAAATGAAGGGGGAAGAGGAAGGAAGAAGAGAAGATGGAGGTGGAGGAGGGAAGAAGAGAAGCTCTTGAACGGTATTGGTGAAAAAAAGATGTTTCCCCAACCACCGTCTTTAAGATGTTTCCTCAATCACCGTGTTTAATAATGTTCCCCAACCAACATTTTCAAGGTGATTCCCCAACCACCATCTTCAAGGTGATTCCCCAACCACCATCTTCAAGGTGATTCCCCAACCACCATCTTCAGATGTTCCCCACCACCGTCTTCCCCTGAGGGCCATTACCCAGGGTTCCCCATCTCCCGGGCCGACCATACAGATCTTCCACACCAATCCAGAAGACATTAAAACTTTTAACAAATAACTCCCGGCTCCAGACTCCTCCAGTAACCACTAAAAATAAACCCACATATAATTTCAGTGCAAAAAAATCTCACATCGAATTTCAATCCTGTGGTGCTTCTTTAGAGTTTTAGGTTCCTGAGGAGGCGCAGTCGTCCTTCACGAGGCGCAGACATCCTTCAAAAGGCGGAAAATTTCTTTAGGAGGAGCAGAAATCCTTTATAAGGCGTACAGATCCTTCGGAAGGCGCTGACACCCTTCAGAAGGCGCAGGTATCCTTCAGAAGACGAAGAAATCCTTCAGGAGGTATATAAATCCTTCAGGAGGTATATAAATCCTTCAGGAGGTATATAAATCCTTCAGGAGGCACAGACATCCTGCAGGATGTCTGAATAGACCGTTCAGAAAGCAGAGAGAGTCTTCAGGGGCGCAAAGAGCCTTCAGGAGGCACAGATATACTCCATCAGGTGCAAAGAGCCTTCAGGGAGTGCAAAGACTTCAGAAGGAGCAGAGAGCCTTCAGGATGGAGCAGAAGAGATTCCAGTACCACAACCACCTTGACCTAACCCTCACCGTCCACTCACCAACCCGTCCAACTTCGTCGGTATTGCTCCTCAAGAGCTAAGATGCTTCAATGAACCAATAGCTCGATCGCCCCAACCGACGCTCGTCCACTGGGCAACTTTTTCCTCCGAAGCCGAAGTACAAGAAGACGCCCAGAACGAACCTTCCCAAGACTTCTAATTGGGTTACTAATTTTTGAAAGTCCATAAACGAGCCTGGTGGAACGTCCCATCGTCAGCCGTGCGAAAGATGGACAACTTTTCTCTTGTTGTTTTTTCCCCCCGGCCAGTAATAAATCTCTAAACCAACAAACCAATATATAAAGTTTTGCCCTGATGAGGGGAATTTCCAGTAGGGGGAGAGACCTGGGAGATGGGGAGGAAGTGGGAAGGAAAGAGGGCAGGTAGTAGGGAGTGTGAGGATATGGGAGAGAATGAGAGGGTATGGGGGATTTGAGATGGGAGGAGATAGGGGCAGATGGGAAGGAGTGAGAGGAGATGAGAATTAGAGGGAGGGAATATGAAGGAATGAGAGCTAATGGTAGGTGGGTGTGAGGTTATGGGAGGGGATGAGTGGAAATGGAAAGAAAGCAGGAGAAAGGAGCCATGATGATAGGAAGAAGGAAAAGAGAAGCATAGAAGAAAAGAGGGGGAAACGAGAGAACTGGGAAATAGGAAGAAAAGGGGTAGGAGGAGGGAAAAAATAGAGTGGAAGATAGAATAGAAATTGGAAAAGAGTGGGTATAAATGGACACAGTAGCCAGAAAGGGAAGCCAGAAACAGTAGTCAGAAACAATAGTAAGAAACAATAATCAGAAAAGGGAGCCAGAAGCAGTAGTCAGAAACAGTAGCCAGAATCAGTAGTCAGAAACAATAGTAAGAAGTCAGAAACAGTTGTCAGTAACAGTAGCCAGAAACAGTAGTCAGAAACGGTAGCCAGAAACAGTAGTCAGAAACGGTACTCAGAAAGCCCTATTGCGTGTCTTACGTGTACTATGGAGAGGGAGCCCTGACACGGGGGTCATCCCACAGTCACTAAACACGGATATAGCCCCACTGCACAAGATGGCAGCAAAGCAACAACAAAGAATTATAAACTGATAGCACTAACGTCCCACACTATAAAAATCTTTAAAAGGGATTCCCAACAACCCGGGGCAACAAGGGTTTAGAGCAGGTCGCTCCTGCCTCTCGCAACTACTAGACCACTATGGCTTGGTCTGGGATGCACTGGAGAACAAGCAGAGCGCGGATGTTGTATACACAGAGTTTGCAAAAGCCTTCAACAAGCGCGATCATAGTGTTAAAAGAATAACTGGAAAAATGGGCAGGTTGATTTTAACTTTCTAACCAATAGAACACAGAGAGTAATTGTAAACAGAGTTAAGTCGGTGGCTACCACAGTGAAAAGCTCTGTTCCACAAGGTACAGTACTCGCCCTCATCCTTTTTCTAATCCTCATATCTGACATAGAGAGATGTAAACTATAGCACCGTGTCATCATTGGCAGACGATACTAGAATCTGCATGAGAGCGTCACTCACTGAAGACACATCAGATCTTCAAGCGGATATACCTGGAGACCTGGAGAGTTTACCTGGAGAGAGTTCTGGGGGTCAACGCCCCCGCGGCCCGGTCTGTGACCAGGCCTCCTGGTGGATCAGAGCCTGATCAACCAGGCTGTTGCTGCTGGCTTCACGCAAACCAACGTACGAGCCACAGCCCGGCTGATCAGGAACTGACTTTAGGTGCTTGTCCAGTGCCAGCTTGAAGACTGCCAGGGGTCTGTTGGTAATCCCCCTTATGTGTGCTGGGAGGCAGTTGAGTAGTCTCGGGCCCCTGACACTTATTGTATGGTCTCTTAACGTGCTAGTGACACCCCTGCTTTTCATTGGGGGGATGGTGCATCGTCTGCCAAGTCTTTTGCTTTCGTAGTGAGTGATTTTCGTGTGCAAGTTCGGTACTAGTCCCTCTAGGATTTTCCAGGTGTATATAATCATGTATCTCTCCTTCCTGCGTTCCAGGGAATACAGGTTTAGGAACCTCAAGCGCTCCCCGTAATTGAGGTGTTTTATCTCCGTTATGCGCGCCGTGAAAGTTCTCTGTACATTTTCTAGGTCGGCAATTTCACCTGCCTTGAAAGGTGCTGTTAGAGTGCAGCAATATTCCAGCCTAGATAGAACAAGTGACCTGAAGAGTGTCATCATGGGCTTGGCCTCCCTAGTTTTGAAGGTTCTCATTATCCATCCTGTCATTTTTCTAGCAGATGCGATTGATACAATGTTATGGTCCTTGAAGGTGAGATCCTCCGACATAATCACTCCCAGGTCTTTGACGTTGGTGTTTCGCTCTATTTTGTGGCCAGAATTTGTTTTGTACTCTGATGAAGATTTAATTTCCTCATGTTTACCATATCTGAGTAATTGAAATTTCTCATCGTTGAACTTCATATTGTTTTCTGCAGCCCACTGAAAGATTTGGTTGATGTCCGCCTGGAGCCTTGCAGTGTCTGCAATGGAAGACACTGTCATGCAGACTCGGGTGTCATCTGCAAAGGAAGACACGGTGCTGTGGCTGACATCCTTGTCTATGTCGGATATGAGGATGAGGAACAAGATGGGAGCGAGTACTGTGCCTTGTGGAACAGAGCTTTTCACCGTAGCTGCCTCGGACTTTACTCTGTTGACGACTACTCTCTGTGTTCTGTTAGTGAGGAAATTATAGATCCATCGACCGACTTTTCCTGTTATTCCTTTAGCACGCATTTTGTGCGCTATTACGCCATGGTCACACTTGTCGAAGGCTTTTGCAAAGTCTGTATATATTACATCTGCATTCTTTTTGTCTTCTAGTGCATTTAGGACCTTGTCGTAGTGATCCAATAGTTGAGACAGACAGGAGCGACCTGTTCTAAACCCTTGTTGCCCTGGGTTGTGTAACTGATGGGTTTTCCAATGGCCTACGGAATACAATATGAAGTTCAATGAGGACAAATTTCAACTATTCCGTTATGGAAAACTTGAGGAAATAATAGCTAAAACAGAGTATAAAACAAATTCTAAACACACAATAGACCGAAAACCCTATGCGAAGGATTTAGGAGTGAAAATGACAGAGGATCTCACTTTCACGGACCCTAACAATGTCATTATTACATCAACGAGAAAAATAATAGAATGGATAATAAGAACCTTCAAAACAATAGATGTCATGCCAATGAAGATCCTCTTTTAAGACACTTGTTCAATCTAGGCTGGAATACTACTGTACACTAACAGTCCCATTCAAGGCAGGTGAAATTGCAGATCTAGAGAATGTACAGAGAACCTTCACTGCACATATTAGTTCAGTCAAGCACCTTAAATACTGGGAACATTCAAAGTATCTGAACCTTTACTCTCTGGAAAACAGGCGAGAAGGATACATCATAATCTACACCTGGAAAATCCTAGAGGAACTGGTCCCAAATCTGCGCACAGAAATCACTCCATATGAAAGCAAACGTCTCGGTAGACAGTGCAACATACACCCTCTAAAGAGAAAACACGATAAGTGTCCAGGGCCAAGGTTGTTTAGCAGCTTCTCATTATACATAAGGCTGTCTACAAGAAGGAAGCAGGCAGATACCTAACATCGGTACCCGATGAGCCGGGTACGTTGGATTGCTTTTGCGGCCAGCAGTAACAGCCTGGTTGATCAGGCCATGATCCACCGAGAGGCCTGGTCGAGGACTGGGCCGAGGGGGCGTCGACCCTCGGAACACCCTCCAGGTAGATTAGTGACATTATATATTCTTAGGAATATAATGACTGTGTTATCTACTTATGTATGCAAGTACTTACATCATGTCATTCAAATTTCTCTTCCATCCTCTTTACTTTCTCTATCTACAGTTAAAATGTATTATGATACCCAGATTACTCTCCTAACCCCTCCCTTTCTCTCCTCTGTCTCTCACAATTTCTCTTCCCCCACTCTGGGGATGATGGAGATATCTTCATAAAAATTCCATATCTCCTGTGCCAAGGATAAGCTATCCTGAGAGACGGCAATTCTAAAATTATAGTAACTTCAGCTATGCTGGAACGAACCCTTTCAAGTTTCGGTAGCTGATGAATCCTTGCCTGAATAAATGAAAATGAAAATGTTTATTGTCTTGCTAAGTTTACAATGCGTGGTTTACATTTATTATTATTATTATAATCACACTGACCGATTCCCACCAAGGCAGGGTGGCCCGAAAAAGAAAAACTTTCACCATCATTCACTCCATCACTGTCTTGCTAGAAGGGTGCTTTACACTACAGTTTAAACTGCAACATTAACACCCCTCCTTCAGAGTGCAGGCACTGTACTTCCCATCTCCAGGACTCAAGTCCGGCCTGCCGGTTTCCCTGAACCCCTTCATAAATGTTACTTTGCTCACACTCCAACAGCACGTCAAGTATTAAAAATCATTCGTCTCCATTCACTCCTATCAAACACGCTCACGCACGCCTGCTGGAAGTCCAAGCCCCTCGCACACAAAACCTCCTTTACCCCCTCCCTCCAACCTTTCCTAGGCCGACCCCTACCCCGCCTTCCTTCCACTACAGACTGATACACTCTTGAAGTCATTCTGTTTTGCTTCATTCTCTCTACATGTCCGAACCACCTCAACAACCCTTCCTCAGCCCTCTGGACAACATTTGATAATCCCGCACCTCCTCCTAACTTCCAAACTACGAATTCTCTGCATTATATTCACACCACACATTGCCCTCAGACATGACATCTCCACTGCCTCCAGCCTTCTCCTCGCTGCAACATTCATCACCCATGCTTCACACCCATATAAGAGTGTTGGTAAAACTATACTCTCATACATTCCCCTCTTTGCCTCCAAGGACAAAGTTCTTTGTCTCCACAGACTCCTAAGTGCACCACTCACCCTTTTCCCCTCATCAATTCTATGATTCACCTCATCCTTCATAGACCCATCCGCTGACACGTCCACTCCCAAATATCTGAATACATTCACCTCCTCCATACTCTCTCCCTCCAATCTGATATCCAATCTTTCATCATCTAATATTTTTGTTATCCTCATAATCTTACTCTTTCCTGTATTCACTTTTAATTTTCTTCTTTTGCACACCCTACCAAATTCATCCACCAATCTCTGCAACTTCTCTTCAGAATCTCCCAAGAGCACAGTGTCATCAGCAAAGAGCAACTGTGACAACTCCCACTTTATGTGTGATTCCTTATCTTTTAACTCCACACCTCTTGTCAAGACCCTCGCATTTACTTCTCTTACAACCCCATCTATAAATATATTAAACAACCACGGTGACATCACACATCCTTGTCTAAGGCCTACTTTTACTGGGAAATAATTTCCCTCTTTCCTACATACTCTAACTTGAGCCTCACTATCCTCGTAAAAACTCTTCACTGCTTTCAGTAACCTACCTCCTACACCATACACCTGCAACATCTGCCACATTGCCCCCCTATCCACCCTGTCATACGCCTTTTCCAAATCCATAAATGCCACAAAGACCTCTTTAGCCTTATCTAAATACTGTTCACTTATATGTTTCACTGTAAACACCTGGTCCACACACCCCCTGCCTTTCCTAAAGCCTCCTTGTTCATCTGCTATCCTATTCTCAGTCTTACTTTTAATTCTTTCAATAATAACTCTACCATACACTTTACCAGGTATACTCAACAGACTTATCCCCCTATAATTTTTGCACTCTCTTTTGTCCCCTTTGCCTTTATACAAAGGAACTATGCATGCTCTCTGCCAATCCCTAGGTACCTTACCCTCTTCCATACATTTATTAGATAATTGCACCAACCACTCCAAAACTATATCCCCACCTGCTTTTAACATTTCTATCTTTATCCCATCAACCTCGGCTGCCTTACCTGGAGGTTACCTGGATTACCTGGAGGTTATTCCGGGGATCAACGCCCCCGCGGCCCGGTCCACGACCAGGCCTCCCGATGGATCAGGGCCTGATCAACTAGGCTGTTACTGCCCCTTTCATTTTACCTACTGCCTCACGAACTTCCCCCACACTCACAACTGGCTCTTCCTCACTCCTACAATATGTTATTCCTCCTTGCCCTATACACGAAATCACAGCTTCCCTATCTTCATCAACATTTAACAATTCCTCAAAATATTCCCTCCATCTTCCCAATACCTCTAACTCTCCATTTAATAACTCTCCTCTCCTATTTTTAACTGACAAATCCATTTGTTCTCTAGGCTTCCTTAACTTGTTAATCTCACTCCAAAACTTTTTCTTATTTTCAACAAAATTTGTTGATAACATCTCACCCACTCTCTCATTTGCTCTCTTTTTACATTGCTTCACCACTCTCTTAACCTCTCTCTTTTTCTCCATATACTCTTCCCTCCTTGCATCACTTCTACTTTATAAAAACTTCTCATATGCTAACTTTTTCTCCCTTACTACTCTCTTTACATTATCATTCCACCAATCGCTCCTCTTCCCTCCCGCACCCACTTTCCTGTAACCACAAACTTCTGCTGAACACTCTAACACTACATTTTTAAACCTACCCCATACCTCTTCGACCCCATTGCCTATGCTCTCATTAGCCCATCTATCCTCCAATAGCTGTTTATATCTTTCCCTAACTGCCTCCTCTTTTAGTTTATAAACCTTCACCTCTCTCTTCCCTGATGCTTCTATTCTCCTTGTATCCCATCTACCTTTTACTCTCAGTGTAGCTACAACTAGAAAGTGATCTGATATATCTGTGGCCCCTCTATAAACATGTACATCCTGAAGTCTACTCAACAGTCTTTTATCCACCAATACATAATCCAACAAACTACTGTCATTTCGCCCTACATCATATCTTGTATACTTATTTATCCTCTTTTTCTTAAAATATGTATTACCTATAACTAAACCCCTTTCTATACAAAGTTCAATCAAAGGGCTCCCATTATCATTTACACCTGGCACCCCAAACTTACCTACCACACCCTCTCTAAAAGTTTCTCCTACTTTAGGATTCAGGTCCCCTACCACAATTACTCTCTCACTTGGTTCAAAGGCTCCTATACATTCACTTAACATCTCCCAAAATCTCTCTCTCTCCTCTGCATTCCTCTCTTCTTCAGGTGCATACACGCTTATTATGACCCACTTCTCGCATCCAACCTTTACTTTAATCCACATAATTCTTGCATTTACACATTCATATTCTCTTTTCTCTTTCCATAACTGATCATTCAACATTACTGCTACCCCTTCCTTTGCTCTAACTCTCTCAGATACTCCAGATTTAATCCCATTTATTTCCCCCCACCGAAACTCCCCTACCCCCTTCAGCTTTGTTTCGCTTAGGGCCAGGACATCCAACTTCTTTTCATTCATAACATCAGCAATCATCTGTTTCTTGTCATCTGCACTACATCCACGCACATTCAAGCATCCCAGTTTTATAAAGTTTTTCTTCTTCTCTTTTTTAGTAAATGTCTACAGGAGAAGGGGTTACTAGCCCATTGCTCCCGGCATTTTAGTCGCCTCATACGACACGCATGGCTTACGGAGGAAAGATTCTTTTCCACTTCCCCATGGACAATAGAAGAAATAAAGAAGAACAAGAGCTATGTAGAAAAAGGAGAAAAACCTAGATGTATGTATATATATATGCATGTGCGTGTCTGTGAAGTGTGACCAAAGTGTAAGTTGGAGTAGCAAGATATCCCTGTTATCTAGCGTGTTTATGAGACAGAAAAAGAAACCAGCAATCCTACCATCATGCAAAACAGTTACAGGTTTCTGTTTCACAGTCATCTGGCAGGACGGTAGTACTTCCCTGGGTTGTTGCTGTCTACCAACCTACTACTGGTTTACATATAAAATATTAATTACAAAGAAGGCCACTAGCATCCTTGACGACTTATCATCATCGCTCTACTGAAGTCTCCCAACTCAGGCTGACAGATTATAACACCTTGTATGACCCCACATACTGCGTGGTGGAATGTACAGCTTTTGTTTCTTCTGTGTAAATTATCACTTGGTAACAGTACATTACTGATGTATCCAATTTTGATAAAAACAATCACACGATGAGGAACTGCTACCTCCCCTTCCTTTGATCCTTACATGTAGTGGGAACAATAACCCCCCCCCCTTTTCCCTTCCCCTCTCACGTGGAGAGAACAATAACCCCACCTTTTCCCTTCCCCTCTCACGTGGAGGGAAGAATAACCCCCTTTTTCCCTTCCCTTCTCATATTTAAAGGGAACAGTACCTCCCTTTAACTCATGAAGAGGAAACACAATCCCCCTTCCCCAACAAGTAGGGCAAATAATATCCCCCGCACCCCTCCTTCCCTTACATGTACGACAAGTTAAATCCCCTAACTTATCCGTCGGCCCAACGGGCAGCAACAACAACAACAACAATAACAGCACTGCAACTATAGTTTGCGGTAAACTGTGGCAGCGGCCAAGTCGTAAACGCAACCTAACCCACAACACTGAATATCACGCCTCTATGTTAATGTGTCTTATGGACCGGAAGATCCCTGGCCGCCACCCTAGTCAGGGACTCACTGAGTCCGTAGCCTAGAGAAGGACTCGCTGAGTACAATGCCTAGGAGAGGTGGACTCATCCAGTCTGTGACAGGGGACTGTTGAACTCACACATTCCTTGTCCTGGGGTAAGATCCGTAGCCTGAAGATGGAGGAGGTAGAAAATTGGAAATAAAAATATTACAACAAATACGGAAACTACTTAAAAATAAGGAAAGACAAAGTAGGAACTGTGAAGAAACAAAAGATCAGTGAACAAATTATTACTCTATAAATTAAGAATAATAGTCAGGAATAGCAACAATAGCAATACACTGAGATAGACGAGAAAATGTAGGAAACAACTCTTAGCTGGTAAATAAAGTTAGGAACCCTTAACCTAGCCTTGCAAAATCCTGTGTAAAAGAGAGATAGAGAGATAGAGATAGAAATAGAGAGGGAGAGAGAGAGAGAGAAAGAGAGAGCAAATATGGAAGGAGGAGGGCGAGGATGGAGGGGCGAGAGGTGAGGTGAGTGAGAGGAAAGTGTGTGCTGACAGGGAATAAAAGTTGTGGGAAGTTAACTTTGTGTAGTTTAAGACCTACTAAGTACACATGGCTCATCAAGGCTGCAATTCTCCTCTACACTATCATCAAGTATACTGTAATCCCTAGAATTCATATTTAAGTCAATACGCTGAATAGACGAACACATCTCTCGGTCAATTACCAAGAACTCATTTAAAATTAAGTAATTTCTAAAATTTACTCTTATACGTTTAAAGATGTATTTTTTTTTTTCATTTATGTTAATGTAAAAAATTAATAATTTTGTACCAAAAGAACCTTAGAAAATTTACCTAACCTTATTATAACAAGCACAATTTAATTTAGCCTAATCCAACTAAATATATTTTAGATAAGTTTACAATAATTTAATAATAAACAAACACAATGAAATATAGTTTTTTAGTTAGGTTCAGAATGATTTTTGCGAAATTATTGCATACACAATTTTTTGCTTGCCTTATTCGACAAGAAGAGCGTTGCTAATTAAGCCAAAATCTCAAGGTTTACCTATTCGGCACGAATATATATAAATAGATACAGATATAGATAGACAGATAGATAGATATGGAAATCGAACCGCCATAGTACAGGTGTAAGGTAGAAAAAAACTAAAGGAATTCCAGCCAGTAGTGGTGCAGATCTGAATATTAAATTACAGTATCGTAATATTTGATTTACAAATCCTGCAACCTGGATTGGCTGAAAAGTTTACATAAATCCACTAAAATAATAACAAGACAGAATTTAACCTCATATAACAAAAAAATCCTTTAACCAAAAGCGACTTCAAGTACTCTGGCAGTGAGTTCGCATCCCAAGTACAAAATAAAAAACAGACTTTACCTTTCGAGTACAAACGAGGAAAGGATCCAATGCTAAAACAGCTTTGTGTCCACACACAAAAAAAAACTGCAAATGTTTTCGAGTCAAGAGAAGCAGCCGCTGCTGCCACACGAATTATATATCAGTATTAAAAAGACATTAACAAAATATTAACAGAAATTCAAAAATAATCAGTAATGCAATACACAGATTTAAAAGGCCTTTTTTTTAAGAACGCCTGTGTATTAAATTATAAAAACAGTGATTCAATTTCGAACGAAATTTTCTAGACTGATATTCCGCAAGTCCTAATATTTACTATTTTTATTGTTCCGTAACTTTATCAGCTGAGAGCCTTACTAAGTGCCTCAATGTCGACTAGTTTTCATTGTAAAAAAAATGATTAAAGAATAGATGGATGAGAGAAGAGAAAACAGTGTGATCATTAACATTAGCGGTAACAACAGAAGGAACGTGAATGTTACCAACAGAACAGTAATGAAGATATACCATCACCACCACTATCAGTGGTGGAGGTATCCCAATACTACTACTAAAAGTGGTGGAGGTATCCCAATACCACTGCTAACAGTGGATGGAGTATCCCAATACCACTACTAACAGTGGTGGGGGTATCCCAGTACCACTTAACAGTGGTGGTGGTATCCCAGTACCACTACTAACAGTGGTGGAGGTATCCCAGTACCATTATTAACAGTGGTGGGGGTATCCCAGTACCACTACTAACAGTGGTGGAGGTATCCCACCAACACAACCGGCAATTCAGGAGGTAGCCCTAACACCATCGTCGGCAGTTTTGGCAGATTCACCAACGACACCCACTACCACTGGGGGCAGACTCACCACCCTTCTACCCTTCTACCCCCACCAGTGGTGGCAGACTCACCACCACCACCACCACCGGCAGTGATGGCAGCGGTGGAGCAGCGATAAGCGAGGCCACATATCTCTCCCACTCTCTGACAACAATTTGGCCACAACAACAATGGTACAAGTCGCTCCATTACAGGAAACTTCCTAAATGTCCTTACTCAACAAGCCACCAGAGGACCAGAATCACCGCAAGCCGTCCCGTTAAAAACTCACCGCTTCCGCATTACCTCTACTGCAGTAAATAACGAAGATTTCATTAACAACGCTTCCGCATTAGCGGGGAAACTAACGTTTTGCGAAGGATGAGAGAACTAAATTCAGTCTACAGAGAAAACCTCCCCATTATGAACCATTATTTATTCAGAAGGCGAAATGTTTTTGATACAGATACGCCTGGCTGATGGGCGTACTGCCCACACGACTGTCAAAGACACGTGCAGCAAAACAAGTCTATTTTTGGGCAAGCCTTGAAAAGACTCTTTTTGGTGCGAAACGTTGTCCCAGTAAAGACTTGCCCTGCAACGTGTCTCTTTGTCCTCATAAATTCACGAGTAATGTGGCCAGGCAATATTCATCGTAGCAGATGCGGATATCACAACAAAACTTCAAAGATTGTGTGTTTTATTTGTCCATGCTACGGTTATGGACATAAAACGGGATGTATATATTCTGAGTGGTTGGTGATCGTAAATGATGAAATGGAGGGGAAAATTTATTGCATGGAGCAGGGAAGAATGACATATAAAACGATGGTAGAACCGAAAATGAAGCAGCAAGTAGACTGATCTGGTGATCAGGTTCCTGGAAAATGGGAGGTGATCAGGTACCTGGGAAATGGGAGGTGATCAGGTTCCTGGGGAAATGGGAGGTAATCATGTTCCTGGGAAATAGGAGGTAATAGGTTCTTGGGAAATGGGAGGTAATCAGGCTCCTGGGAAATGAGAGGTAATCAGGTTCCTGGGTAATTGCATATAAATAAGTTCGATACAAGAAAGGGTAACCTTGGATCAAGAGGCGATGCAAGAGAGGGTAACCTTGGATCAAGAGGCGATGCAAGAGAGGGTAACCTTGGATCAAGAGGCGATGCAAGAGAGGGTAACCTTGGATCAAGAGGCATTCACTGGCTGCAAGGCATCCGGTGAATGGGGTACAATAGCACTGTTGGACTTTAAGTTTGAAAGCAGAAGGGAATGAATGGAATGGTTTTCGTATTTAATGTATTCTTAAAAGTGAAAGACCCTAAAGGATGGCAGAGAACATTTTCCTTTATATAAGAAGAACGAGTGTCAAAATTATAGGGGGTGAAGTCCCATGAGTTCGCTAGAAAGTTATATATGTATTGAATTTAAGATTTTTTTTTTTTTTGAAAAATGCATACGATAAGATAAATGAGGAAGCAATGTGATGTTGTTAATGTCTCTCTCTCTCCTCTTTAACCATCAAGTCTGCTAAAGGGAGAAGATCTTGCTGAACAACTAGCCAACTCTAAGACTAAGTTAATGGATACGAGATAAGTAACAGCGATCTGGAAGACAGCAAATGTAGGGGCAGCGAAGTGAAGCAGGAGAGAGATGGGAATGTAATGCATATTTTGGACAGGGAGACAAGTGATGATGTACCTGACATGGGACAATAACTTAAGGAGCAGGCAATAATAACAGTGAATGCGCCTCACTTGATTAAGCAGTACCTTAGGGAAACAGAAATATCAAAACGGGTAAGTGGAATAAGTGAGGTTACACAAGGATCAATAATAGGAACGGTACTGCTTATGTTACATGTGAATGATGTACCAGAAGAATGAGATATATCCCTGTTAGCAGATGATATAAAATTAGTGAGTGGAACATAATCCGATGAGGCTAAGGAGAGGTTACAAATGGACCTGGGAAAATCAGCAAGATTTGTCACATAAATGGCTCTTTCAATTTTTTCCTATAAAATGCAGGGTTATGAAAATAGGAGACCGGATATGAAGACTGGAAACTGAGCTGAAACCCCCCCCCCCCCACACACACACACAGGAGCTGTGACTCGGCCCCTACAACCACAAATAGGTGAGCACATACACACACACACACACACACACACACACACACACACACACACACACACACACACACACACACACACACACACACACACAGACACACACACACACAAACCACACCAGGGGCTTACAGAAACTCATCACTGGTACTACACTCCTTTATAATACTCCACCGGGAAACATTCACCATTTGAATTGGAGATTCGTCGACAGCACTGACAGCCGCAGCTGCTCTTAAGTAACCTGATATTAGATTTCCGTGGCAAAACTCGCAGAATATTGGGAGACAAGCATTAATGACCATCAACAAGGTCCTAGTGACCCAATCCTTGTAATATTATACGTCGCGTGAAGAAGAAAAAAACTCTTGTTACTTCTCTTAATGAAAGTAAGATTATTCTCCTTGTAATAAACCTTGGTGCTATATTGTGCTCTTTTTTTTTTTGGGGGGGGGGAGCAACCATCAAGTGGGATGTCTCGATGCTGCTCAATGGCTTTTGATCCAAGGAATTGTTTATACCCCCCTCCAATCTCTTTCTTTAAGTCAAACCTGTTAACCTACCATTCGCCAGGTACTTTACGTTTCTCGTGCTTCCAAGTAGTAATAATCACAAGAAGTTGAAAAAGCAGAAATAATAATAATAATAATAATAATAATAATAATAATAATAATAATAATAATAACTGGAGTAATGGAAGAGTGAGAACCTACGTAGCCAGCTGGTCCACATTATATATGAATGCAGTTACGTACAATATGTTGAGAATGTAAGTCACCCGGAGGTCTGTACACATTATTGGACTAATAATAATAATGTACATTGGAGGGAGAATGAGCTTCGAGGGTGAGGTGATCAGGTACGTGACTGAGAAAGTGTTGGGTGTGAGTTAGACCTGTCTAGTATGTAATAGTAGGCCTAATGCATGGTAATAAGACCTTTTTTTTTTATCCTATTACTATATTTGTCGGCACTCCTGCAGTTACAATATAGGCCTACTACATTGCTTAGTTTTTAAGATTTTTCTCATTTCGAGAGAGCAAGATTTTTATTTAAAACGCCGTTTGGCTTAGTGAGAGGTTTAGTAAGTTTATTTAGTCATAGGTACACATAAGATCAATTATCATTGGGATCCTTTGTTGAGTCACTGAGCGAAACGTTGTTTTAAGAACGGTTTTGTCTGCTTATCTTTCAACTGCTGTTTCGACTTCCTGCCTGAGTTTCACGTTTACCACTTGTCATAATCTCCGCTGTCGCTAAGATACTTTCCTCCTCCACACTCATAACATCACTTGATGTTCACTATAATGCTTCTAGTTCCCACTGTTTCATCCCTGCCCACTTATTTTTCCACCGTTTTCCCTGGCGCCCCTCAGCCCTGCCACCCTCAGCCCTGCCGTCCCCTAACCTTGCCGCCCAGTCTTCCAGCCGCCCTCTGGACCAGCCGCACTTGTCCCTCGCTTAATTATATGCATCCCACGCTACGCTAAGCGCTCAAAAATTGGAATCCTCAGAAAAAAACAGTAGGGGGTAAAAAAGACCCAGGTGGTGTTAATTTCAACAAACTGAATATGACAAGGGTTTGCAATCCACGGCAGTGTATTACTTGGTCCCAGCAGCTGTCTCCAGCATAGCAAGGTGTCTCTTATCTGCTTGTTTTGGTGCACATTTGTGTTTGTTCTACATGTGTGTGTGTGTGTGTGTGTACTCATCTAATTGTACTCACCTAATTGTGGTTGCAGGGGTCGATACTCAGCTCCTGGCCCCGCCTCTTCACTGATCGCTACTAGGTCCTCTCTCTGCTTCCTGAGCTTTGTCATACCTCGTCTTAAAGCTATGTATGGTTCCTGCCTCCACTACATCACTTGCTAGGCTATTTCACTTCCTGACGACTCTGTGACTGAAGAAATACTTCCTAACATCCCTGTGACTCGTCTGAGTCTTCAGATTCCAATTGTGACCCCTTGTTTCAGTGCCCTCTCTCTGGAAGATCCTGTCTCTGTCCACCTTGTCTATTCCACGCATTATTTTGTATGTTGTTATCATGCCTCCCCTGACCCTCCTGTCCTCCAGTGTCGTCGGTCCGATTTCCCTCAACCTGTCTTCGTAGGACATTCCCCTGAGCTCCGGAACTAGCCTTGTTACAAACCTTTGTACTTTCTCTAATTTCTTGACGTGCGTGCGTGCGTGCGTGCGTGTGTGTGTGTGTGTGTGTGTGTGTGTGTGTGTGTGTGTGTGTGTGTGTGTGTGTGTGTGTGTGTGTACATAATATAGTGAAAGACTTTGAAATATGGTGGAAGAGTCTAAGAGGGTTTGTAAATGAGTACTGTGGCTGGAACAGTTCACCAAAAAAAAACTCACTTAAGAGAGAAAACTTATGAAAGTAAGTTGAAAGTAAACATAAAAAAGGACCAAATTGGTGAGTACCAAAAAAGTAGTCAATGCAATTCCAACCAGATGTTAGACTGAGGGGAGGAAGAAAGCGATTTATTATTAAATACCAAAATAAAATATGTACTAGAATATATATGTTCAAAAAATGTTGCATGGGTGTGAAGTATGGTGTTTGTATGTTGAAGCGAGTTGGAGGAAGCTGGAGGCAGTGGAGGGTTAATGTTTTAAATCAGTGTATGGTGTGAATATTATTCAGGGAATAATTAATGAAAAACTTAAAATACACTATTGTGAAATGAAGGCTATACCTTCAACTGTGACAGAGGTGTTGCTGAGATTAACTTGGCCATTCAAGTTGACCAATAGCATGTATAAGCCCAAAGTGGGGTGAAGGAGGATTAAGGCACATTCCAGGAGAGGATGGAATGAAGGGGTAAGGAGATTTTGATAGGAAGGCCCTTGAGCGTCCAGCGAGAATATCTAGTAGTCTTAGATTGTGATGCAGAGAGGCAAGTTCTTTTTGGGATTTGACATGATGTCGGAGTGTGAGCAAGATAACATCTACGAAGAGATTCAAGGAACCCAGTTGCCTGAACTTTACTTCCGGAAGCGGGAACTACAGTGCATACTGGGATTCGGTGGGCCTTTCGAACTGTGATGTCAGTGCTCTTGTGGACAGCTAAGGGATGAGAGATAACCAATGACTTTCCTTCTTTAGGTCACCTTACCCTGCTGGGAAAATGCGTGCTATATATATATATATATATATATATATATATATATATATATATATATATATATATATCAATATGGATCAAACGTGTAGCGCAAGCTACACGCCAAGGTATTGTCCAGTGTGGGTAGATTGGTAAAGCACTGCGTACCTTGTCCCAAGGTTCGTAGGTTCGAGTCTCCTTCAGCCAGAGATCAGTGTTTGTGTATATTTCGCCTGCTCTTGAGAATTCCTTGCATATATAATATATATATATATATATATATATATATATATATATATATATATATATATATATATATATATATATATATGATGGGGTCCACCTCTGGTGTAAATTGTGGGACCCATAGCCTCGGAGAAGTGGATAAAAAGGCTTCAAGGAAGAATATTTGGATTTCTTCCTGAAGCCGTTTGAATATTCCACTTCCCCTACCACCCCATCTTTTCATATATATTTATATATATATATATATATATATATATATATATATATATATATATATATATATATATATATATATATATATATGTCGTGCCAAATAGGTAATATTGGTCAATTAGCAAGAAATCATTTAAAATTGAGTTCTTTCTAAAATTTGCTCTTATACATTTAAAGATAACTTTGTACCAAAAAAACTTGGAAAACTTACCTAACCTTATTATAACAATCGCAATTAAATTTAGCCTAATCCAACTAAATATATTTTAGATAAGTTTACAGTAATTTAATAATAAACAAACACAATGAAATATATTTTTTTCGTTAGATTCGGATTGATTTTTGGAAATTATTGCATTCACAAAGTATATATACATATACCTTAGGACAATTATTAGTCATTTTTGCATTGGTAGGTCTTCTTGAGCAGTCTTTAGCAGACACCGATGACTGGCTGTTGAGTAGCAAGGAAGAAAGTCTTTACGCCCATGGTGGAAAAGGTTTAGAATGGCTCGTTTGTGGGGTTAAGGCAGCCAAGAGGGAATCTGTGGCCCTAGGTGTCTCTTAAGGAGATAATGTAGATGTTGGCAACCTCTTCAGTGTCACCCCGCGCCCTTGGCGAATTATGATGGTTGAGGTGGGAGGGAGGGGAAACTGTTGAGGTGGTGGAGGGGGCAGGGGTGATGGTGGAAGAGGGACCGTGAGGTTAGGGAGAGAGAGAGGGTGATTGTGAGGGGAATGATGGTGGGGAGGATAGGGGAGGGGAGTGGGGGAGCTGGGGTCCTGGGGAGATGTAGAGGAAATGATGGAGTGGGGGTTTTAGGGAGGAGAGTAGGGGTGGATGGCCCATGGAGAAGTAGGGAGGGGAGAGAACGGGTGATGGGAGGGAAGAGGAAGGGTTGGAGTGAAAGGAGGGGAGAGTAAGAGGTGATTGCAAATAGAGAAAGAGGTAGAGCCCCTGGGAACACCTGAGGAAGAAGGGAAGATGGGTGAAGGGAAAAATGAACGATGGGAAGAGACAGGGAGAAGATGAGAAAATGGAAATGAAGGAGAAAAATGAGAGGGAAAAAAAGAGAAAAAACTAGGAGAGGGATAAGGAAGAGGAACAGAAAGTAGACTGAAGGTGTTTAGCTAAAAGAAAGTGATAATAATGACAGAGAAAAGAAAGTGATAGCATAAAAAACAGGCAAAATATATGCTTCAAAAAAGATTATTATTATTGTAATTATGAGAGAAGCAATAAACCTTCATGGGACATACAACAAAGAGGAGAGACTAACAGTGTTGTAATGATAGTTGTGAGTGTCTAGGTGTCTGTGTCATCACTAGTTAATATTATGATGTTGAGTGTCTGCCTTCTTTATACTGACGCTAGAGCCCCCCCCCCCCCCAACACACACGCGCGAGTACGAATTCACTTCATGTGAAACGCTCAACCCGTGTGGGTCGTTCAGCGCAAGATGTAGCGGAGGGAGGATCCTCTGTCCTATAGTGCGTGATATGTACGTACGTACGTGTACGTGTGTGTGTACATGTACATGTGTGTGTGCGCGCGCGCGTCTACCAGTGAACTTCCTTTCCTGTCGGAGGAATAAATTACGTAACTTACAAATATGTCACCATTACCACCACGTTCACTCTCCTCCACAATACAGTCAACCCACTCATCCACAATGCAGTCAATACAACCACCCACAACTCATCCACAATGCAGTCAATACAACCACCCACAACTCATCCACAATGCAGTCAATACAACCACCCACAACTCATCCACAATGCAGTCAATACAACCACCCACAACTCATCCACAATGCAGTCAATACAACCACCCACAACTCATCCACAATGCAGTCAATACAACCACCCACAATAGTCAATACAACCACCCACAATAGTCAATACAACCACCCACAATAGTCAATACAACCACCCACAATAGTCAATACAACCACCCACAATAGTCAATACAACCACCCACAACTCATCCACAATAGTCAATACAACCACCCACAACTCATCCACAATACAGTCAATACAACCACCCACAACTCATCCACAATACAGTCAATACAACCACCCACAACTTATCCACAATACAGTCAATACAACCACCCACAACTCATCCACAATACAGTCAATACAACCACCCACAACTTATCCACAATACAGTCAATACAACTACCCACAACTCATCCACAATAGTCAATACAACCACCCACAACTCATCCACAATTCAGTCAATACAACCACCCACAACTCATCCACAATACAGTCAATACAACAACCCACAACTCATCCACAATACAGTCAATACAACCACCCACAACTTATCCACAATACAGTCAATACAACCACCCACAACTCATCCACAATACAGTCAATACAACCACCCACAACTCATCCACAATAGTCAATACAACCACCCACAACTCATCCACAATACAGTCAATACAACCACCCACAACTCATCCACAATACAACCACCCACAACTCATCCACGATACAGTCAATACAACCACCCACAACTCATCCACAATACAGTCAATACAACCACCCACAACTCATCGTGCCTCATCAAGAGAGTTTAACTTGCAGTACGTGTAAAGGTACGTTGTGAGCGGGGGATGTAATCGTCATTCAACTACTAAGCTAACAGCAAGAGGCTGCTGAATCAGGGAGCGATGATTAAGTAGCACTACTCTACACCCACCAGCTCCAGCACCTGCGGGAAGCACCTTTCACGTAATCACCCCCAACACTCCCACCCACCCCTTCCTGCACACTAATTCCTCCCTTTCCCTCTCTCAAAGTTGAGATACCATCGTATAAGATCATTTTCTTTCGGTATGGAGTTCGATGTGTCTTATTTAGAAGCCATGGTAACCATCTCTTCGATTACAAAAATCATAAAATCATTTCAGAGAAAACACTGATAAAATACAAATAGTTTCCAAAATTCTTTTTTTTTTTTTTGGCATTCTACACGAGAGGACATACCAGATGAAAATTTGCGTACCTGACCTCCCTACAGACGCGACGAGAGATACATTTAGCTACATCTTACATATAACCCCCGACGTCATATGACTGACGACTTGTTCGAGGTTGTGTGGGCCACATCGATTGAAGATGATGCAGGGGACAACTAAAATATAAACTGGCACTGAGGTGTAGCGCTAAAATACGTGTTGGCACTATACGGCACTGTAAATATACAACTTGGCACTGCGAAACACGGCTATATTCATACGCGGTACATGTGAAAAGTGCCAGAGTGTGATGAAGCACAGAAGACGCCTTGGCTAAACATATCCACGAGCCAGTTGGTCTTAACAGTGGCTGTTTAAAGTCAACGCCATGCCAGACAAGAAACAAGTTATGGTAACACTTCAATGATCGATGATCACAACACGGAAGTCTACTGAGATCACTGATGACAGCACGAATTACTAAGATCACCGGTGGTACAAAGATTCAATGTGTCTACTACGGAGATTCGATCTCCGCGACTAGGATGCCCGGTGTCCGCTACAGTAATTTAAAACAACCTTCGCAAAAGCTCTTTGTAATCGCTAAAGGGTTTCACCGTAATCGTTACAGGAATTCACTGTAGGCACTACTAGGATTCACTGTATCCGTTACAAGGCCTCTTCACACACTCGAAACACATCCCTACACATTTTCAAAGTGTCAAATACCACCCTTCCAGTAACACGTGTCCGTCACTATATACGTACATCTGTACTATGCTTCTTTGCTCACCATATATACCTGCTCACGTGTCTTCATCACCGTATATACCTACACCTGTCTTCTACAGCCTACACACCTAATATTTACGTTCACTCACAAACATATGACCCACATGTCATATTTTGGTGAAATACTGCAATGCATTTATACTGTATCTACGTCACTGCTGAAGGAAAACACGCTCGTCTCAGAACCAAGCTTTAATTGTGGCAAAGATTCATTCTGTGTAGATCTTTATCACGTTATTGAGGCATGAGTTGATAAAGCTCTTCACAGTAAGATGTTGTCACTATAAGCTCGTTCTGCAACCTGTAGGTGTTCTGCACTATTGCTGACAGTACGCTGTCCATTGTTGCGATGGTTTTCCAGTCCCCTCTTGAATTATTATTATTAATTACTTATTATTATTATTATTATTATTATTATTATTATTCACACAGAAGGTAAACCCGTAGGGGTCATACGACGATTGGGGTATGGGAGGTGACCAGACTTGGTCGAAGTGGAGGAAAGTCCCATTTCCTTGGATCAAGAATCCATCACCAGCATCAAGGAACCTCCCATGAAGGGAAGATTCCCCCCGTCTTGAAGCCTTCCAAAGTAATTATGGAATGGAAAAGCAAGTCTGTGAAGTTGACAGTTACATTCTCACTACGGGGACGCAAAATGAATGGAATAAAGCAAGTGGAAGAGACGTATTGAGTAAGAATGGAACAAATGTTTGGGAAGAGAAGTATCATAGTCAGTAACAGTATACTGTAAATAGAAGATTATGTTAAAGGGAATGCAATACCGACCACTGAGGAATATGACACGTGCATAACACTTGGGTGTCTTTCCTCACTAAAGATACCCAAGTGTATCACGTAGGTCTTATTCATCAGGAAACACAGGATGGAAAGAAATTCTATCAGCCAGAAGAATCAGCAAGCATTTCCACCAATAACTGATAAGAGGTAAAAATGGAAGATGAAATCAAATGAAAAATAAAAAAATCACAATGCCGTGGTTGCAACAATTCACCACAATGATGGACTGAAAACGTTCAGGATGGACCGAAATGTAGCCGTAAGGCTACTCTCCTAAGTTTTTTTTTTTTTGTGGCGAAACCAAATGTTCTGAAGATAAGAAATGATAACCACATGGACAATTGAGGTCAATAATTAAAGTGATATTATCTACAGGGAATCCCCTGATGTGCGGTAATCTCTACATAAAAGCGAGTAACATCTTCGGCCATCCAGTTAAAGATCGTTTTACACAGAGTCGCTACAGTTGCGGATATGCAATTAAGGACCCAAGTTCGGTCCCACTACTCCTTACACAATTTGTTACTTTCCCGTTATAGTGAAATTAGTTTCATCAGATGGAAAAGTCTGAAACAACACTGAAGCAACTAAGTTTATTTTTACAGAGATATCAACCCTTGGAGAGGATTGTTAGATCAGACAAAGGCATTGAGATAAAGTGGCTGATAGAGTTCGTCTGATATTCTACACTTTTAACTAGCCCTTGAGAAGCTTTTAATCGTGAATGATAATTAATAATCCATTAGGTTACGGACACCAGTGCATACACTTTAGCACAACTTTTAATGGATACGATTCAGTTCTGGGACTCTGGTAACTACCAATGATACAACAGAAAGAGAAGGCACATAAATAGTGGAAATTTCAAGTCACAAGTGATGAACTGGTGAAGACATGAGATTATGTAATTGCTATGTCATGTGGCAGTTGAGAAGAAGCATGTGTTCTATGATGTTGGAAGTAGCAAGTAAAGATGCTTCTATAATAACGATGCCCGTTCCTGTCATATTCTTATTAAGGACAATTCTGAGTTGTGTCAATGCATGAGTTGCCTCTCTTTGAACTTGTGTATAAAACAAGTATTGTTGGTGATATTTTGGTTACAGTATTGTTGGTGATATTTTGGTTACAAACATATTTGGGATTTTGGAGAAGTACTGAAAGATTCCTCCCAGTTTATTCTACATAAATCTTGCTGTATTCTCCACTTGGTATAATGTATATGTCTGCTTCACTGTTGGGTGTGTCATAGGAATATCTCTTCCTGGAGATGTGGATGCTGCTTACTGGAAAATCCTAAGTAGTCCTGTTGGCCACTTCTCCTCCTGGAAGAATCAAGAATGTTGGTTTCTCGATGGTGAAGCTCAGTATAGGTTATAATAGACTTACAATCTTGTATGAAGTATGGAGAGATGTGTAAGCAAGCTGAAGGTTTAGGTAACGTATCTGAATTCTTCTTTTAGAAATTCGGGACGGCAGACATGGAGTGCGCTTAGGAAAAATATGGTCATATCCCTTTTGGTACGAGTGTCGTGATGTTAGTGTAAATGAGGAAAGTTACCTTTATTTGTAGGCTTTCTGTAGCTCATTTCTTGATGTCCCTTTCTGGACAAAAGGACATGAAGAAGTGGTAGCTTACCTTGGTTTTCGGTTCTAGAGAATTTAGATATTGTTGATTTAGCTAAGAAAGTCGTGTGCTAAGTCTTCTGGGATATATGACCAGAATGTCAACGATATACCCCAGCAATGTAACTATGCTGAGTATGAAATGGCGAAAATTTTGAAGTTTTCAAAGTTTTTTATAAAAATGATGGCTAGAACTGCATTCAGCGGACTTCCCAATAACATGCCAAAATTGTTGACCATTGTCCCACTGATATACAGTTCTGATGCTAAACCAGTACTTTCCTATATTCCAAATCGGTATTAATCTAAGTTATATCCATGTCCTTTGTTCTAGTGTCTTTCCCTTCTATGTCTTTCAAGCAAGTGTAGATTCAGGGCTCTCAAACTATCTTCCCATGCAAGATTCCATTTACTGTAGATTAACTCTGTCATCTTTCTATGTACATTATCTAATGCATTCATAGCCATCCTTTAGTATGGAGACCAGAAGTGAGTCGCAGAATCTAAATGAATGCTTCTTAAGGATTTACAGATCTGTAGAATAACCTTTGGACTCCTGTAACTGTTACTCCAAGATACCACCAGGAAAAACAAGTTTAACTTACTTGAAAACTATTAGTTAACATACTGTGGGAAGAGTTTAGTCCTTTCTGAACCGTAGCAGTCTCATGTATCCACGGAATGTTTCACTGTCTGAAAGTCCACAAAATATGTTGATTGGTAGGATGCTTTGCCTCTTTGTCTGATGTTACCCGGTGGAGAATAATGATCTGTCAATTTGGTTTGTTTTTATTATTCATGGAGTAGCTTCCCAGTAAGGGTCAATTGTCCACACACAGTGTAGGTCCCCAACAAGTACACACACAATGCAGGTTCCCAGCAAGGACATACTTAGTGTAGGTCCCAAACAAAGACACTCACAGTGTAGGTCTCCAGTAAGGGCACTCACAGTTTAGGTCCCCGGCAAAGACACACACAATGTACGTCTCCAGAAAAGACGGTGTAGGTCTCCAGCAAAGACTTTCACAGTGTAGGTCTAGTAAGGACACTCACAATGCAGGCCCTCAGCAAAGACAAGTTGCCTAGTACCTCTGTACAAGAAGTCTTGTGGCACAACACGACCATATACAAGATAATGACAACAAAAGACTAATAAATTATGATATACAGAGTGGATGAAAATGGCAGAAAGGAAACATGAGGAGAGGAGTATTGTTACAAAACACTCATTTCATGGGAGAGGTCAGGCATACAGTGAAGCACTTGACAGCGTTAGAGTCGACGAGAACAGAGAGACCAATGAAGAAGAGTGAATACTTATATACAAAGAGCATATGTTAAATAAAAGGAAGCTCAATCATGTTCATATACTCTCTCTTTCTCTCTCTCTCTTAACCTTTTGTTTCTTACCATCTTCATACTCCACGCAAACGCTTCCAAATATTTTAATGTAGCCAAATCGTTACTTACATTATTATGGACGACAACACCGCTCGTCATAACAATAATTAAAACCTCCCGTCAAGTGAGCATTAGCACGGTATATTCGGCCTTACAAAATAAATTACCGCTGTAGTTATGTTTAAAGTAAGCATACTGTACATCAGCCATTTTTTACAGACATGTTTAATGCGCTTGAATCAATATTGGTCTAATTAGACTAAACTGTTGGAGAAGTTTAGAGTGTAGCCCTACAAGTTGACATCCATTTGGAAATAGATGTGAAACAAACACGGCGCAGTATTTATGATGATTGTCTACACGCGCGCGCAGACGCACCGCTTTCTGGGGACCTCACATCCATTTGGTTAAATTGGGTAGAATGTCACAATATGCTTTGATTGGGGACAATGTTACGCTGAGGGTAGAGCTTCCTCAAGTCATGACTTGGCGAAGCTCTAATCGAAGCTTGTTATGCTTATTGTGTCTTTACAACGGGACCTGTGGGTATCACGCCCGTACATCCACTTGGTAAAATTGTTGATGGAAGGCCGAGAGAGACGTGTACACAAGTTGACCTGTAATCGCCGCCCCTCGTAAACAAAGCGTAATAACAACAATAAGGGCAACAAGAGACGATTACCACCTGTTATAGATTGTTAAAAAAAAAAAAAAAAAAAACTGCGAGTTTTTCCCACCACTTACCATGATTATAGTGTTGTCAGCCACGACCTACCATGATTACAGCGTGCCACCCACCACCTGTACCCCCCAAGTAAATACAAAACATACATATCAACTCCTTTCCGTATCGCATTATCGTCATAACGCTGCTTCCTCTTCTTAGCTACCTCGTAATTGTTTAGTTTCTAAGTTGTAGATAGGTGCAGAGTTTCCTTGGCTTAGTGCTTTCGTTTCACATTCAATGAGCCCGGGCTCAATCCTGGGGCTGGTGAAGACTTAAGGACATGCACTCTCACACGTTTCCCGCTCTTCGAATAGCAGAAAACAGGTACCCAGGTTTAGATAAATGGACAGCCTAATAAATTATTCAGAATGTTGGAAATATGTCCATTTACTTAAATTGATATATTAGTACATTTATACCTATTACACTCACAGATACCCAGGTGTATGCTGGCTGTTGTTTGTCGCATCCTGGGAAGGAAGGGGTTATATACCATAGATAGAGCAAGAAGACAAAAAAAAAAAAAATATACAGACTATATCGAGGTTTTAGCAAATGGTAAAAGTTTCATGTGTTCCCAGAACGCAATACGACACTAGATTTCTGCTCCCGTACATCACTGAGTGAGATTCAGTTCCCTGTCGGGGAATCTGAAGACCTTTTGCATTATTTATGGCCACCCTAGAATTTGTGAGGGCAGAATATATCTTAATACTTTTATATTCACCTCGCTGACACATTCAGCTGAGAGGCACAAAGACCTCGGCTGGTTGAGTCGCTTATGCTGACTCTCGTACAATGAGTCAGTCTAGTTCCCTCTAGCACAAAGTGAGGTAGCATCATCACGGTTACCCGTCCAGTTGCAACCAGTCTCTTGAAGCGACAGAGGATTTCTCACATGCGATTATAAGAATATTTCTTTCTATACCTTACTTAGGTTAGGTTCGGTTACATTGTCGTCTACAAGCAAAAATTTAACAAATTATGACATACCATACTGCCAACAGATGCAAAAATAATATACATAAAGACGATAGAAACTTTTGGAGAGTGATCAGAGAATGGAACCAACCGAGGGTATGTTTAAATTGACAATCACAAAATCACATCTTCATTCCAGTATCACCACCACATAACCGACTAAGCCACAAAGCAAATATTGACTTTGATTAGGATGACTGGCTGCCAGTTACTTGCTGACTTCGCTTTCTCTGATTTTATATATATATATATATATATATATATATATATATATATATATATATATATATATATATATATAATGTAGTGCCGAATAGGTAAAATTGGTGAATTAGCAACAACTCATTTAAAATTAAGTCCTTTCTAAAATCTTCTCTTATACGTTTAAGGATATATTTTTTTCATTTATGCTAATGTAAAAATTAATAATTTTGAACCAAAAGAACCTTAGAAAACTTACCTAACCTTATTATAAAAAACGCAATTTAATTTAGCCTAATCCAACTAAATATATTTTAGATAAGATTACAATAATTTAATAATAAACAAACACAATGAAATATATTTTCTCGTTAGGTTCAGAATGATTTTTTGCGAAATTATTGCAAATACAAATTTTCGCTTGTCTTATTCGGCAAGAAGAACGTTGCTATTTAAGCCAAAATTACAAGTTTTACTTATCCGGCAGGACATAAGTATATATATATATATATATATATATATATATATATATATATATATATATATATATATATATATATATATATATATATATATAAAATGGGCTCCACCTCTAGTGCAAATTGTCGGACCCATGGTCTTGGAGTAGATAAAAAAAAAAAAAACTTAAGAAAAAATATATGGATTTCTTCCTGAAGTCGAATTATTCACAAATACTAATCTCAGGCCGAAGAAGACTCGAACCTACGAACCATGGAACAATTTTCGCAGTGGTCTTACCGTACCATACCGATCCAATACTTCGGCGCCCAGCTAACGTTAGGCGTTTGATCCAAAGCAGCCAGCATTCAGGAAGGCGGCTTTCAGTTTTCATCTCATCCCCTGCAGGCATCGACCAACAAAAGATATTTATAATGTTTAGAATTCACAAAACAGGTGAAATATTCACAAACACTAATCTCAAGAAGGAGGAGACCGGTACCGACGAACCGGAGCAGAGCACTGGGTATTTTGTCCCAAGGTTTGTAGGTTCGAGTCTTAATATATACTATTGAGGTAACTGTTTGACTGCGTGTGTACAATTGCGTTGCTGTAGTTGTTGATATATAGATTCCGTGATTTAAGAAGGTCAGCAAGAAGTATACACCGATATTGTATATCTCTAAGTGTATATACACTGAGCGTTTACTGAAATCCCTTTTTTAGGGATTAAAAGTATTCTTGACAGGTAGTGAACAAGTTATATGCAACCTTAATTACCCTCGTGTATTCATTGGGCACTGCCCATCATTAATTAAAAAGTCAAGACCACAAGCTGCAGAAGCCAGCACCAGGAAATCGAGATCTCTCCTGGGAGAATCGCTTGAGATACTGCCTAGGACACTTGTCTATACACTAAGATGTTACCTGAGACACTTGTCTATACACTAAGATGATACCTGAGATACTTGTCATACATTAATATGTTGCCTGAGACAATTATCTATACACTAAGATGTTACATGGGACACTTATCTATACACTAAGATATATATATGTCTCTCGGCTGAGTTTGCTATAGTTCCTAGTTTTTATATTGAAGTATTCTTGATTGATGGTATTCAATTTATCCAAAAATCGGTGCTAATGGCTGTTAGCTGAAGTATCTAAAGCAATAAGAAGTACTCGAAACCAAGTGAATGTAAATGGGTGATCCATTGGCCTGGCATGGTCGGGGAGACAGCCTGACAACCAATACCTCTCCATCCCGGTTCTTCTAGTTTCCTTTGACGTATGAAGTAGACGAGAGGCTAGAGTCGTGACTCTTGTTGCTCGATTCGATCGCCCGTGACCTTTATTGCATATTTAATTTATATTTATTCATTTTAAATTTTATATAATTTTATTTCAATTTAATTATATATATATATTGTATATATATATATATATATATATATATATATATATATATGCAATAAGATCACAGTAAACAGGTGATTTCAACATATGCAAAACAACCACTCTGAAAGAATAGAGAAATTCCAAGCGCTTTCGTGACTACTCACATTATCAAGGAACTATAGTTCCTTGATAATGTGAGTAGTCACGAAAGCGCTTGGAATTTCTCTATTCTTTCAGAGTGGTTGTTTTGTATTGTATATATATATATAGACTAAATAAATACAAAAGCTTGAACTTTTTTTGTTTACTTTCTTTTCTCTATCTCAGTCCACAGATAATATACATCTAGAGGCTTATGCCAGTATACATACACTGAGAGTTTATTTTAAACTGTACTCAAGGAATTAAAATAATCCAGTCTAGTGGTGAACAAGTGATACACAGCCCTAATAACCACTGACTAGTCGACAGGCTTGAAGTCCAACGAAGTAACCATATATCTCAGTCTTGAAGCCTCATGCTCCGAATTAGAATCTCTCCCTTTATTTACCTTTCAAGTCTCCTGCATATCTTATCTTCCTGACTCTAGCTATTGCTAAATCCTTCACTATATCTCTTCACGAGAGAATTGAGTTGCTTATTTCTGAGAGCCATTTTCGTCAACTAAACATAAGCTTAAGTTTCTAGCAAAACCACTTCCTTTATTATTACCGACATACATCCGCTCTCATACAGACTTCTATTATAAATTTACATAAATTATATTAAACGAGAATTACAATTTTATTACAAATTGTGAATTATGCAAATTTTTGTCTTAAAATGCACGAGTGTTGTTGTTATTAATGCTCAACAAGATTATATTATCTACTGTACAAGAGCTAGACGTTAACTAGTGTTTATCGCTAATCTAGTCTGTAATAACAGGGAGACGTTGTCTGCAGTTCATCACTGCGTGAATGTACATTAAGTGGTATACATCACATCCAGGAGACTATATGTCGTCAACACCCCGGCAAGTGTCCAGCACTTAGCTCCCTCCTGCAGTGTCTGGCAGCCGGTGTTGCTGAGTCTTTGAAATCGGCAAGTGGTATTGCAGTATCTTACAACTGATGGTGCCAGTATTATAGCCAGTGCTGCAGTGTCTTTGCAACCGCCAATGCAGTCCTACAACCAGTACTGTGTGTCTTGCAACCGGTGTTGTACCGAAGCTTGTTCTCTCTCTTGCTTCAGGCACCGGACATCCCCCACACATTTTACTAACCAATTTCCCCAGAACAACGCTCCCGCTTCACTTAGAGAACTGTGCGTATTTATATTTGCTATCAAGACTTGAGTTAATCATAAAAGCTAATTTAACATGAACAATATGAGAATAATGAAGCTTTCAGCCGTCCCTCCCAGGTACAAGTAATGATGTTCGTAGATTGGTGAAGGTCCAGATGTCTCTTCCTCAAGACTTGTGTCCACATCTTAAATACTTAAGCAAGAGATCTGTCGACCACACGTATATGAAACTGACTACTAATTTCAAGAATTTTGTAATGCCTATAACAGAGATTAAAGCCATTTTTCAGCATACGCATTTACATTTATTAAAAAAAAAAAAAAAGTGGTTTTAAAGCAAAGAATAATACGGCAACTGGCCAGGGAACGAACCCAGGACTTTCAGATCAAAGTCCCTGACCCTCCAGACCGACCACCGCCACACTATTACGTCTCATGATGCTAGGCGTTACATATTTCACACACACACACATATATATATATATATAAATATATATATATATATATATATATATATATATATATATATATATATATATATATATATATATATATATATATATATATATATATATATATATATATATATATATATATATATATATATATATATATATATATATATATATATATATATATATATATGTATGTTTAGAATTCACAGAACAGACGAAATATTCACAAATACTAATCTCAGGTCGAAGGAGACTCGAACCTAAGAACCACTCGTTCGGGGTTACCATAATATATATATATATATATATATATATATATATATATATATATATATATATATATTCACAAGCACTAATCTCAGGTCGAAGAAGACTCGAACCTACGAACCTTGGAACAACACTGGTCCAATACCCTGGCCGCCCAGCTAACGCCAGATGTTTTGGTCCAAGGCAGCCAGCCTTCAGGTAGGTGGTTTTCAGCTTTTCATCTCTCGTCGGTCGATGCATGTAGATGACATGAAAAGCCTAAAACCACATTCCTGAAGGCTGGCTGCCTTGGACCAAAACGTCTAGCATTAGCTGGGCCCCAAGGTGTGTGTATATATATATATATATATATATATATATATATATATATATATATATATATATATATATATATATATATATAATTATTGTAACCACGAACGAGTGGTATTAATCAATAACTACACTGTGACTAGCCGAGGATTCGAACCAATGTCGTTTTAGCCCACCTCATGGTGAGCGAAAATCACACATGGCGCTCTAACCCACGTGGTCCCATGGGTTAGAGCGTCATGTGTGATTTTAGCTTACCATGAGGTGGGCCAAAAAGACATGGGTTCGAAACCTCGGCTATTCGCAGTGTTGTTATTTATATATATATATATATATATATATATATATATATATATATATATATATATATATATATATATATATTTCTTAGTGTATATACATTAAGATCCTTTCTCTCGGTGTGTCTGCACTAAGACACTCACCTCTCATTGTTTAAATACTGAGAAACATACTATGCTCCTGTGTGTGTTGACAAGTTCAGAACTGGCAAAGTGTTTAGAATTTTGTCGGTAGCGAAAAAAACAGAAGTGCATGTCAAGGCTATGCTGGACTGCGATGTGAGCTGTTCTGGTTTGGCAAACCCCACGGAAAAAATATGTAAATTCACCGAGGAGAAGAAGGCTGCGCGTTATATCATTCTTGTCTTGGCCATCGAGCGCTGAAGAAACGGGTTATACGCTTCAGAAAATAAAAAAAGAGGAAGATATGAGCTACAACTTCGATAGTGTCATACTAACCCGGTTTTATTAGCATAATCTTTGATGGTATAACCTTAGAACTTTCCATTTTCACTGGAGTGAGATGAACAGTGACGGCCCATCTCCAGAAGCCTCGGTACTCAAGCCAGTGAGATACAGTCTGAGCAATGATGCCTGTAAGTTACCTACAAAGGTCATCGATCTAATGAGAGAGAGAGAGAGAGAGAGAGAGAGAGAGAGAGAGAGAGAGAGAGAGAGAGAGAGATTTACTGTACAAATCTTAGGCATTTCGTCACACACTGAATAAGTCTAGCATGATAAGGCTGATAGATTAGCCAAAGAACCTTGAATGGAATGGTCTGTCTGTGTCAAACATTAGAAATAACTTGCCATGATTACATGAACATACAGTAGAGAGCACATGTACAGGGCAACTTGTAATGTAAACAGAGTGACTGACGTAGTAGCTAGTCTTAGGCTTGGTTACAAGTACTTCTGGTTGTCTCGCATATACAATGACGATGTTGAAAGTGTATGGAAAATGTGTGGTTAGACTTACGTTCACTCTCATGAACACAGCTTCATTGTCCACTTGCTGAAGAATACAGAGATAGATTATATAATAACCTTTGTGATATTTCAAAGTATTTTATTAATGAAAATAGGATACCAGACATTTTAGGCTAACATCTTAAATTTGCTTGTAACAGATGAAATATAAATTGTAAATATGTATCCAAATACACTTTTGTTAATCGTTTTGTGGTTTTTTTATGTAGCCATATGCTCTTGCGCTACCGCCCATTGGATGGATATGGGGTGCACAATAAACTAACCATTTCAGCAGTAAAATATATATAAAAATTCAAATCGTGTGATAGATGGGAAATGATTTCTTCTGGTCGTCTTTCAGTTTTCAACCTTAAGTGTCTCAGAGAACGATTTGGCTTTTAATGGGATTTTGTCTTTTAACTCTGTGCATAAATTTTTAAGAGCATCATACTCTTCTGGAGTATGTGTGAGCCTCATTAAGATCAATCTATGGGTTTCCGTCTACTCAAAACTACTTTCAAGAAACTCTCAACACTGTTTTTTTAAAATTGCACAAGTCTGCGGAAATCGCTTACTAAGTATCACCCAGTAATTTCCGTTTGCTATTACCACACACACACTTGCATATGCACACGTATATGTGTGCATATCTATACATATGCATAGGTCTACATCCGTACACGTATACATAAGCACACATGGACAAAAATTCGTAAGTAAATCTTCAAATGAGCATACATATATGCATATGGTATTGAAATACATACATAAATGGTTAAACAAGCATACATACACATACAGGAATATGCACAAAAAACATATATGTAAATCCTAAAATGCGAATAAACACACACACACACTTTTTACATATAATATTTGTACATAAATACTTTTACATATTTTTAAAATTTGATGCATCAAAATTTTATACCCACCCTCTACTATGCCTTTAGCGGTTTAGGGCTGAAGTGTGGAAAAAGACACTTGTGTACAGTTTAGGACATTTATTAAAGGAAACGTTTCGCCCTGATTGGTTTCTCGAGGCTGCAGGATAAGGGGATACCAAAATACTTATAATTATTATAATTAAATTAAAATACAATTTCTATTATAAATAATATCCTGCTCTCTCCCTCCATTCCGTATCTCCATTTCCCCTCTACTCTCCCTTCTTTCCTTCCCTCACTCACTCTCTCTGTTCGTACTCCTCTCCTCTCTTCTCCAAGCTGGTGGTGTGTACAATTATGCTAGCCACCTGTTGCTCAGCCAGCTGCTGAACTGCCAAGGATCAAGGGATTTTGTTTTTGAAACAGGAGTGGAAAAGACATGTTTTACCGGGAAAAACTTTCGCTTTCTACATAGAGCGAAACGTTGGTCAAATATAAGCTTGTTCGGCAACGTGTATCTTCACTATTTCCGCCTGTACTTTATATTAACGAAACAGAGGTTTTGTACCTCACAAGCGTGACGGTTTCACACCGGTTTCGTGCTCCCGTCACTGTCTAGGTTTAGATTTTTTTTTTTCTCGATACGAAAATATTTATGTGGGTAGTTTTACCCTGTTAGAAAAACAAACCTTGACTAATAGTTTCTTTGGCCAGAAAAGTTCTTAGTCAATAATTTCTTTATTGAGAAAAGCTACTAATAGTTTCTTCGGCCAGAAAAGCTCTTTTGCCTATAATTTCTTCGGTTAGAAAAGGATTTTGTTGAGGCTTCCTTTGGCTTGAGGACGTAATCTGGTAGAGGGCGCCAGGTGTCTGCCAGGGAGGGTGGAGTCTTGTTGCAGAGTTGCACAGATTAAGACGCATTTTCCATGCTTGGTTGAGTTCTCACTAGCTCTTGTTGCGCTCATTAGCGTTGCAGGTATTTATACTTTCAAGGTTCAAACACTGATTGAAACTAGACCCCGTCTACCTTCTTTTTTTTTAAACGCCCTCAAATACCAACGCAAAACCGAAAAGTTAAACATTATTTTTTAATTCGCATATTATATTCCTAAAGAAACTATATTTTAAAATTAAGAGATCTTAGAATATCAAGCTAAGCGGAGTTTGGTGCTTCTTCCCAATTATTACGTAAAGTCAGAGACTCATTTTACAGTGATGTGTGTTTGTGATTGCGTCAGTGTTATATTCTCTCAAACTGACACAAGGAAGTCATCTTTGAGATAAATATTTGGGTAGCAGGCTTTGCACTATTCCATCTCAACACCCGGGATCCATTAAATAGTAAGGCAACGCCACAACAATAGCCGACCACAACACCAGCTGGCTACAACACCAGCTGGCTACAACACCAGCTGGCTACAACACCAGCTAACCACAAGAGTGACTTTGTTATTATGTATCGTAGAGTAAGTTTGATTTTCCAATATACGAGTGAAAATAAAACAGTATAAGCTTTCAAAACACAATATTTCGTTGTCTTCAAAGCACGTTTTAACTGAACTAATGCAAGTTTTTCTTTACTCAAAATTTTCATAAAAAAAACATCATTAATCATTCGCTTACACAGTACTTCACGAATCATTCGTAAAGCCAGAACTGCATCTTTCTTATATAAGACACATACTCATTTTTAGGTTATAATAGACTTACAAAAAGATTCATGAAAGACTGAGTAACATACACGTTTTACACTCTTCCAGGATTCCGGGTGGCAGAGTTGCTAGTGGCAGGGTTGTTGGTGGCAGGCTTGCTAGTGGCAGGGTTGTTGGTGGCAGGCTTGCTAGTGGCAGGGTTGTTGGTGGCAGGCTTGCTGGTGGCAAGGTTGCTGGTGACAGGCTTGCTGGTGGCAGAGTTGCTGGTGGCAGGGTTGCTGGTGGCAGTGTTGTTGGTGGCAGGGTTGTTGGTGATAGTCTTGCTGGTGGCAGGGTTGTTGGTGGCAGTCTTGCTGGTGGCAGGGTTGCCGGAGGTAGGGTTGCTGGTGGCAGGGTTGCCGGTGGCAGGGTTACTGGTGACAGGCTTGCTAGTGATAGGGCTGCCGGTGGCAGGGTTGCAGGTGGTAGGATTGCTGGTAGTAGGGTTGCTGGTGGCAGTCTTGCTGGTGGATGGGTTGTCGGTGGCAGAGTTGCCGGTGGTAGGGTTGCTGGTGGCAGGGTTGCCGGTGGCAGAGTTGCCGGTGGCAGGAAAACAAGACACCGACCAAGAGGTCACCACACAGGCACACAATACACACTTTATTACACCACGTCTGGCCCCATGACTTTCAAAAAATAATCATATTCAAGTAAAACGTATAACAAAGTCTTACTTTAATAAAATCTTGCTCTAATAATGTCTTGCTCTAAGAAAGACTTGCTCTAATAAAAAAATCTTCCTCTATATTACACTAAGATTGCTGTCTGTCTCAGGGAAACTTAAGATGCCGAGCAAGTTTTACAAACTTCAAGTTATATTCAGTACACGCTTATCTTCGCTTTCCTGTGTTCTTTCTTAATAGTTCTTGTTCCTGTGGTAATTGCTTACTGATTCACCCACGAAATGAGACCAGGCGGCGGGGCGATGCTTCCATGAACCACTAACAGATATACAGCAGGTATAGCATCTTTTCGTTGCAAGCAATGACTCCTTCATCCTCCCAGCAACCAATTACCCTGCGCCTCCTACATCGATAATGATTCTCAGTGGTTTACACAGGTAAAAACTAGACAGCGCGGGCTGAACGACTCTAGGAGTTGGATGATTCTGGCCAGAATGGCTTCGTATGATCCGTATATGAAGCATTATGAGCTGGAAGTACTAAGATATATATATATATATATATATATATATATATATATATATATATATATATATATATATATATATATATATATATATATATATATATATATATATATGCAGACTTAAAAAATCATCCTCCAAAAATATTTAAGTAACAGAGTAAAATAATAAGAGTAAATATGTTATAAATAAGTCCCAAATTTCCCTGTCAGGGCGTCGAGCATCGTTCATAAAGGCAGTAGCAACAAGGAGCAAAAACCATAACACTCTTCACTGCCTTTCATAATGGCAATACGCTTCGTTTTCATGCCATGGAAATAATCATAATGTTCGAAAATATTCAAAAATATGTATATATATACACTGTTTATTAGGGAAAAATGATAGATAGAATTTAATTCAGCCATGATCGAGTCTTATTCATGAGACAAGATAGAGTGGAGGCTTGGGATAATAGGGTTAACACGTCGTGCTTTGATACACACTCTCAACAAACATTTGCATAATTAAAATATTAAGTGTCTATATTGCTTTCAAATTCTTAATATAGCGAATAAAACATGTTCCCGGCAATCTTGCAGTCATATGCTCATGTTGTCCACATTTTTCCACACTGTAAAGAGGTCATGTTGCGAAATAATGCACTCGTCTCATTTGATAAAACATCAGCGAATATTTTTTTTGACGTTCCTTCCCGTCATATATTAGAGAAATGTCTCTCGTTTGGATCACATCTGATAAAATCAACATCTGCTTTAGAAAGCTAGACAAAAGAAATAACACGTTTCCATTACTCCTGATAACTTAACAGCTTCCGTTTACCCGGAGTTCCGGAAAAACGAGAGAGGTGAACGTGAGGATCCGTCCGCTATTAACGTGGTCCGTAACTATAACCGGAGCTGGCAGAGTTCGCAACTGCACCGGCAATAAAATGAGCCGGGTAATTAAAGTGAAATTTGACACTGGCGCTGTTGCTCAGACAAACAAGTAAATACTGATGGCGGCCGCTGCGTCGGAAACCCACCAGACTCAGGACAAATTCGGGAATATTTCGGGTTCCTTAACCGTTGTCTTGAACGACTTCGGACAATCGCGGCGCCCGCCGCTCGATTGTCAAGTGATACCATCAACCATCAGGTGACTCAAATAAATTACAGTGACAGAAGTAAAACCGGGATAATGTAAATAAACTGCAACGGCTGATTCTACAACACACGAGAAACAGAATAAAAGGTTTATATATATTTGTCTGGAAAGACGAAGTTGGTAATTATTGGGAATTTTGTGCCGTGTGAGGGCGGTGCCTTGATGCTTTTCAATAGGGCTCTTGATGAGCAGAATCGCAGCTTTCCTTCCCTTCCTTGTACAGAACTTAATGCCCTCCCATTCACCAGTGCAACAACTAACAAGCCAGTGGGTCACCCACTGCACCACGCCAGCTTAATACGATTCAGCCAGCTAAGTATATTCCTATACACTATAGGGAGGTTAGCATGGGCCACCACTGTGACAACAATGCATGATTTTGCGGAGGAATCTCACACTAGCATGGTTAGTGTGCTAGAACAATCTCGAGGAGAATTTCTAGCGATCATCTTTGATTCAACGCGCAGTTTCTTAGCTCCCTGGTTGGAATTCTTCTACAGCTTCTAAGCAAATGTTTACTGAATTCAGAATGAAATACATGAGCAAACTGCTTTTATGATTACCAAACAGGTTACTCTCTTGAATCAAATTGCTAGCAAATTAATGCATTATTATTAGACAATATTAATGCTGACTGATTCTTTCCCTGGCTAGTGGTATTAAGAGCTTGTTGATAACTAAGATATATGTGCAACAAATGGACATCTTTACTGGTGAGACGTTTACCGAAACGACTCATCAATACAGATACTGAGGTATTGAACATGTGTCGTATTCATCACCCTGTCAGTGTTGTGTACCATCAATCTAATGATTAAGTGCCTGTCACGTGTGCGATGTACCACCAAGAGTCGTTCAACACCGAGAATTGTACTGCACGACCGGAAGTCGTGCAATATAAAAAATATGATTCATACAATAACGTGAAAACAGCCAATAGTCATACAATACAACCACGAATCGTATAATACGACTATGAAAAATACAACGCCGTGTTAAACTACAGTTTAGTGAGTCACACGATACTAGACGTACATACATGAACTTAATGCGCTACTCAATTTTTTTTTATCCTTACGGTAATTACCACTACGTTCTCCAACTGAACATTCCACTACGTTCTCGAACTGGACGTATACGAAGACCGTGAACATCTATATACAACTCTGTGTATCATACTCTATAAATCACATTATGTAACCGAAAATTCACTGCATATCACATGCAGGACAACAACAACACTGACAACACACTTGCAACAAATCGGATTAGGTTAGGTAAGGTTTGGCATATGATAACCCATCGCTGGAGCTTTTAGCCATATGACCGAGGCCTTCCACTGGCTCACCGGTCCACCCCTTTAAAAGTGATGGTTATTATTAAAACCATTTTATTCTTGTATTTACATTTGTTGTTTAACAAAACTTGTCGAAAAATGTGAAAAAATAAGCAATGATCGGATCAGACCTGTATTTACAGGCGACGTCTTGATCTAAGCAGAACTTTATCAAGCTCTACTTAGAGCGAAATGTCGCATGACTTTGCAATGTTCTTTTTACAAGAATTCGTTTTGCATTGACTCTAAGGGTCAAAAGGATTTTCCTTCAGGAAATGTTGACACGAGTGAAGCACTGAACAACGAATGACTGTTGCGTGAATTTAGCGATACATGACACACACAGTGCTGTGTGCTGAGCGACACACATGAGACACAGCAGAGTTGTGTATCTTACACTGACCTGAAAGACTCTCTCTAATGATAGTCGTCACGACCACACCGTCACACTGCCTGGGTAAGACCACCAGGGAGTATACACTAGGTCACACTGCCTGTGTAAGACCACCAGGGAGTATACAACAGGTCACACTGCCTGTGTAAGACCACCAGGGAGTATACAACAGGTCACACTGCCTGGGTAAGACCACCAGGGAGTATACAACAGGTCACACTGCCTGTGTAAGACCACCAGGGAGTATACAACAGGTCACACTGCCTGGGTAAGACCACAACTCATTACCTTAATAACGTAACCAAGAGTAATAAGAAGGCAGCTATACTTAGTAACATACAATACTGATTATAACTCGCTTAAACCCGTTCCGGAAAAAAAATAGAAGGGAATAATAAAGAGAGCTATGAACTCTACATTTTAATAAAGAGCCTTTTGAGACTTGCTCCTTACTTAGCTTTACTTTAGTGACACCTATCTTTGGAAACACACATACACGCACAGACAGACATAAACACACAGACACAGACAACCACACGCAGCCACATACATATACACGCGCACACACATACCTCAACAGGCCAAGTGTCTATCGGCAACTATCTTTGACAACTAGGAAGTGCACACACACACACACATGCACACACACACACGCACACACACACACGCACACGCACACACACACACACACACACACACACACACACACACACACACACACACAGGGAGCAAAAAGAAGGCAGAACAATGTTACGATAACTTTCACCTTTGCTGTTGTTCATGCAACGGCGTTTTGTAAGCAAAGGTCACTAGGCCGAGGGAAGGAATTAAATGAGCTTTGGAACTTTTTTATTTAACTGAGAAACACTCAAAGGCGCAGAGACAAGCGCTGAAAATAAAATGTCGGGAAAAATCAGGAGAGAAAAGTGGATATGACACTTCGAGGAAAAAAAATTCTATATATATACAATAAAAAATAAGAGGAGGCTGAACGACCCTTACGGGTTTAGCGCTCAGCATGAAGAACAACAACAACAATAGAAGCAGCAACAAAAACAATAAAAATAATTATAATAAAAATTATTTAGCAAAAAAAAAAAATTATTTTCTATCAGTAAAAGTTCTGTACATGAGATCTATTAAGGTATTACGAGAATTAAAACATTTCCTTCTTGCAGGAGACGGATGTGCGGACCGCATCTGACTTAATTTTAAGAAAGTCTTCCAGAGAGCGCGTCATGAACAACTAACCTGGAAGTTACGAAGAATAAATAGCGAACTGTTACAGGGGATGAAATGTTTTTGTTTTTCATTTGAAAGTAAAATGGAAACAGCGTCAAGAGGAAGAGTGTCTTCCGGGGAACTGTCACCAGCGGGGTCCAACAAGGATCGGTACTTGCTCCGGCCATGTTTGAAAATGCATAAATGGCTTATCAGAAGGTACTGAAACCTATATGAATAACTTTGTGAATTCTGCAATAATCTGCACTTTGGTGAGGGCTATTGCTGGATCCGCAAACTTCAAGATATGAGGGTCTTACCCTCATGTCATGAATTTTCCTCTCCTACGTGAGGGGTTTCTGCTGAACTGATCTAGCCACTGTATTTTGACTTTTATTCTTGGTCTCTGCGGATGATGCACTGATCCTATGTAACATAAGTAATATAATTACTGCACATCCCTCCGAGATGACCTGGATACAATTAGCCAGTGAAAGTATGATACAGATAGGTGTCATGTAATTGATGTAGACAGGAACAAAGGACATGAAGAAAATACGAGTCTGTGAGGAAATACCAGAAGAGGAATTTAGGGGATATTAAGGAGACGCTCTTACTGGAACACTATGTATGCGAAACTGTGCAAAATTCATACCCTACACCGGCCAACTAAAAAAAAAAGCTTTCAAATGTATGAATGGTGAAATGCCAAACACGGAAACACCCACACCCACCCACACAGACACACCCACACACAAGCCATTACCACTAACCCCTCATTCATCATAAATCGGAAAAGCAGGGCTAAATCCCTGCTGTTACGTGTGATCTGAGAACCACGCAATATATGATAATTGCTCGCAGTAATTGCCGTCGTGATTATCCGCACAAATTGCTTCCAATCTTATTTTTGTCATTGAACTTCATAGTCAACGTCATGCACACAAAAAAATACCGAAAAACAAATAATAAAAAAAGACAATTGCTCTGCTTAATAGCCTAAGCGTGAATGGAATGTTTGTTCGTATATTAAGAGCCGTAGTGATGATGCCCTTCATAGTGGGGTACTGTGATGCCGAGGACCTCTTGATCCCAGGAATTGGAGCTTTTTTTCCCATTCCTTGGATAAGCAATTTAATTACCTCCCGTTTCCCATAGGGTGTATGATTCCTTAAGGCTTTAGCGCTTCCAAAGGGAATACGAGAAGAACAATAATCAATAATATTATATTAAGAATAATATAAATGTTAATCGTAGTCAAAGAAGGCAGTGATTTAAGTGACACATTGATGAAGAACCGTACTGTGGCTGGAACAATACCGTGGTTGGAACAATACCGTGGTTGGAACAATTCCGTGGTTGGAACAATACCATAACTTGAGCAATACCAATATGGAACAAAATCGTGGCTGGTACAGTACCGTGGCTGGAACAATACTGTGGCTGGAAGAACACCGTGGCTCGAACAATAATATGACTGGAACAATATTGTGAACATAAGCATGAGTGGAACAATGACGTGTGAGGAATATCTCGAGGGATACTTTCCAGTGATATATACCCGTGAGGGAGGGGTTAACCCTGCGGAATATCTCTCTAAGAATAGTAACGCAAGGTATACTACCTCCTCCCTCCTTAAGTTATTATCTGCTAGATGTTGTCACAACCTGTTACAACCTCCACTGAATTATCATGTACAGGTGGACCCTCTCTCTGGACTGGTAATCCTAACTCGACGCTGGAATCACATGTAAGGTAATTATGATGTTATAACTGGAGAATGGGGAAGGAGGAGCAGGAGAGGCGAGGAGGAGGAGCAAGGGTGAAGGAGTAGAGAGTCAGTGTGAGCTCTGCCCGGGGAAGGGGAAGAGGAAGGAAGGGTGATGCATACAGTAGCAGGACATGGTGGTGACCTGTTACTGAGGATATTATCTGCCTCTATCTCTAACGTATTTGTGAGTACAGAGACCTGAAGTTGTTCTCGGTGCTATCCTTCCTCTTTCAGTATTAAAGCTCCCACTTCCTGCTACAATGGAGTAGAGTAACAAATGTACTGAAATACTGTATTGTTCTGCCTCTTCATTCAGTAAATCACTGTGATTTTATACTAGCCTCTTAATATCTCCAAATCTAGATACATAAGTTCCCCCGTCTTCATACACTGTTACTTCTATAGTTGTGGATTTACTGGCATCATGCTGTCCCATCATAATAAGTTTGTTATTTATAGTGGTGTGTTAATCTTATCAGAGTGGTGGAAGCGTAGTTGAGAACTTACAAATATGGTATAGTGACAAATAAACTGGGTGGACTTCTGAATCCCATTAGTATATGGGTAATTAAAAACTAACTAGGACTAGGTAATTAAGTCAGACCGGATGTTGTTGGGATCTACCGCTTGCAATCTGACAACCGTCAACCTAGAGTCTACCTGGAGGGCATTCCGGGGATCAACGCCCCCGCGGCCCAGTCCACGACCAGACCTTTCGTGGCTGGAACAATACCCTACTGCTTTAGTACTTCCCACATAATAATAATAATAATAATAATAATAATAATAATAATAATAATAAAATATAATAATAATAATAATAATAATAATAATAATAATAATAATAATAATAATAATAACTCAAGTGTTCAATTGGTCACTAATATTCATTTTTAGGTATATATACTAGCATTCCATAATACGTGGCAGTATTACCTATGAGGTAATATTTGATGAATGCGAGCGCAGGCAGTGATACCTCGGATATACCTCGAGGGTAATACCTGAAGATCGTAGGAGTTTGTGAGAATATATCAGATACTTTGGGAGGAATACTTAAAGTACATCTGTGAGAATTCCTGGTGGCAGAGGGAGGGGGAGTAAGAAAATATTTTGCACGCTGACTGGAACTATTTCACGCACAGTGATAATATTTCGCGCAATGGGGAGTATAAAATTTGGCGCACCGGCTGTAATATTGGCGCCGCGTCGAACACTCTGTTTACGACCCATTGTTTTGATTACCTCGTAAACAAGTGTCGCCAGTGAAGGAAAAGAAAATGTAAACTTGCCACAGCGCTGACGCAGTGCATTGTTTGGGTCGTGGCCTTGTTGTTTTGATGTCCGGTGGGGATGAGGGGAGGATGAGGGGAGGATTAGGGGAGGATGAGAGGCGATGTGAGATCCTGGAAGAAGGGTGAGGAAAGGATTAGAGAGGGTGGAAGAATTTTTTTTTATTTAGTAAACCTGGTATACTATTCTATGTGACATCTGCACTGTAGGAACAAAAGCTAGCTGTGTATTCCGACACAGAAGATGGGTAATATATTGTGTTACAATCTGTCAGCCTGAGCTGAGAGACTAGTAGGTAGGTAGTGTGGGAGAAACGAGAGGGAGGATGAAGGAAGAACTAGAGAGGGATGGATGATTCGAGAGCAAGTGGGAGGGTGAGAGAGCAAAAGGCAGGATGGAAGAGAGAGATGAGGAAC
The DNA here is from genome assembly GCF_038502225.1 of Cherax quadricarinatus. Classification (NCBI taxonomy): domain Eukaryota; kingdom Metazoa; phylum Arthropoda; class Malacostraca; order Decapoda; family Parastacidae; genus Cherax; species Cherax quadricarinatus. Next base: position 41,237,698 of record NC_091311.1, read on the forward strand.
AGAGAGAATCACAGCGGGTAAACACGCAGACAGGAAAACACAACATACAGGGAGACTGCATTATAATGGAATGGTAAGGAGAAGCAGGGAGAAAGAAAAAGATACAAGAATAACACAAAATCAACTGCAAAGGAGCAAAAGAGGAGGGTCCTCGACGAAGAGATAAGCAATACAAGGAAAAAACAAGTCAAGGAAAAAACAAGTCAAGGAAGAAACAAGACAAGAAAAACAAGAAAGAAACAAGACATACAAGCAACAGACGGTAAAGATGAGGATATCAGAATGGCAAGAATAAAAAAAAAAGCTGAGAACCCTCAGGTAACATCATACATGAGAAACACATCTGAAGGACCTGAGATCAATCCCAAGACGAGAGGAAATGTTGGGCAAGTTTTCTGACACCTGTTGCTCCTGTTCACCTGGCAGTAAGTACGTCCCTGGGTGTTAGCCGACTGTTGTGGGTGACATCCAGGGAAAAAGGAATAAAGGACTACAATGGAAATAAGCCAGAGGTAGTGGCTTTACTGGGTTATCCTGGGTTACTGACCATCCACGTTAATAAACCGAATAAAACTGTCTTCGAACATATATTTATAACTTCATTATTATTACTACTATTAATAAATTTTATGTTCATAGGGAAGCGGTAAATCCATCAAGGCCATAGTGCCCCAGGAATGGGAGGTAATCAGGTATGATCAAAAGACAGAGAGGGTAGCTATAATTCCTTGGATCAAGAGCCCTTCACCGGCATCAAGATATTCTCTCTCTCTTGAAGAGAAGGATCAACAGTCTGGAGCGTCTGCCCAGTAATTATATGTTGTGCTGAGGTCGAGTCAGGGCAACATGCCTTACTATCCAAATTATGCACATTTCCGAGAAAAAAAATACACATTAGTGTATAAACAGTGAAGGATGAGCATCTCTCAGTATACACACTGTAACTGACTTTAATCATAATTTTAGCAACTAAAGTATTGTTAATGTCATTGTTCAAGTGAATAGCAACCTTAATGACCCTTTTGCAGTCGACACACATTAAGCTAGATAAACAAACTACCTTAAATTCTTGAAAGACAGCTTTTTAGGTTTGCATGTCATGAAGCGCGGACAGTGGCTCGGCCAGGTGTTAAACAAGATCAAATGGGACAGCATATACGAGTAAGGTTCACCCGCAGCAATGGTTAGTAAACTGAAGATAAAACTATTGTTCTTATTGTCATTATTATTATTATTATTAATTATTATTATTATTATCATTATTATTATTATTATAACTACGTGTTTTGGTCTGCGCGAACCCAGAAAGGTATCCCTGTATCCCATAAGCTTAGCCACCTTTACTTCAGTGCACGAATCTTCAAGTTATCGTATAGGAACTACTAACCCATTTTTTTTTTTCAATAAAATAAAAAAAAAAACCTGACGCCTAGAGCCCAAAATTAAGAATCAGCAGCTTTCTAAGTTTAAAGCAAACTGGTGGAGGTATTGTCTAGTTATACCACACAGAACATTATATAATCATAACTAAGCGCTAAACGAGAAGAGAAAGCAATATTCCAAAATACACTAGCCCTTTAAGTTTGAAGCCGCTCTGAAGTTGCACTCTCAACTTATCGACATTGAAGGTTTGAAGCCGATCGGATGAGGCTTTCATAAATTATCGCATGAAAACCAATTTATAACCTTTTCCAACTAGGGCAAAGTCCCCGTCGAAGTAGGGGACTTTGATGCCAGTGGAAGACTCTTGTTTCAAGGAACTGGTGCCAGCCTTCTCTTGGATAAAACCTTATTACCCGCCATTCCCAGGTTTACTGCTTCTCATAAATATAATACATATAATAATATTTCAATATTTGACAATCAAGGCCACACCCACGTCCACATTACTGGATTCATGGACTCGAAGTCACTTCACTAACGACGTCACTGATCCCTACCATCACCTCCCTTACACGGTGACACATCTGCTAAGTCACATAGACACATACGCAACACCTTTAAATACAGAGGTATTTGAAGGTGTTGAAACTGGAAACAGTAGAAGACATGGTAACAAGTCCCTCAGCCTGGAGAAGAGTTCAGCTCCATGGTTTGGAACAAGGTAGTCAATCCCTCAGTCTGGAGAAGAGTTCAGCTCCATGGTCTAGTACAAGTGGTTAGTCCCTCAGCCTGGAGAAGAGTTCAGCTCCATGGACCTCAACTCTTCTCAAATACCACCTCAAATACTGTTTCTCTAAGGTTAATGGACTGATTACATTATCTTTAGTTCACTACTACACCTGCTGCCTCTGTATTTGACTGAAGAAGGCGAAAACGTTTCAACATTAAAGATACCCCACTGTTGCACATGTGTCTTAATTAATCATCAATTTCTCTGTATTTTATATTATTATCAACAAATACATGTGTATTAAACTGATAAAGACACTGGATGACAAAATGTATTAAAATACCCAGGTGTTGCGCAGGAGTCTAATTCCTCATCTTGTCAGTATAATATAACAGTATTGTAATGATACCTGCCAAGTCCTCGCTAACAAGGGCACACACTTTCTCAGGTAATAGTAACTACAGCTATGCCAGGATGATATCTTTGAAGCTGTCGTAGCTGCTGAACTTTTAACGCAATACTTGACGATATCCTCGCCTCTCTGCTGAAGCCTCCCAGCTCAGGGTGGCAGATTTCAACAGCTAAATTCACTCTGTGTGACGTAAATCTCATATAGACTAGGGTAGCAATACGTTGGCGCTTTAAACAATTTTGCTATATACAATAAAAAATATCACAGACTTCCAAAGTCCTCGGTTACAAGGTCACAGACACCCCCATCCCTCCCCACCATGCTTACAAGGTCACAGACTCCTCACCCACTACCTCCACCATAACCCCTACCCCTCCACCACCAACACATTCCTCCACCAGCAGCAGCCGCAACATTATCTGGCTGGGAAATATATCGATAAAAAAGTGGGCGACAGAAAGCGGGGAGCGGGACAATAAGGTGGTTCTGGGTGGGCGATAAAGGCTCCACAACGTTACAAGATTAACCCTAAATATACCCCACAACAAAACAAAGCCATTGTGCTCAAGCAAACGTCTTCACAAACAGGCGAGTTAATTTCACTTTTCCAGAGGGCCGTTGTCACTGTTGTTTTTTCGTTTTGCCGGGGAATGGTTGGGAAGCTTCCCGGGAAAACATGCAAGGGGGGTCTATAAAAATGCCGAGGGATATTACATCTATACGAGGGAGATGTTTTGCCTTATTATTTTGAGACTTTGCAGCGAAGGTAATAGTCGTAGAGCTGAAATAAGTCGCGCTGATTTGTTGTGAAGAACATAAAGCCAAGAGAAGGATTTCGGCTAAGACTTCCCGTAAAAAAATGGCGAAATTTACGAAAGGAAAAGGAACTATACAGAATTATTTATTAATAATAACTTTGAGAACCAAGGCTTAATTTTTGAACATTAATTACAGAGTAAAGCATGGATAAACTGCCACAGTTCTCTTGCAACAAGGCGTACAGTTGTACGAAACAAAAAAATAACAATAATAATATAATTTCATGTATGAAGATCGTATATCTGCGAGAGTCACAAGATGCACAACTCCGACAAGGAACTGTCTTTCATATATGTGATTATCTTTCAGCAGCATAGCTGTGTTGCTGTAGCTACAGCAGCACAGCTATGCTCATTGTACCAAGTCTATATTATGTAATCTGTCCTATAAGTACACGCTCGCACGCGCACACACACGCACACATACACATACACACACACATTCATTTATGTACTGCACAAATAAATACACACGGGAGTTTTTGTTTCATGCATGCTCACACAAGTACACACACTCCTTCATGCATGCTCATGCACACAAACACATACAAGAATCTGTGTACGTATGGCGCGCACACACACACACACACACAAATCCAGCCAGCCACTGGATGGCGAAACGTCCACAACAAAGACAACCAGACGCCGCACATGTGTCTTAATTTCATCAGTAGTTGTAGCAGTAGTAGAAGAAGAAGAGGTAGAGGTAGTGGTAGAAGTGGGAAATAAGGATGACGAGCCAGTCAAAAACAAAAACAAAGGAAGGGGAGCACTGCCAGAGAGCTAGATGCCCACAGAGGGAGAGCAAGCGCACAGAGGTGCGTGAAAGGGGAAGTGGTGAAATAAAATAAATGAAGAAGGAACAGAAACACGAGACAGGAGAGAGAAAGACAACCCAGAGGAGAAAAGGAAAGAGGAAAGGGGAAGAGGAAGAAGAAAAAAAAAAAATGAGGATTCAGGTTAAGTCACGGGTGTTCTGAAGTTTGGAGCATTTTACAATGTAGTGGGAGAGGAAGGCATCTACAGAGACGAAGCCAGGGCTAAGGTTCATACAAGGAAAGTTGTGTATTAGAGAGGATTCAACTAGACGGCGACTGTTCGAGTTGGAAGTAGGGAAGACAGTTTTAGCAGAAGACCAGTCAATAGGATGGCTATGATCTCTGACGTGACAGAAAAGAGCATTGTTAGTGTCGGCAAGCCTAACACTATTTTTGTGCTCCCTAAGTCTGTCAGAAAGAGATCGACCAGTTTCTCCGAAGTATTGAAGAGGACAGGAGGAGCAAGAAATAGAGTAGACACCAGGAACATCTGTAGAGGGAAGAGAGGTATGAACGAGATTAGTGCGAAGAGTGTTAGTCTGGCGGAAGGTAAGCTTGATGTCTAAGGGACGGAGAGAATTGTTGAGATTAGAAAGACCGGAAATGTAGGGAAGGCAGAGGATAGAAGAGTTCCCATGAGTAGAGAGTTTGGGAGAGAAGAAATTGCGTTTAGCACGTGAGAGGGCAAGTCTATGAAATGGGAAGGGTAGCCAAGACGGGAGAACGAATTATGAAGAGTGGAAATTTCTGCTGGAAGGAACTGAGGATCACAGATGCGGAGGGCACGGAGAAAGAGGGAGATAAGAACACTTTTCTTGACAGGGGAAGCATGATAGGAAAAGTAGTGAATGTACATGCCACTGTGCATAGGTTTACGGTAAACGGAAAAGGAAAAACCTGTATCTGAGCGGTGGACATGGACATCAAGGAAAGGAAGCAAGGAATTAGATTCCCATTCAGCTTTAAACTTAATGGAAGGGGCAAGATTATTAAGAGCTTCAAGAAAATGTTGGAAGAGACTGGAGTCATGAGGCCACAGAGCAAAGATGTCATCCACATAGCGGAGCCAGAGTGAAGGTTGCACATCGAGGGTAGGAAGAAGAACAGTCTCGAAGTATTCCATGTAAAGATTAGCAAGGACAGGAGAGAGAGGAGAGCCCATAGCGACACCGAAGGTTTGAGAATAATATTTCCCTTGGAAGGAAAAGGAGTTAGAGTCCACACAGAGGCGGATCAGAACAAGAAAGACATCAGTGGGGATAGGGAGATGAAGAAACCCTTCATGGGCCTTCTCTCTAAGGAAATCAAGGACATCATCAAGAAGGACATTGGTGAAGAGGGACTCAACGTCAAGACTAAGCATCTTACAGGTTGGGAGAGAGCGAACCCGTTCAAGGAAGTCTTGAGAGTGACGGAGGTGGGCAGGAGAAAAAGTACCAAGAAAGGGAGTGAGGGTTTTGGCCAGCCAAGAAGCAAGAGAATAAGAGACAGAACCTCTAGAGGATATGATAGGACGAAGAGGAATATCAGGTTTATGAGTTTTGGGAAGGCCAAAACTCAGATTAGACCCCCTAGTTAAAGGACTAGTTAATCAGGATAAAGGCGCTAGCAGAATAATATAAAAGGTTAGCAGCACATCCCCGGTGATCAGGTATTGCATGAGGGACCTTGCCGAGTTAACCATAGAAAACAATTTGAGTTGTATTCCGTGCTACTGGTAGGGAAAATCATATACACTATCCCCTAGTAACATACCGATTTTGGCCCCTAACTCTTTCATAAATAGCAACAAAACAGTCTGGATGTAATTTGTTAGCAATTTTGTTGAGAATCTAGCAAAGGAAAAATATTAAATCCTGGAAGGCAAAAAAAGAAAAGGTATATTACTTCACTAATTTTCCCCCGATGGGAATTTGTAGGTACAAGTTGTGTCCATGGCGGAGCTTTTATCCATGTCAACAGCGAGTAACTCGAGCCTCTAATGTAGACCCAACGACGGCCTTAATCAAGACCTCCTCCTTCTCGCACACCAAGTGGAGACGCACACTCACTCTCCCAAGGTGAACCTTCAAGGGGAACACTAAACTTACTAGGAATACAAAGAAAGTAAAAATACAAGACAGTAAAACGGAAGACTTGAATGATAATTAAACTGAAGAAAAAGGGAAGACATGAAAATAATTACAACAAATTAAAAAGGAAGGCTTCAAAATTTGAGATTAAGAAAGATGACAAGTAAGTGCTTCGTATATATTCTGAAGAGAATATCTCTTGATATGCGTGCACTGTGAGGAACAGTGCATGTACAACAATGTACACGCCAAGGAATATATTTCTCAGTACACATACACTTAGAGCTTACTTTAATCCCAGTAGGCCCATAGTTGAGAGCAGAGTATTCTTGTGGTAAACAAGTTACATGCAGCCTTCATCACCATCGTGTACTGGATAAGTTCGAAGCACATTTAGCCAAGTAACAGGTGAAATTTGCAATTTAAAGACGGTGTGCAAAGAATGATAAATAGCAGCAGGAAATAAAATAAACTTTGAGTCTCACAAGAAAATGTAAGTGCAACTGACGAAGAATATACGCGCAATTGATGAAGAAGAAAGGCAGTTTACATTGACGTGTGGGAATCTTCCCCGGCTGTTAAGACAGGTAATTCTTAAACTGTTGTAAACCCAAGTCTCATCTGAGCCTCTATTGCAGCTTTTATTGTTACGCCTGTTTACATCTGTTAGTCTGTCTGTCTCTGTATCCCTCAATCTATGTCTGTCTTTATCTCCCGCCTCTTTTCTGTTTCTTTGTACTTTCTGTTTCTCTTCGTCTTTTGTCTTCATTTCACAGTAATTAGGTGCCCATGTTATATCCAGCATTTATTTTCATAATACAGATGTATACTCATCTTCATTTCTTCTTTTTATTAGTAGTAGCATTAGTAGTAACAGTATTATTATTATTAGCAGCAGCAGTCGTCGTCGTTGTAGAAGAGGTAGTAGTAGCAGTAGTAGTAGTAGTAGTAGTAGTAGTAGTAGTAGTAGTAGTAGTAGTAGTAGTAGTGGTAGTGGTAGTGGTGGTAGTGGTAGTGGTAGTAGTAGTAGTAGTAGTAGTAGTAGTAGTAGTAGTAGTGGTAGTGGTAGTGGTGGTAGTGGTAGTAGTAGTAGTAGTAGTAGTAGTAGTAGTAGTAGTAGTAGTAGTAGTAGTAGTAGTAGTAGTAGTAGTAATAGTAGTAATAGTAGTAATAGTAGTAGTTGTTGTAGTAGTAGTAGTTGTAGTAGCAGTAGTAGTATTGTTGTTGTTTATAGGAAAGCGGAAAGCCCTTTAAAGTCAAACACTACTTGGGGAAATAAGAGTGCAATCGTATTTGATACAAGAAGGGAACAGATTCAATTCTATGGATGAGGAGTGATTACACAACAGTGTCAAGAACACTCCTCGAATGGACTAGAGCTGTAAGGAGTTACATTCAGGCGGAGCTGTGTTAAATACCTCACGGCCCTGGCTGGCATCACAGGGTGGGGAGACAGACACGCGAGCCTCGACTCTGTCATCTCAACCCAGTGGGAATTTTTACGCAAATCCCAACTTTTATACACCCCATAATCTTGGACGCATAAATATTTTCAAAGATATTGCATTTAATTTTGGGTGTTTCCGGGGACTGCTTTTTATATATATATACAAATTACTCCGTGTGTCACCGGGACAGATTAATTTCTCAAACGTCTGTTATCTCTCTGAGTTTTAGAAAGATTGTCATAGCGTGATTATTGCAAACATTTCTTTCCTGTGGCGGGTCTTAGAGCACTGGTAACGTGAGGGTGACTTAAAGTAGAGCTCTGAGGAGCATTTATGAAGGATAAGACAACACGGGGTAAGTGTCACTGTATTACCCAGGATCCAGGGAGCATTTGCGAAGGATAATACAGAATATAAAGTGTAAAAATGCCGTGGGAATCCTAGAGTGATCAACTGAAGTTAGTTTCATATAACGTGAATATACTAAAGGCAATAATGGAAGAAGCTGAACTGCATAGTGCAGAGATCACTGCACAGTGCCACATACAACTACACAATCTACTCTAGTGTCACTGCAGGTACACCTGCAGATTTCAACGTTTCAGTGCGTTGGTCAACCGCCTCCATGTCAAATGTGTCACAGCGATTTTTATCACTTGCTTATTTGGTGGTTAAAATACATTTTAAAAACTTAATCTAACTTAACTTTGCCTAATCTAACCGTTAATATGAAGGGAGAGGAATCCCTCGGTCTTCTACGACATCATAAACGACCTTACACACAATTATAAAAGTCTGCTTGCACACGTGTCTACCACACTGTGTGGACAAGACTTGACCCACAGTGTCTACCACACTGTGTGGACAAGACTTGTCCCACAGTGTCTACCACACTGTGTGGACAAGACTTGTCCCACAGTGTCTACCACACTGTGTGGACAACACTTACCCACAGTGTCTACTGCACTGTGTGGACAAGGCTTGACCCACACAGTATCTACCACACTGTGTGGACAAGACTTGACCCACAGTGTCTACCGCACTGTGTGGACAAGACTTGACCCACACAGTATCTACCACACTGTGTGGACAAGACTTGACCCACAGTGTCTACTGCACTGTGTGGACAAGACTTGACCCACAGTGTCTACCGCACTGTGTGGACAAGACTTGACCCACAGTGTCTACCGCACTGTGTGGACAAGACTTGACCCAGTGTCTACCACACTGTGTGGACAAGACTTGTCCCACAGTGTCTACCACACTGTGTGGACAAGACTTGTCCCACAGTGTCTACCACACTGTGTGGACAACACTTACCCACAGTGTCTACTGCACTGTGTGGACAAGGCTTGACCCACACAGTATCTACCACACTGTGTGGACAAGACTTGACCCACAGTGTCTACCGCACTGTGTGGACAAGACTTGACCCACACAGTATCTACCACACTGTGTGGACAAGACTTGACCCACAGTGTCTACTGCACTGTGTGGACAAGACTTGACCCACAGTGTCTACCGCACTGTGTGGACAAGACTTAAGATTTTTAACCCCGGAGGGTTAGCCACCCAGGATAACCCAAGAAAATCAGTGCGTCATCGAGGATTGTCTAATTTATTTCCATTGGGGTCCTTAATCTTGTCCCCCAGGATGCGACCCACACCAGTCGACTAACACCCAGGTACCTATTTGCTGCTAGGTGAACAGGTGTAAGGAAACGTGTCGAAATGTTTCCACCCGCCGGGAATCGAACCAGGGCGCTCCGCGTGGGAAGCGGGAGCTTTAGCCACCGGGCCACCTTACCTTACTTGACCCAGTGTCTACCGCATTGTGTGGACAATACTTGACCCACAGTGTCTACCACACTGTGTAGACAAGACTTGACCCACAGTGTCTACCGCACTGTGTGGACAATACTTGACCCACAGTGTCTATCACACTGCGTGGACAAGACTTACCGTTGACAGGAACACATGACATTTCGAAACTCTGCTCGAAATTCTCGAAATTCTGGGCATTTTATGGGCTTTTCATGCAAAAAAATGTATTTTTTTTAATATATTGTATAATACCGCATTATACAGTATTGTATTGTATTATCTCTTCTTATCGAACATTTTATTCAACAATTTTATGCAATAATTCATGTCGATTTTTTTTACTATCATAGCAGATGAGGATCGAGAGAATTATACAGAATTCTCGCAGAATGATTAAAATTTTCAGACTGATTAGATTATACAAAATTCTTGCAGGATGATTGGACTCATACAGAAATTCCTGAAGGATGATCGGAGAAAAATTATAGAAAATTCTTGCGGGATGACTGGAATTATATATAAAAATATTGCAAGATTAAACGAATCATGCATAATTCTTGCAGGATGATTGGAATTATGCAAAATTCTTGCAGGATTGCAATTCTACAAAATATTTTCAGAATGGACAGTTATACATAATTCTTGCAGAAATGAGAAGAGTTTGTATAATTCTTCCAGGATACAAAGATTATAAACAATTCCCGCAGTATAGAACGAATTCTATATAATTATCGTGAGATACTGAGAATTATACATAATTCTCGCAAAAGAGAATCATGCATAATTCTGTTAAGATAGAAAGAATGCTACATAATGCTGGAAAATGAAGAAAATTCAACATAATTCTAGAAAGATGGGGAGAATCCTATGTAATTCTGGTAAGAGAATTCTACATAATTCTGGAGAATTCTATCCAATTTTAGCACATGAGAATTGTACATAATTCTGGAGAATTCTATCCAATTTTAGCACGAGAATTGTACATAATTCTGGAAAAATGGAGGAAATTTATCCATTCTGGCAAGAACTCTACATAACTCAGGGAAGAGAGAATTCTACATAATTCTGGCAAGATGTAGAGAGGATAGAACACATAAAGCTACATCTGTTAGGAAACAAGCTACGCGCTGCTTCAGATATTTCAAAAACGAATAAAAGTGTCATACATATATATATATATACACATAATATTTTTTCACTTTCTTACAAGGCGCTGTCACGGCGTGTGACGCGCACATTCATGCACCCTCCACAACGCCTTGTATTTATTTCCTCGGATTTTAACTTGTGATGGACAACATGAGAGAGCACGCTTGCACGCTCGTACAAGCCTACACACACACACACACACACACACACACACACACACACACACACACACACACACACACACACAGGAGCTTGGAATCGACCCCTGCAACCTCAACTAGGTGAGTACACACACATACACACACACACACACACACAGGACCCTGTACACTGTGTACATTAGGCCAATACTGGAGTATGCAGCGCCAGTTTGGAACCCCTCACCTAGCCAAGCATGTGAGGAAACTAGAGAAAGTGCAAAGGTTTGCTAAGGGAAATCGACTTGACGACACTGGAAGACAGGAGAGTTAAGGGGGATATGATAACGACGTATAAAATACTGAGAGGAATCGACAAGGTGGACAGAGGCAGGATGTTCCAGAGATGTGACACAGCAACAAGGGGTTACAGTTGGAAGTTAAAGACTCAGATGAATCACAGGGATGTAAGGAAGTATTTCTTCAGTCACAGAGTTGTCAGGAAGTGAAATAGTCTGGGAAATGATGTAATGGGGGCAAGATCTATACATAGCTTTAATAAGATGTATGATAAAGCTCAGGGAGCAGGAAGAGTGCCCTAGTAGTGAAGAGGCGGGGCTAGGAGCTGTGACTCGACACCTGCAACCACAACTAGGTGAGTACAGCTAGTTGAGTACGCACACATACACACACACACAAGGTAATTATCCATTTAACAAGAGCCATAAACAGATCACAACTACACAAATACACAATTCTCTCTCTCTCTCTCTCTCTCTCTCTCTCTCTCTCTCTCTCTCTCTCTCTCTCATGTTATATAATAAAGTACAATGTCCATAATAAAAAAAAGAGTCAGCAGTTTCGTTAATTATTAAGAGTTTTGCAGTTCTTCAGCACAGCGCAAACATTACCTTCTGTTCACAGTGTCTCTCCACATGAAATTGTGCTCAAATAAATTTACTTCCTCTTCAGACTCGACGTTTTGCTGAAAAACACTGAGATACTGAGTGGACACATCCGGTCAAAACTGAACAACCTCACAACTACGTGACTTATGTCTTAAGAGAATCCACGGAAAACCTCGCACTTAGAAATCTTAATACAACCTGGGAAGTTGTAAATCACAAGCTTTAAATCACAAGCTTTAAGCTTCCTCTCCTAAGTGAGGGTGTTGGTGAACTGCTCCAGCCACAATACTGTGACTTTTCTCTTTCTATTTTCCACGTCTAGAGATAAGCTACATGTAACTCACACATACAACTGTGAAAACGTGGCAGAGTTTGAGGAATTAAATCTGCACTGTAATGTACACGAGAAATGTCTGGGACAAGCAAAAGCAAAGCTGGTAGGTAAAGAAATAAAAGTTTAAATGAACAAAACCAGAGATGGAATGTACAAAAACATAGTCAGAATGCACAAAAATAGAGCTGGAATGTACAAGCACAAAGCTGTAATATACAAGAAACAAAAACAAAGCTGAAATGTATTCAAATAAATTCGGAAAGAACGACTACATTTTTTGGGGACCTGGTGTACTAAGGCAGGTAAGAGGCAATTATATAAGTAAGAATGATTGCAGCAGTTAAGTAGATATTCCAATTAGGCTCATCAAGAGAGGAGGAAGGGAGAGATTGCCTTAATGCTGGCGAGGAGCAGCAAAAAATATATTAAGTCATCAAAATATGTTGACTTGATATGATGAATTACACACATTAAAATGTGGGTGTCTTTACTTGTAGACTTTTCGCCATCTAGTGGTTTTACCAACACAACACTACTTCATAATATGAAGATTGTAATATATATATATATATATATATATATATATATATATATATATATATATATATATATATATATATTGATTCAAAACATATTTACTTAAATAATATGTTAATTCAAAAGATATATCAACTAAAAAACATTAACTCAGAAAATAGTATAGCCCTAAAAAATACATTAACTGCATAAACATACATAGGCTTCTTGACTTACTGAATCCCCATTATTTTATTACAAAATATTGCTATACGCATTATTTTATTATTATAACATAGCTATCATTTTTTAAACATGCTTTATTATATATAGTTACTTGCAAGGTATATTTTAAATAACTTTTTACTAGCATAGATTTCTTTACTATACCATAAAAAAGATTCATGGACAGAGCAAAACTTTCTTGCACAACGTTTCGCTTAAGGCGATTTTTAATAAACTTATAATTGAACGAAACGTTGTTTATTAAAGTCTTATTTTACTCTGACTGTCTCATATTATAAAAAAAAAAAAAAAAAAGATACTTATTTTTCATTGTTTTCTTCGGTTGCTTCCTCCAGTCTTTTCTCTTTCAACCATTAAATTTATGAAGTGTCTATTCGCCCGGAAGCCGAGTACCTGGAGGTTACCTGGAGGTTATTCCGGGGATCAACGCCCCCGCGGCCCGGTCCACGACCAGGCCTCCCGATGGATCAGGGCCTGATCAACTAGGCTGTTACTGCTGGCCGCACGCAGTCCGACGTACGAGCCACAGCCCGGCTGATCCGGCACCGACTTTAGGTATCTGTCCAGCTCTCTCTTGAAGGCAGCCAGGGGTTTATTGGCAATTCCCCTAATGCTTGATGGGCCCCGGACACTTATGGTGTTTTCTCTTAGTGTACCAATGGCGCCCCTACTTTTTATTGGCGGCATTTTGCATCGCCTGCCCAGTCTTTTACTTTCGTAGGGAGTGATTTCTGTGTGCAGATTTGGGACCATTCCTTCCAAGATTTTCCAAGTGTAGATTATGATATATCTCTCCCTCCTGCGTTCCAACGAGTACAAGTCAAGTGCTTCCAAGCGTTCCCAGTAGTTAAGGTGCTTGACAGAACTTATACGTGCAGTAAAGGATCTCTGTACACTCTCTAGATCTGCGATTTCACCTGCTTTGTATGGAGATGTTAATGTACAGCAGTATTCCAGCCTAGAGAGAACAAGTGATTTGAAAAGGATCATCATGGGCTTGGCATCTCTCGTTTTGAAAGTTCTCATTATCCATCCTATCATTTTCTTTGCACGTGCGATCGTGGCACTGTTGTGATCCTTGAAAGTGAGATCCTCAGACATTACTACTCCCAGGTCCCTTACATTATTTTTCCGCTCTATTGTATGGCCGGAGTCAGTAGTATACTCTGTTCTAGTTATTATCTCCTCCAGTTTTCCATAACGGAGTAGTTGGAATTTGTCCTCATTGAACATCATATTGTTTACCGTTGCCCACTGGAAAACTTTGTTTATATCTTCTTGGAGGTTAACCGCGTCCTCAGCAGATGACAGCCTCATGCAGATCCTAGTATCATCCGCAAAGTATGATACGGTGCTGTGGTGTATATCTCTGTTTATGTCTGATATGAGGATAAGGAATAAGATGGGGGCGAGTACTGTGCCTTGTGGAACAGAGCTCTTCACTATGGCAGCCTCCGATTTAACTCTATTGACCACTACTCTTTGTGTTCGATTTGTTAGGAAGTTGAAGATCCATCTCCCCACTTTCCCAGTTATTCCTTTAGCACGTATTTTATGGGCTATTACGCCATGATCGCATTTGTCAAATGCTTTTGCAAAGTCTGTGTATATTACATCTGCATTCTGATTTTCTTCCAGTGCATCCAAGGCCATGTCATAGTGATCCAGTAGTTGTGAGAGGCAGGAGCGACCTGCCCTGAACCCATGTTGCCCTGGATTGTGCAGATTTTGGGAATCCAGGTGATTTGCAATCCTGCTTCTTAGCACTCTTTCAAAGATTTTTATGATGTGGGATGTCAGAGCTATTGGTCTATAGTTCTTAGCTAATGCTTTGCTGCCACCTTTATGGAGTGGGGCTATATCCGTTGTTTTAAGTGACTGTGGAATTTCACCCATGTCCAAGCTCCTCCTCCATAGTGTACTTAGGGCACGCGAGAGGGGTTTCTTGCAGTTCTTAATGAAAACAGAGTTCCACGAGTCTGGGCCCGGGGCTGAGTGCATAGGCATGTTGTCAATGGCTTTTTCGAAATCTATCGGAGTTAGGGTAATGTCGGAAATCTGGCATACATTTATGGAGTTTTGAGGCTCGTTCATGAAGAAATCATTTGGGTCGTCGATCCTCAGACCGATTAGTGGTTCACTAAACACAGAGTCGTACTGGGATTTCAATATTTCATATGGACATATGTTACAGGTTATTTTGCCATCTAATCTAGTAATGACCCGTTATAGGCTAGGTTATACAGACTTCTAAAACATATTTAATCGCAAAAAAGCACGTTGAAAAACGAACTCGGAGCATCTGAGAACGCGGTTCAATATCTGTTTGCTTTTGGTCACCCGGCTGCCGGTCAAATAGTCTCGGCCTTTAATTTATCAGTCTAGGAGCAGCTATCACTTCCTCCAGTTTCAACGTTATCTTCATCATCATCTTCACCTTCCTCATCTTCATCTCTTCCTATATTTGGTTCCTTACCTAACCCCTCTTGTCTAGCCTATGTTTTAACCATCTTCCCTTCATAACTCATAATTTTCTCTGCTGCTGCCTTCGCCTGTGATAATTCAACTTTCTATGTGTCAGCTTCGTCTCAGTCTTTCATGTATGTATGCATGTGTGTGGGGAGAGGGGGGTGGTTGTATCCCAGATTTGCGTTCCCATTGAGGTAAAACACTCCAGGACTCAACGACCTCGCAAACATCCAACGATGACACTGATCAATCTACTTCTTGACGACCTGCAGAAAATATACTCGTACATTAAAAGAGATGATACCCAAAAGAGGACTGTACTCACCATTAGTTTGTTCGTCGTGATGCGTTAGAGGTGTCAGTGATGACGCGCGAGAGATGATAGAGAAGAGCCAACAGTTGGGCTTGTGATGTGAGGGGGGAGGGAGGTGAAGGGTAGGGGGCGCCGCAGACACCCCTGTAATATTCCCTTGTCTGAGACTCTCTCTCTCTCTCTTAGCAAACTGATTGTCACCTTTCTCGTGAGGTCCCCGGTCTACGGGTTTGTGTATGTTCTAGGCGTGTCAGCCACACACGCAGTAATGTCCCTCCCCCCCTCCTTTAGAAATGCCAGACAAGGTCAATACACACTAATAATAGCGTCAAGTGAGCGAGTTGCACTAAGGTAATGAAACTCGCGTCATCCCGAGGGTTGGCCACACCGGCGGGGAGTGCAGGTGCTACAACTGTGAATGTCTTATTTTGCTGGCAAGTTGGCACTTTTGACGAGTGTCGCATGGAATGATGGGGCGGTAGCGTGAGCAGCCCCGCTCAGCAGGAATAGCTCAGGCCAACACTATTTCTGGTGGAGGTAGTGAGCGTTGTGGCTGCTGCTGCTGTGAGTCACGGCTGACGGCTCGCGCCCCTGCCCCACTTTTTGTAGTGCAATAAAGTAATTTAATAAGGAGACAAGAGGACAAGAGATTTAGAGTCTTATGACGAGCAGACGAAGCCGAGGTTCATACTCTGTGCCAAATATGTCACCTGCAAGCAGAAAAAAATGAATACATTAATAGGGGCAAATAAATTTAGAATTATGTCATATATAATAAATTCAAAATTATGTTTACACTTCACAGGAAATATACAAAATATAATAACAAAGAATGTGTGTGTATATTCGGTGCCAAACACCACCACCTGTCACGTATACATCAAAACCAACATGACGACAGGAGTTTTTATCAACTAAATTTTATAAATGGTTTCTCTCATCGGGAGCATATATGTGTACAGCCTTCACGCACTAATATACAGCACACGCCTCCTCGCCAGCACCTCCACACCATCACCACCTCCCATCTACCCCTCCCTCTTCCTCTCCTTCCTTTTTCCTCCCTCTCCCCCTCCCAGGGGAGAATACAGACGCCCTCCCTCAAACAATATTTCTGAACTCCCTTCAATATGTTTCTCCCAAGCGGCAGCAGCGGCGGCCGAGGCAGCCATTGTCCAGTAGCATCTCCCGTCGACTACAGAATGTCTTGTGTCGCTCTCCCTGTGACAGCCGTTTTAGACCCCAGCCTTCACCCTCCCCCCTGGTGGCAGGGTGGGTGGAAGGGAGACGCCAGTGGCAGTGTCTCCTGAAGTGTCTTCTCCCTTACATGCCCACCCCCAGCCCACACCCTCACCGCCAACCCCATCCGACTCCCTCACCGCCAACCCCAGCCCACACCCTAACCATCAACCCCCAGCCCATACCCTCACCGCCAACCCCAGCCCACACCCTCAACGCCAACCCCAGCCCACATCCTCACCGCCAACCCCATCCCACATCCTCACCGCCAACCCCATCCCACACCCTCTCCGCCAACCCCATCCCACACCCTCACCGCCAACCCCATCCCACATCCTCACCGCCAACCCCATCCCACATCCTCACCGCCAACCCCATCCCACACCCTCACCGCCAACCCCAGCCCACATCCTCACCGCCAACCCCATCCCACACCCTCACCGCCAACTCCAGCCCACATCCTCACCGCCAACCCCAGCCCACACCCTCAACGCCAACCCCAGCCCACACCCTCAACGCCAACTCCAGCCCACACCCTCACCGCCAACTCCAGCCCACACCCTCAACGCCAACCCCAGCCCACACCCTCAACGCCAACTCCAGCCCACACCCTCAACGCCAACCCCAGCCCACACCCTCACCGCCAACCCCAGCCCACACCCTCAACGCCAACCCCAGCCCACATCCTCACCGCCAACTCCAGCCCACATCCTCACCGCCAACCCCAGCCCACACCCTCAACGCCAACCCCAGCCCACACCCTCAACGCCAACTCCAGCCCACACCCTCAACGCCAACTCCAGCCCACACCCTCAACGCCAACTCCAGCCCACACCCTCAACGCCAACACCAGCCCACACCCTCAACGCCAACCCCAGCCCACAACCTCAACGCCAACTCCAGCCCACACCCTCAACGCCAACTCCAGCCCACACCCTCAACGCCAACTCCAGCCCACACCCTCAACGCCAACTCCAGCCCACACCCTCAACGCCAACTCCAGCCCACACCCTCAACGCCAACTCCAGCCCACACCCTCAACGCCAACCCCAGCCCACACCCTCAACGCCAACCCCAGCCCACACCCTCAACGCCAACCCCAGCCCACATCCTCAACGCCAACTCCAGCCCACACCCTCAACGCCAACTCCAGCCCACACCCTCAACGCCAACTCCAGCCCACACCCTCAACGCCAACTCCAGCCCACACCCTCAACGCCAACTCCAGCCGACACCCTCAACGCCAACACCAGCCCACACCCTCAACGCCAACCCCAGCCCACACCCACAACCCCAACCCCAGCCCACACCCTCAACGCCAACCCCAGCCCACACCCTCAACGCCAACTCCAGCCCACACCCTCAACGCCAACCCCAGCCCACACCCTCAACGCCAACCCCAGCCCACACCCTCAACGCCAACTCCAGCCCACACCCTCAACGCCAACTCCAGCCCACACCCTCAACGCCAACTCCAGCCCACACCCTCAACGCCAACTCCAGCCCACATCCTCACCGCCAACCCCAGCCCACACCCTCAACGCCAACTCCAGCCCACACCCTCAACGCCAACTCCAGCCCACACCCTCAACGCCAACTCCAGCCTACACCCTCAACGCCAACTCCAGCCCACACCCTCAACGCCAACCCCAGCCCACATCCTCACCGCCAACCCCATCCCACACCGCCAACCCCCCTCACCTTCAGTCTCACACTAACACACTTTTCAGCCTCATACTAACACACTCTTCAGCCTCACACTAACACACTCTTCAGTCTCACACTAACACACTCTTCAGTCTCACACTAACACACTCTTCAGTCTCACACTAACACACTCTTCAGTCTCACACTAACACACTCTTCAGTCTCACACTAACACACTCTTCAGCCTCACACTAACACACTCTTCAGTCTCACACTAACACACTCTTCAGCCTCACACTAACACACTAACACACTCTTCAGTCTCACACTAACACACTCTTCAGTCTCACACTAACACACTCTTCAGCCTCACACTAACACACTCTTCAGTCTCACACTAACACACTCTTCAGTCTCACACTAACACACTCTTCAGCCTCACACTAACACACTCTTCAGTCTCACACTAACACACTCTTCAGCCTCACACTAACACACTCTTCCTCACACTAACACACTCTTCCTCACACTAACACACTCTTCAGTCTCACACTAACACACTCTTCAGTCTCACACTAACACACTCTTCAGTCTCACACTAACACACTCTTCAGTCTCACACTAACACACTCTTCAGTCTCACACTAACACACTCTTCAGCCTCACACTAACACACTCTTCAGCCTCACACTAACACACTCTTCAGTCTCACACTAACACACTCTTCAGTCTCACACTAACACACTCTTCAGTCTCACACTAACACACTCTTCAGCCTCACACTAACACACTCTTCAGTCTCACACTAAACACTTAAATGCAAGTTTCAAATATTTCTCAATTTACGTCACTCAGCTGTATTCTATTTAAAATTTTCTACAATCTGTTAGAAAATTATTTTTTTTAAGAAACTGGAAACTGCATATCGTGTGTGACTGGAAAATTTGAAGCCAGTAGGATGATGCATTCTCAGGCTACAAACGAAAACGTTGGAGGAAGAATAGACAAAAATTCGGGCAAATACTTTAAGGGACCCTCATTCCCTCCTCCCTCAAGGACCCCCTAATAGGTGACCCAGTCTTATCTTGCATCGCCATTTTTTTTTTTTTTTTGACGGGGTGCTGAACGTCAACTTTTTGACGGGGTGTTCAACATTACGTCATTTTTGACTGGATGTTCAACGTTAAATTCTTAGCGCCTCTCACTTTCCGCAAATGCTATTTCGTTTAATTCAATCTAGTTTTAATTAATTTAGGTCAGGTTACGCAAAACTATAACAATGTACATTTAACCACAAATTACAAAAAAGCAGTGACATGTCTGGCAGTGAAGTAGCTGAGAAAAGCCAGGAAACGTTAAATTCTGAACGTTTCTCTCGTGTTGCGAGAATGGGCTGACAAGAGTCACAGGACTCCAGAAAACATTTTTTTTCCATAATAAGGATAATCCAGAGCTAATCTCGAATTTTGGAAACTAAAACTGAACGTTGTTTCGGTCCGTTCTGGACCATTATCAGGTCGTAAATATAAAAAAAAAAATAAAGCAAGGTCAATGCACTTGGAGGTGATAAGACAGCGAAGGTGAGGTAAAGTCCCGCGTGTTCTTAAGTCCCAGTGACAGTGTATTGTGCAAGGAATTTTTTTAAGAGAAGCAAGGAGGCAGCCTATAGATCAACGGTAGACTCTCAGGTCACAACCTAAGAGTCAGGGGTTAGATTCCCGGGAAAGAGAGTCAAGTGTAAACCACTTTTTTTTCACCTGGAGTCAAATAGAAACAGAGATGTTAGGCAACTGCTGATGGGCGGTGAATGGTATACCACTGAGAGTGCTGGGCCTTGAAATGAGCACTGCCTGTAAATACAACTATGTATAAAATATAGCGACAGTTCCTTTCCCACAGATGCTTACATATGTGAAGCTGCTGCCGCAGGTGCTCAGTGGATGACGAGGAAACACATTACCAGTCTGCTATACGTGAACATCAAACCGCACCCAGGATGCAGAGGAACAGGTCAAGCATCCTAATGCTATGGCTTCCCCGAAACTTTCATCCTGCTGATGCTGGGGTTACCACTAAACTTTCATCCTGCTGATGCTGGGGTTACCACTAAACTTTCATCCTGCTGATGCTGGGGTTACCACTAAACTTTCATCCTGCTGATGCTGGGGTTACCACTAAACTTTCATCCTGCTGATGCTGGGGCTACCACTAAACTTTCATCCTGCTGATGCTGGGACTAACACTAAACTTTCATCCTGCTGATGCTGGGCTACCACTAAACTTTCATCCTGCTGATGCTGGGCTACCACTAAACTTTCATCCTGCTGATGCTGGGCTACCACTAAACTTTCATCCTGCTGATGCTGGGACTACCACTAAACTTTCATCCTGCTGATGCTGGGCTACCACTAAACTTTCATCCTGCTGATGCTGGGCTACCACTAAACTTTCATCCTGCTGATGCTGGGACTAACACTAAACTTTCATCCTGCTGATGCTGGGCTACCACTAAACTTTCATCCTGCTGATGCTGGGCTACCACTAAACTTTCATCCTGCTGATGCTGGGCTACCACTAAACTTTCATCCTGCTGATGCTGGGACTAACACTAAACTTTCATCCTGCTGATGCTGGGCTACCACTAAACTTTCATCCTGCTGATGCTGGGCTACCACTAAACTTTCATCCTGCTGATGCTGGGACTAACACTAAACTTTCATCCTGCTGATGCTGGGCTACCACTAAACTTTCATCCTGCTGATGCTGGGCTACCACTAAACTTTCATCCTGCTGATGCTGGGACTAACACTAAACTTTCATCCTGCTGATGCTGGGCTACCACTAAACTTTCATCCTGCTGATGCTGGGACTAACACTAAACTTTCATCCTGCTGATGCTGGGTTACCACTAAACTTTCATCCTGCTGATGCTGGGACTAACACTAAACTTTCATCCTGCTGATGCTGGGCTACCACTAAACTTTCATCCTGCTGATGCTGGGCTACCACTAAACTTTCATCCTGCTGATGCTGGGCTACCACTAAACTTTCATCCTGCTGATGCTGGGTTACCACTAAACTTTCATCCTGCTGATGCTGGGCTACCACTAAACTTTCATCCTGCTGATGCTGGGCTACCACTAAACTTTCATCCTGCTGATGCTGGGCTACCACTAAACTTTCATCCTGCTGATGCTGGGCTACCACTAAACTTTCATCCTGCTGATGCTGGGCTACCACTAAACTTTCATCCTGCTGATGCTGGGACTAACACTAAACTTTCATCCTGCTGATGCTGGGCTACCACTAAACTTTCATCCTGCTGATGCTGGGTTACCACTAAACTTTCATCCTGCTGATGCTGGGACTAACACTAAACTTTCATCCTGCTGATGCTGGGGTTACCACTAAACTTTCATCCTGCTGATGCTGGGGTTACCACTAAACTTTCATCCTGCTGATGCTGGGACTAACACTAAACTTTCATCCTGCTGATGCTGGGGTTACCACTAAACTTTCATCCTGCTGATGCTGGGACTAACACTAAACTTTCATCCTGCTGATGCTGGGCTACCACTAAACTTTCATCCTGCTGATGCTGGGCTACCACTAAACTTTCATCCTGCTGATGCTGGGCTACCACTAAACTTTCATCCTGCTGATGCTGGGGCTACCACTAAACTTTCATCCTGCTGATGCTGGGCTACCACTAAACTTTCATCCTGCTGATGCTGGGACTAACACTAAACTTTCATCCTGCTGATGCTGGGCTACCACTAAACTTTCATCCTGCTGATGCTGGGCTACCACTAAACTTTCATCCTGCTGATGCTGGGACTAACACTAAACTTTCATCCTGCTGATGCTGGGCTACCACTAAACTTTCATCCTGCTGATGCTGGGACTAACACTAAACTTTCATCCTGCTGATGCTGGGCTACCACTAAACTTTCATCCTGCTGATGCTGGGACTAACACTAAACTTTCATCCTGCTGATGCTGGGACTAACACTAAACTTTCATCCTGCTGA
>NC_091311.1:41265191-41307691 GCF_038502225.1 Cherax quadricarinatus
AAGGTGTAGAGGTTTGATTCAGTGTAGGTGAGGGGGGGATAACTCCAGTTCCTTGGAACAAGAGCACATCCCCTTTGAGGCGACAGAAAGGAAGGGAAGAGAAAAACAGCAAGTGAACCACGAATATAAGAACAAGGGAAGAGAGCGCGACAAGAGATATGTATATTTCATTATATTTATATTATATCATTGATATTATATATATTTGTATTACTTACATTATTAACAGATATTTTTATACTTATTTAAGTCACATTTACCTAATTTATATTATGAATTATATATATATATATATATATATATATATATTATAGGTGGTTGTATTATTTATATTCATTACAAATATTGATGTTATTTATACAAAACAAAATTCATTGTTCTCCATACTTTGCATTGTTACAAAGTGATTTGTATAAATGTGAGCCAGTGTAGCATATATATATATATATATATATATATATATATATATATATATATATATATATATATATATATATATATATATATATCGAGAGAGGTATATATATTTACGTATATACACCAAGAGGAGTATATCAGTGTATATATATATATATATATATGGAAATGAAATATTCGGACTATAGTGCAAAATAAATGCAATAGTCCTAGCACACCCATAGCATACTAAATCATGGGAGATGAGACATATTGTCAGTGTACATGTATTATATATTCTTAATGACCCATGTACAGTCAATATTCTTTAAAAAACAATAATTACTTGTACCGGAAGCACTCTTGGCCAGGACCACTGAAACTCCTTTTACAAATCGTACCGCTGGGAATTCTTCTTTTTCAACAAAAACATGACATCTTCTTCAGCTACATGTGTTGTAATTGGCCTTAGCAGCATTTGCATCGTCAGTCCGAAGTGGCGACACTTTTGCAATGTAAATGTACCTCCGAGAGATCAGAGGGTAGGCGGCCACAGTGTCCTGATGCAGTCATTCTTTACCTCTCTCGCTGTTTCCGTATATTTATGAGTTGTAATGCTGCCTTTTTCGAAATTACGCGAGTGGCCAACATTTTTGCCATGCCATTTAAATATATGCATTAGTGGAGGAAAAGTGCCTCTAATCTGTTCCTTATGTTTACACATGTTATTTGGTTATGTAGATTAGATCGTAGTTTTTGTTCTCTCTCGGGTTGTTATAAGCGGATGTAGCGTGTAAAAAGGGCGTAGACAACCGGAGGTAACAGCCACTGGCTGCCAGGATATATTGTGGCCACATTAAAAATATTGTGGCCACATTAAAAATGCAAAGCCGCATCAAAATTCTATGAATACTTTTTTTCTCTGGCATGGGCGATGTATTGTTGAATCGGTAAATTATAAATGTTGAAACCAAGCCGTAATATTTTATAGTCTTCGGGGCCAGCGCGAGGCTATTAGGCTTTCCAGTTATGGTGTAAATTCTGCGAGTAATTATAATTTTTAAGGATATCGTCTGTTTTCTTTGTTTTAACTCGGTTCTTCAGCATTGTTCACAGGCAAACAAGCTCTTTTTATTCACTACAGTGAGTGATAATAACTTGTGCTAAGACTCGAAGAGATTCCCTGAGAACTGGCTGGTTTCCTCTCTTACAAACGGTACACGCAGCTAGGATTAGATAAGTTTTAAGCCTATCGACTGAAGGTGAGCCATTAATTATTCTTAATTCTTCTTCTGCCCCTTCTGCTTCTTTTTCTTCTTCTTCTTCTTATAAGACCACACTTCAACCACTCAATAAAATCAGGAACACATTAATCCTCAAAGAAGGGTTAAGTAAATCCACTGTATATACACTTCTCTATTTATATATTCTGGTAAACATTTTTTTTTCTTGGCAAGGGGGGTTGTTAAGCCTGTCTACTGCACGTGATCATTAAAGATGCAATTTGTTTGTATAGTGACAACAAATATACTTTAAATTCCTTAAGAACATATATAATACACACAATGCTTAACGTACTACTTAGTCATTGAAGGATATACACTCCTCGGTGTATATACAGTGAAATATATACACCACTAGGGACTTAAACACTGTGAACTGCGTTTAACATCCCGATCTCGTCTTAAAGATGGTAAAAACTGCTGAGATTACATATAAAATATTATGCAGTATAAGGAAAAAATGGTCTCCGTTGCATTGGTAAAGATTAAGTTACAATTCTATATTTACTATGAAACATTGGTACTGCCGCGGGAAGTGCCAAACTGTTCCATTAGAAAATTAGGCCGCTTCATAAAATTACCTCCGTTTAAAGGAATAACGAGTTTTCTTGGATAAAAAAAGACCATGCTTATTATGCAATGATCAGTGATGAGCAAATTACTAGAATCTGTGGACAGAATATAATGTTGCGTTTGTTATTTGTTGAGGGACATTTACTGAACAAATATATACGTATTTCCTTGGTATGTAGCTGCACCTGTGCCGCCTGAGATGATATAATTTTTTTTTTTTTTTTTTCAACAAGTCGGTCGTCTCCCACCGAGGCAGGGTGACCCAAAAAAAAGAAAGAAAATCCCCAAAAAGAAAATACTTTCATCATCATTCAACACTTTCACCACACTCACACATTATCACTGCTTTTGCAGAGGTGCTCAGAATATAACAGTTCAAAAGCATATACGTATAGAGATACACAACATATCCCTCCAAACTGCCAATATCCCAAACCCCTCCTTTAAAGTGCAGGCATTGTACTTCCCATTTCCAGGACTCAAGTCCGACTATATGAAAATAACCGGTTTCCCTGAATCCCTTCACTAAATATTACCCTGCTCACACTCCAACAGATCGTCAGGTCCCAAGTATCATTCGTCTCCATTCACTCCTAACACGCTCATGCACGCTTGCTGGAAGTCCAAGCCCCTCACCCACAAAACCTCCTTTACCCCCTCTTTCCAACCCTTTCGAGGACGACCCCTACCCCTCTTTCCTTCCCCTATAGATTTATATGCTTTCCATGTCATTCTACTTTGATCCATTCTCTCTAAATGACCAAACCACCTCAACAACCCCTCTTCTGCCCTCTGACTAATGCTTTTATTAACTCCACACCTTCTCCTAATTTCCACACTCCGAATTTTCGGCATAATATTTACACCACACATTGCCCTTAGACAGGACATCTCCACTGCCTCCAACCGTCTCCTCGCTGCTGCATTTACCACCCAAGCTTCACATCCATATAAGAGTGTTGGTACTACTATACTTTCATACATTCCCTTCTTTGCCTCCATAGATAACGTTTTTTGACTCCACATATACCTCAACGCACCACTCACCTTTTTTCCCTCATCAATTCTATGATTAACCTCATCCTTCATAAATCCATCCGCCGACACGTCAACTCCCAAGTATCTGAAAACATTCACTTCTTCCATACTCCTCCTCCCCAATTTGATATCCAATTTTTCTTTATCTAAATCATTTGATACCCTCATCACCTTACTCTTTTCTATGTTCACTTTCAACTTTCTACCTTTACACACATTCCCAAACTCATCCACTAACCTTTGCAATTTTTCTTTAGAATCTCCCATAAGCACAGTATCATCAGCAAAAAGTAACTGTGTCAATTCCCATTTTGAATTTGATTCCCCATAATTTAATCCCACCCCTCTCCCGAACACCCTAGCATTTACTTCTTTTACAACCCCATCTATAAATATATTAAACAACCATGGTGACATTACACATCCCTGTCTAAGACCTACTTTTACCGGGAAGTATTCTCCCTCTCTTCTACACACCCTAACCTGAGCCTCACTAGCCTCATAAAAGCTCTTTACAGCATTTAGTAACTTACCACCTATTCCATATACTTGCAACATCTGCCACATTGCTCCTCTATCCACTCTATCATATGCCTTTTCTAAATCCATAAATGCAATAAAAACTTCCCTACCTTTATCTAAATACTGTTCACATATATGCTTCAATGTAAACACTTGATCTACACATCCCCTACCCACTCTGAAGCCTCCTTGCTCGTCCACAATTCTACATTCTGTCTTACCTCTAATTCTTTCAATTATAACCCTACCGTATACTTTTCCTGGTATACTCAGTAAACTTATTCCTCTATAATTTTTACAATCTCTTTTGTCCCCTTTCCCTTTATATAAAGGGACTATACATGCTCTCCGCCAATCCCTAGGTACCTTCCCCTCTTTCATACATTTATTAAACAAAAGTACCAACCACTCCAACACTATATCCCCCCTTGCTTTTAACATTTCTGTCATGATCCCATCAGTTCCAGCTGCTTTACCCCCTTTCATTCTACGTAATGCCTCACGTACCTCCACCACACTTACATTCTGCTCTTCTTCACTCCTAAAAGATGGTATACCTCCCTGGCCAGTGCATGAAATTACCGCCTCCCTTTCTTCCTTAACATTTAAAAGCTCCTCAAAATATTCTCGCCATCTACCTAATACCTCCCTCTCCCCATCTACTAACTCCCCTACTCTGTTTTTAACTGACAAATCCATACTTTCCCTAGGCTTTCTTAACTTGTTTAACTCACTCCAAAATTTTTTCTTATTTTCATTAAAATTTCTTGACAGTGCCTCTCCCACTCTTTCATCTGCTCTCCTTTTGCATTCTCTCACCACTCTCTTCACCTTTCTTTTACTCTCCATATACTCTGCTCTTCTTATAACACTTCTGCTTTGTAAAAACCTCTCGTAAGCTACCTTTTTCTCTTTTATCACACCCTTTACTTCATCATTCCACCAATCACTCCTCTTTCCTCCTGCCCCCACCCTCATATAACCACAAACTTCTGCCCCACATTCTAATACTGCATTTTTAAAACTATTCCAACCCTCTTCAACCCCCCCACTACTCATCTTTGCACTAGCCCACCTTTCTGCCAATAGTCGCTTATATCTCACCCGAACTTCCTCCTCCCTTAGTTTATACACTTTCACCTCCCTCTTACTTGTTGTTGCCACCTTCCTCTTTTCCCATCTACCTCTTACTCTAACTGTAGCTACAACTAAATAATGATCCGATATATCAGTTGCCCCTCTATAAACATGTACATCCTGGAGCCTACCCATCAACCTTTTATCCACCAATACATAAAAATATATGTTAGTTTTAAATAGAGAAACATACGCAAGCATGCACGCACACAGACACACACCACAGACACACACACACACACACACACACACACACACACACACACACACACACACACACACACACACACACACACACACACACACACACACACACACACACACACACACACACACACCGCTTGGACCGTCTTTGTACAGCCATGTCCATTAGTTGAAATGAAGTTGATTTTTGCTGGTGGCGTCCAGGAGGTGGGCAGCGGAGACCTGGGCCTTTGTCAGCTCCTCAACAATGGACATTCGCTGGATTATTTTCCCCTTTAACACACGCCCGCCGCTATTTATGCTACAAAAGAAAAAAAAAAGTCAGAAGCGCGAGAAGAAGAGAGAGGCCATATTCCACCCAGGAAGAGATTAAAAGAATTTTCGCCTAATAATAGTAATGGCTAGTTTACGTATCTGTGGATTTCTAAGACTCTTTTTCTCTTTGAGGAAAACTGACATTCATCTTGGCATAAAGAGGCTTTGTATCCCAGGAACGGAGGCAGAAGGTGATAATATAAGAGAATAGGAAGAGGCCTCTTAAAATTCTTTTAATGTTCGGACACACACACACACGTATGCACTCGTGTGAGAACCTGAGTCTCAACCCCTTCCAACACGTAAAGGTGAATATATACAAAGAGTGTGTATGTCTGAGAAAATATTTAAACCGCTTAATATTTTAGACATTCCAGCCTCATTATAAAGGTTATCATTATTAGTGGACGAATAAGACACATGTGCACCACCAGTAATCTTCACCGACGAAACATTTAGTAAAAAAAAAAGTCTTAGTGTTGCACGTGTCTTACTCACCAACATTCAAGTCTGTTCAATTCCTTAAATTACAGAATATACGAAAAAACACAGACTGAAGAGCTGAGTAAAGCAAGACCCCTTAAACATACTGCCTCCTCTCTAACTCAGTTATACATAGGTTCTAGCCATGAATAAATACTTAACAATCTTTTATTGTGATACTCTACTCTCTGGTATCCTTCAAGGGGAACTACTTGAAGTGGGTTAAGAGCTGTTGAACCAAGGAATTCAGATATATGTTGGGTACGACTCACAGGAGGCAATTAGATTCGAGCCAAGGAACTTAAGGGCAGTTCCATTTCCATATATTAAGAGCTCTACACCTGCATAATGGTACCCCACTCCCTCCTCTCCTTTCCAGGAAGTGACAACATTCTCGAGCACAATATTCTTGGCTGTTAGTGTCGCACGTCTTCATATACACTCCGTGTGCGTCTGGCACCGTTCAGGAAGACCTGGTATTCCCTGTCGTATCTTGTATCCCGTCACTGATATTCCATCGCCTTCATCGATGTCAATGACGTCTTCATTCTGCACCGTTGCTTCGCGACATTCCCTCTCCAGGAGTGCTAAACATGTGTGAACATCCATGTCAACTTTCGCCAATATTTTTCATCGAAACAACATGTCCGTAACTGTCACGTGTAGTGACACACCACCTCTAACACGTGTAGTGATACACCACTTCTAATACCTGTGGTGACACATAACCTCCGTAACACGTGTGAGGACACATCACCTCCGTAACACGTGTGGCTACACATCACCTCTGTAACACGTGTAGCAACACATCACCTCCATAACACGTGTAACGACACATCATCTCCGTAACACGCACATCAATACAACACCTCTATAGCACTAACAACAAAAAATGTTATATAAATATGACAACAATAGAAAAATTACTTTGGCGTTGAATTAGTTAAGATCATATCCTCATTTTAAGAAAATCAATCAAGCATTTCAGTACTCAGGGCTCAAATTAATGGGAAAAACACGATACTCTGATACTATAAAACTTTAGTCAACTTAGTGCGAACATATTAATCCTGGCGTTACACACAAGTGAACATGAACGAATATGACATATGCAACACACAGGCAAGTGATACCGGTAATATTTAGGTATGTGACTATGCTAGTTTCTGTCCACTAAATATGCCATGCATCAATTGACTAATGTACTGTATGCGAAACACATGAAGCTAAATAAATTTAGAATGCAAGCTAGAGTATACAACTTGTCCTCCCGTCAACTGGCAGTCAAGGTGACAGAGTCTATCAAGCCAGAAACTGAGCAGGTTAGTGTTGGAAAAGGCATTTATGTCGTGTGTGTGTCGCCTGGCATGCTGGACCATCACAACTAACAATGGTATGATGTACCATTATCACTAACAAACAGTATGATGAACCAATACAACTAACAGTGGCACTATGGTTCACTCAGCAGCATCTGGACACTGCGACTGTGCTTCACCAAGCGCTAAACCCGCGTGGGTCATTCCGAGCAAGGTGTGCCGGAGGCTCCAGTCGCCGTCCCGTAATGGTTCCCGGGTCTTAAATTTCAGAACACTGCGTCTCGGTAAATGAGACTGCTGCTACACTGTTCAACACACTGCAAGAAGTGTTCAATACACTGCAAGTAGTGTTCAACACACTGCAAGTAGTGTTCAACACACTGCAAGCAGTGTTCAACACACTGCAAGCAGTGTTCAACACACTGGAGGAAATGTTCAACACACTGCAAGCAGTGTTCAATACACTGCAAGCAATGTTCAATACACTGCAAGCAGCGTTCAACATACTGGAGGAAATGTTCAACGCATCCTGGGTTTCTCCCCCTCTCTCACACTAATAACAACAATCTCGTCTTGATAACTTTCTCTCTCTCTCTCTCTCTCTCTTATATATATAATATATATATAAGTAATAATTTTGCACTAATCTGCATCAAAAAGTTGGCTTTCTGGTATTATGGTGGGTACCTTGGTACAACTGATGGGCTCTTGATCCAAGAAATTCAAGCTACCGTCTCCTTCCTCGGATAAATACTAATTAACTCTAATTTGCCAGACGTTGTATGGACCACACGGGTTCCTTATGAATAATAATAATAATAATAATAATAATAATAATAATAATAATAATAATAATAATAATAAATCACTCCGCTAGGATCATACTTACGTTTATTTTTCTATAATTAATAACTTCAAAATTCGATATTTATTGCAAATACGAATGATTTAGCTTTCAGCATAATTTACAAATCAGCTACCTGGCCAAAGTTGAAGCTCGCGCTATCATGAAGTGAGAGACACATACAGTGCTATCACACATGTAGCTCTGTCACAGCCATGTCTAGCCCTCGAACCCCACCATGTGCGAGATGGTTTATTTATTGAATCGGTTGGTTTACCGGTAGGGTGATTTATGGGGTGGGTTGGTTTATGGGGTTGGTTGGTTTATAGGGTCGATTGGTTTACTGAACTGTTGGTTTATGGGGTCGGTTTGTGTACTGGTCGGTTGATTTACTGGGTTAGCTGTTATATTTTTGGGATGGGTTAGTTTGCTGATTCCTTGGGTTTAGAACCTTTCGACTACACGCAGGTTATTAAGGTTGCATGTAATCTGTACACAAACAATCAAGGATACTTTAATCCCTTAAACAGAGAGTAACAAACTCTCAGTGTACATACACTGAAAGATAACCCCCCCTCCCCCTCCTTCGGTGTGTACACCGTTGTGGAAGTTGTGGTTGGTGGTACCGACGTAGGCAGGGCTGACCTAAGTTACAAGCTTACCCGTGTATTACAGGGACTTGGGTGGGTGTAATCGGTGGGAACAGCCCGAGTCAATACAGGTCCTTGACTGGTATGCGATGATGGTGTGTTGGCGTGTTGTGAGATTACCTTAATTATTTTGGCCCTAGCTCGATGCTCAAGGGTTTGAACACGATATCGTATCGGATTATTTATTTTAGACAGCTTCGTAACGATGTTAATACTGAATTACTTATTTTAACCCACTGCAATATCGAGGAAATTATCTCCAAGTTGACTCCTTTTTATCTATTTATATATTGTACTGAAGCTGACTTAAAAAGTCATGTTTTATAATTAAATTTGTTTGTTCCGTGTGTAAAGACGCTGCCTATGAACACGAGGAATATGAAAACTGAATAATATGCTGTGAAAATAAACGAGCATGTAGGCATAAGAGAAGCAAATGAAGACTTAAAGAGTGAACCGAGTTATTTTATATGAAGCAAGCTTTAAATTTCAGAAAAATAACGTTAATCAGATGACAGTACAAAAAAATTATAATGCCGACTTTACATGGTATGTGTCAAATACATAAAAAATATTATGTGAACATGCATATAGAATATTACGAATGTACATAAAATTAATAGGCAGAAAAAGAGGGAGGAAGGCAAGCATAAAACAAGGAACGCATAAATATAAAATAAATATGAACGGATATCAACTTTCACAATGTTTGTCATCATGATGCGCTACCGTTTTAGCGCAAATGAAAGACTGTATCGGCAAGGAATTAAAATTATAGAGATGTGATGGCGAGCTGAATAAGTTGCAGGGATCACGACCCCTGCCTCCCAGTCTCAGACTTGGTCTCACTGGCAAGAAATGAAACTCAGAGGAACCGTCTTTGCTACAACAAAGACGCTTTGAATTCCTCCTTGTTTTGCAACACTGCAAGCTCCTGATGATGTGTTGACTGCAACACGAAAGACCTAGAGCTATCATTCAACTCGCCCCTTGGCTGTTTTGAACACACACACAATATATATATATATATATATATATATATATATATATATATATATATATATATATATATATATATATATATATATATATATATATATATATATGTCGTGCCGAATAGGTAAAACTCGGCATTTAGCAAAAACTCGTTTAAAATTAAGTCCTTTCGAAAATTTGCTCTTATACATTTAAAGATACTTTATTTAAAGACAAAATACATTGGCAAAAACCTTCAAAAAATACATTAGAAAGTAAATCATCATACATACCTGGTTACCTGGAGGTTATTCCGGGGATCAACGCCCCCGCGGCCCGGTCCATGACCAGGCCTCCCGATGGATCAGGGCCTGATCAACTAGGCTGTTACTGCTGGCCGCACGCAGTCCAACGTACGAGCCACAGCCCGGCTGATCCGGCAATGACTTTAGGTATCTGTCCAGCTCTCTCTTGAAGGCAGCCAGGGGCTTATTGGTAATTCCCCTAATGCTTGATGGGAGGCTGTTGAACAGTTTTGGGCCCCGGACACTTTTGGTGTTTTCCCTTAGTGTACCAATGGCGCCCCTACTTTTAATTGGGGGCATTTTGCATCCCCTGCCCAGTCTTTTACTTTCGTAGGGAGTGATTTCTGTGTGCAGATTTGGGACCATTCCTTCCAAGATTTTCCAAGTGTAGATTATGATATATCTCTCCCTCCTGCGTTCCAACGAGTACAAGTCAAGTGCTTCCAAGCTTTCCCAGTAGTTAAGGTGCTTGACAGAACTTATACGTGCAGTAAAGGATCTCTGTACACTCTCTAGATCTGCGATTTCACCTGCTTTGAATGGAGATGTTAATGTACAGCAGTATTCCAGCCTTGTAGATGAATGGTTCAGAGAACCGACATGTTGATAAATTAGACACATGTGCAACTCTTGGGTATCTTTATTGAGGAAACGTTTCGCCACACAGTGGCTTCATCAGTCCATACAAAGGAGAATCTTGAAGAATAGGAGGAGAATGAGGTAATCAGTCCCTCAACCTTGAGTCGATGTGGTCAGTCCATCAATCTTGAATATAATACGGCATACGTGCTGAGAAGGAGCTTATAAACCGTTGGCAGGAGAGGTGAAGCAGTCAGAGGCAGTGTAACACTTATTCAATGTTGAAGTAGGTAGTGCCCAAGAATTAGGCAAGCGAAGAATTCCCAAGTCCCTCAACCTTGACCACATCGACTCAAGGTTGAGGGACTGATTACCTCATTCTCCTCCTATTCTTCAAGATTCTCCTTTGTATGGACTGATGAAGCCACTGTGTGGCGAAACGTTTCCTCAATAAAGATACCCAAGAGTTGCACATGTGTCTAATTTATCAACATGTCGGTTCTCTGAACCATTCATCTACAAACCTGTCAGACACTGCATCTTCTTGGGATCTTAATACTTGGGAATTCTTCGCTTGCCTAATTCTTGGGCACGACCTACTTCAACATTGAATAAGTGTTACACTGCCTCTGACTGCTTCACCTCTCCTGCCAACGGTTTATAAGCTCCTTCTCAGCACGTATGCCGTATTATATTCAAGATTGATGGACTGACCACATCGACTCAAGGTTGAGGGACTGATTACCTCATTCTCCTCCTATTCTTCAAGATTCTCCTTTGTATGGACTGATGAAGCCACTGTGTGGCGAAACGTTTCCTCAATAAAGATACCCAAGAGTTGCACATGTGTCTAATTTATCAGTATTCCAGCCTAGAGAGAACAAGTGATTTGAAAAGGATCATCATGGGCTTGGCATCTCTCGTTTTGAAAGTTCTCATTATCCATCCTATCATTTTCTTTGTACGTGCGATCGTGGCACTGTTGTGATCCTTGAAAGTGAGATCCTCAGACATTACTACTCCCAGGTCCCTTACATTATTTTTCCGCTCTATTGTATGGCCGGAGTCAGTAGTATACTCTGTTCTAGTTATTATCTCCTCCAGTTTTCCATAACGGAGTAGTTGGAATTTGTCCTCATTGAACATCATATTGTTTACCATTGCCCACTGGAAAACTTTGTTTATATCTTCTTGGAGGTTAACCGCGTCCTCAGCAGATGACACCCTCATGCAGATCCTAGTATCATCCGCAAAGGATGATACGGTGCTGTGGTGTATATCTCTGTCTATGTCTGATATGAGGAATAAGATGGGGGCGAGTACTGTGCCTTGTGGAACAGAGCTCTTCACTATGGCAGCCTCCGATTTAACTCTGTTGACCACTACTCTTTGTGTTCGATTTGTTAGGAAGTTGAAGATCCATCTCCCCACTTTCCCAGTTATTCCTTTAGCACGTATTTTATGGGCTATTATGCCATGATCGCATTTGTCAAATGCTTTTGCAAAGTCTGTGTATATTACATCTGCATTCTGAATTTTTCCCAGTGCATCCAAGGCCATGTCATAGTGATCTAGTAGTTGTGAGAGGCAGGAGCGACCTGCCCTGAACCCATGTTGCCCTGGATTGTGCAGATTTTGGGAATCCAGGTGATTTGCAATCCTGCTTCTTAGCACTGTTTCAAAAATTTTATGATGTGGGACGTCAGAGCTATTGGTCTATAGTTCTTAGCTAATGCTTTGCTGCCACCTTTATGGAGTGGGGCTATATCCGTTGTTTTAAGTGACTGTGGAATTTCACCCATGTCCAAGCTCCTCCTCCATAGTGTACTTAGGGCACGCGAGAGGGGTTTCTTGCAGTTCTTAATGAAAACAGAGTTCCACGAGTCTGGGCCCGGGGCTGAGTGCATACGCATGTTGTCAATGCTTTTTCGAAATCTATCGGAGTTAGGGTAATGTCGGAAATCTGGCATACATTTATGCAGTTTTGAGGCTCATTCATGAAGAAATCATTTGGGTCGTCGATCCTCAGACCGATTAGTGGTTCACTAAACACAGAGTCGTACTGGGATTTCAATATTTCACTCATTTCCTTGTTGTCGTCTGTGTAAGTCCCATCATGTCTGAGTAAGGGTCCGATACTAGATGTGGTATTTGCCTTGTTTTTGGCATATGAAAAGAAATATTTTGAATTTCTTTCAATTTCACTAATAGCTTTAATCTCCTCCTGCCTCTCCTGGTTCCTGTAAGAGTCATTTAACTTAAGTTCGATAGTTTCCACTTCCCTGGTCAGCGCCTCCTTTCGTGTATCAGATATTCTAGCACTCCTGAGGAGCTCAGTGACTTTTCGTCGTCTTCTGTAGAGGGAGCGTCTTTCTCTCTCCAGTTTACTCCTGCTCTTCTTCTTTCTTAGGGGAATATGCCTAGAACATGCTTCGGCTGTCAGGAAGTTGATCCTTTCAAGGCACTAGTTTGGATCCATGTCATTTAAGACTTCTTCCCAACATGTTTCGTTTAGGACATGGTTTACCTGGTCCCAGTTGATGTTCTTGTTGTTGAAGTTGTATTTTGTGAAGACACCTTCACAGGTACATGCATTCTGCTGATCAGGACCCCTATGCATGTACGTCTGGACTTCGATTAGGTTGTGATCGGAATTAGTTGTTTTTGATATTCTTATGTCTCTTATCAGGTCCTCATTATTTGTGAAGATAAGGTCAAGTGTGTTTTCTAGTCTTGTTGGCTCCACTATCTGCTGGCTTAAGGTGTGTTTTTCGCAGAGACTTAGTAGCTCATGTGTGTGTGTGACCTTTCATCTGCGCTACATCCGGGGATTGTTTCAGCTATAACATTATTTGCTACATTCTTCCATTTTGTATGCCTTAGGTTGAAATCACCAAGCAGTAAGATGTTTGGGGATAAAGACATATATTTTAAATTTATGTTAATAAAAAAATTAATGATTTTGCACCAAAAGAACCTTAGGAAACTTACCTAACCTTATTATAACAAGCGCAATTTAATTTAGCTTAATTCAACTAAATTTATTTTGGATAAATTTACAATAATTTAACAATAAACAAACACAATGAAATATATTTTTTCCGTTAGGTTCAGAATGATTTTTTGCGAAATTATTGCATACACAAAGTTTTGCTTGACCTATTCGGCAAGAAGTGCGTTGCTATTTATGCCAAAATCGCAAGTTTTACCTATTCGGCACGACATATATATATATATATATATATATATATATATATATATATATATATATATATATATATATATATATATAGAGAGAGAGAGAGAGAGAGAGAGAGAGAGAGAAGTGGATAAGAAGGTTTCAAGGAAGAATATTTGGATTTCTTCCTGAAGCCGTTTGAATATTCCACTTCCCCTACCTGCCTATCTTTTCATTCTTTGCTACCAATAGGTATATTTTATTACATAATATGGTACAAAAGGTTTAAGAGATACATTGTTGATATAAAGATGGCATATACAATACATGAGATGTGAGAGATACATGTATAGTACATATTGTTACGTGTTTGTCACTGATTATAATGCGAAAATTTCATCCAGCTCTTCAGAGATGGGACGCGTGCCCAATATATATATATATATATATATATATATATATATATATATATATATATATATATATACACTATACCACGGGAGGAGATAGAACCCGAGGTCAGAGAGTCATAAAACTCCAGACCGACGTGTTAGCCACTGGGCCAGCTAGCTACAAAAAGGTTCACCCAACTAGGTATATATATACACCATAAGAGGGTTAGCATAGGCACCACTGTGACCACAAATGCAAATTTTTACAGACGAATCTCTCGCAAAACGTGACCGTGATGAACTCAAGCTCAAGTCACCTCAAAGTCGTCATCGTGTATTAAAAAGAGTCACAATACCGTGGTTGGAACTATTGCAGTGTTTTATTTTTAAATACTCAACCACCTAATTCCACCAGCCTACTATATTATTCTAACCACGTTCGATCTACTCTAATTCTACCAGTCTGTAATCTAATACTAACAACCATCACCTAATTTCACAAGCCATCGACCCAGTTCTACCAACCATCAAACCAGTTCTATCAACCTACTAATTCTACCCAATCCACAATCCAGAGATCTGACAAAGACCATACGATGAAGCAGAGATGTCACAACGAATAACAGACGGGACGATGCTAGAATATTTAACAAGTCTTGTGATATTAAAAAAAAAAAGAATACAGAAAATGTCATTTCAGTGAGTTTTAATATTTTAATATTCATCTCTTGACATAATATAAAACAGAATGATTATCATTCTGTTATATTTGTTATATTTTTTGCTAAAAATGCTAGGACATACAGTGCCCGGGGAATAAGAGGCAATCAGATTCGATCCAATTCCTTGGTTGAAGAGCCTCTCACGAGCATCAAGGAATCTTCTTGAAAGGCTTAGAAATTAGAAAGAAAATGAGTTTTCACAGATATAATTTTTAATTTCATATAATTTTTAATCGCAGTCAGTAGGATTCGAAAACAAAACAGGGAAGTGTGGCAAGGGTCCCTAAGTGATGTTCTATACCAGTGGAAAATTTTAGGGTTTCAGGGGGAACCGGGACCACTACTCAACAAAGTGTAATGTCCTGTCGATTAAGTATAATCTGTAGAACTGTAGTTTATTTTTAACTTAATCTGTGGCATTCAATAAAATTCATTGAATGTCACAGATTAAATTGAAAATATAGATAAATATTTCACTTTTTATCTGACTTATTCTTGTTTTTTATGCACAGAATTTGGAGCCCATCATGAGTGTCAAAAAAAAAAAAACAACAACGAGAGAGCGATGATTCATATATTGAAATGGTTTTACATCCATCATCATCAATGGAGAAGAAAGTCCTCAGTGTGATATTTCTAGCAAAGCTTTGTCAAAGGATTATATAAAATCAACAAAATTGAAGCAACATTTACAAAATGGTCATCCTCAACACAAGGACAAGGACAAAAGCTTCATTGAACGTCATGGGAATGTTCTCCAAAAGATGAAACTGGGTTCAACAGGGGTATTCCAAGAAATTAACCAAAAGGTTACTGAAGCTTCTTATGTCGTAGTACTGGAGATGGCAAAGCAGGAAAAAAAAATACAATTCGAGAAAATTTGATCAAACCTTGCGCTATCAAAACGGTGGAAATTATGTTGGGAAATGGCCCATGATGTGCGATTCCTATCCAAAAGTGGCGTAAAGATCTATTAATGCACTGCTTCCATTTATGTCGATATATCTTTGTGAGTCAGGTTTTTCAACTCCGTTGCAAATGAAAACGAGGAAAGGAAGTACACTGGAGGTTGAAAATGAGCTGCACTGTGCCCTTCCAAGCACTTCTCCACGTATCCAAGAAATGAACGTAGAAAAAACAATCACAGGTTTCCTACTGACATTAATCTTCATTAGAATAGAATGAATTACAACTCCCTGACATTCTATTGAACTTTTTTCTTTACTGAAGTATTCTTCAGTAACTTTAGTTTCTTAAGTAATTAGTTATGAATATAAAAAATACTCTTATTAGAGTTTTAAAATCCATCAACATTTTCTGTTGCTATTAATTTGCAAAACCACTATGAAAATAATCCAAGTAAATGTATATGTATTAAAATAAAAAAATAAGATTTTCAGTATTATACGCATATTATTTGTAATGCACCTTTTGAGTCAGACAATCTCGAGAAGGGGAAATGACATTTTGATAAATGATGAAAAGCGTGAATGGGGCAAAAAAGGTTGAGAACCACTGCTCTAGAAAACTCAGCCACTTGCGGAACCTTGCCAGTCTCCCCTGACGTGATTTCGAATCCTGCCGACTGAGGTTTTTCTCTGTATATACCTCCGCTTGTTTCTGCGTGGTGCATTAATATAAAAATCACTCTTGTAGTCAGAATATGAAGGAGAATGAAATAGATTGGAACTATGTTTGAGGCCCACTGGTGTGCTCGGGCTACGAATATATATATATATATATATATATATATATATATATATATATATATATATATATATATATATATATATATATATATATATATATTCTTTCTTTCAACATACCAGCCATATCCCACCGAGATAGGGTGGCCCAAAAGAAAAAACTAAAGTTTCTCCTTTTATATTTAGTAATATATACAGGAGAAGGGGTTACTAGCCCCTTGCTCCCGGCATTTTAGTCGCCTCTTACGACACGCATGGCTTACAGAGGAAGAATTCTGTTCCACTTCCCCATGGAGATAAGAGGAAATAAACAAGAACAAGAATTAGAAAGAAAATAGAAGAAAACCCAGAGGGGTGTGTATATATATGCTTGTACACGTATGTGTAGTGTGACCTAAGTGTAAGTAGAAGTGGCAAGACATACCTGTAATTTTGCATATTTATGAGACAGACAAAAGACACCAGCAATCCTACCATCATGTAAAACAATTACAGGCTTTCGTTTTACACTCACTTGGCAGGACGGTAGTACCTCCCTGGGCGGTTGCTGTCTACCAACCTACTACCTACAATATATATATATATATATATATATATATATATATATATATATATATATATATATATATATATATATATATATATACTGCTAAAAAACGAAAGGTCTGCACTGCCAGGAGGTAATGGCAAAGGACTGACTGTGATGGATATTGACCCATTTCCCAACTGTTTAGTATACCACATATTCACAACCTCTACCTCTGACTGCCTCCTACACCTCATGTTTACACCCCTTCCTCTAGCTGCCTCCTACACCTCATGTTTACACCCCTTCCTCTGACTGCCTCCTACACCTCATGTTTACACCCCTTCCTCTAGCTGCCTCCTACACCTCATGTGCACGACCCCTTCTTCTGACTGCCCACTACACCTCATGTGTACATCGTCAGATATTCATGAAAGCTGCCCAAATAAGCAGTTCAGTATTTACATAATATATCAGGTATTCCCTGCAAGGGAAGAGTAGGCACGAAAAAGAATGAGGGAGGGCCATGATGATGATGATGATGATGATGATGATGATGATGATGATGATGATGATGATGATGATGATGATGATGATGATGATGATGATGATGATGATGATGATGATGATGATGATGATGATGATAATAATAATAATAATAATAATACATTTATGATATTGCTGGGGAGGTTTCAAGAACACACCGCGCATGTAAATTGTCTAGCTCTCACAGCTGGAATGAAGTACTTGGTGCATCACATGGCTGGTCTCAACGGATGTCATTCTGCCTTCATCTGACATCCTCTTACATTATTTCTGGTGAGCTGTTCAATTTTCCACTTTTTTTTCTTTTCCAAGTTTCAAATAGGAGAAATCACAAGAATTCATCAAGTGCCGGGCACACAGGAGAAATTATTCATTTCTTGTACGTTGTTTAAATTGATGAGGTAATGTGATCGTGTATGTGTGTGTGTGTGTGTGTGTGTGTGTGTGTGTGTGTGTGTGTGTGTGTGTGTGTGTGTGTGTGTGTGTGTGTTTCCCCGTGAGCCTCTCCTTGTGATCCTGCAAGACAGTCTTGAGTTTACATCTACAAGTGCCAGTGTGAATAATTAAAGCCCAGAATAGTTAATATGCATCGTTATTTCCACGAATATTACAAACTTGTTTTTCTAAATGCTTGCCTTGAACACGTTTACTTACGTATTTATGTACGCATTTACGTACAGATTTAAGTTCGCTTTACGTGCTTACGCATGTAAATCTGTACGTACGCATGTCCCTGCTTTCAATGTCTTAACATATTATGAAAAATGTAACTGTTTCAATGACAGTCACTCCTTTCTTAGGTTATCCCTCAAAGAAC
This sequence comes from Cherax quadricarinatus, assembly GCF_038502225.1. NCBI lineage: Eukaryota > Metazoa > Arthropoda > Malacostraca > Decapoda > Parastacidae > Cherax > Cherax quadricarinatus. Next base: position 41,283,702 of record NC_091311.1, read on the forward strand.
ACTCATACACTTCCAAAACTTCATACCACAATCACACAAAACAACACGATCATTCTCACAGAAAGCAAAATGTGTTGGAAAACAGAAAATCACAGACACGAAGTGCTTATACACATACACAACCATATTCAAAGGAAAATCGACAAATTCAAAACAAGACACGGAAAAAAATAATAAAATACAACAAAAAGAAAATGTACTCTAAAAATGGATAATAAAAATAAAACACAAAAACTACAAAGCATAAATACAAAAAACACATGTACACATGCTCACTTAAAAAAGCCAAGACAAACACACACAAAAAAAAAAAACTGAAAAATTTTACAAAACACTCCACACAGGAAAACAAACACAACACTGCGCACACAAGTTAACTCACATTACTAAACAGTGTGTAGATTTTCTTTCCCTCGAGACAGCAATAATTACGTACTAAAGAGAACTAGCTAGCGATATATATATATATATATATATATATATATATATATATATATATATATATATATATATATATATATATATAAATATATATATATATATATATATATATATATATATATATATATATATATATATATATATATAAACATCGATAGGTGTATGCCTCTCAGTGGATATACAGAGAGTTTATTTTAATCCAAATTTTAGGGCTTAAATTATTCTTGACTGGTGGTGAACAGGTTACAAGCAGAGCTACAGACACTTGCGCGTAGTCAGCAGCTTTAATTAAAACCAATTAACCAACCAACAAACTAGCCGCGACAAACTGGGTTGCTGTAGAGTCAGATCATTATTAAAAAATACAGTACTCTGTATTATGTACGAAACTTGGAAATTATAGTCTCTAATAGCAAATAAGGCTGCACGAAGAACCTTGACGTACAGACGCAGTGATACATCAAGCGCACTAAATCACGGACGTTCGCTGGACCCTAGTTAGCGAAAATACACAAAGCACACTCAAGTACAGGCGCTTAGGGAACCAGTTAACAAGCCTTTATCAAAGATACCGAAATACGGACACTGGAACAACCAGTACAAACACCGCTTCCCCAACCCCCCCTTCATCCCCCCCCCCCCCAAAAAAAAAACGCAACCAAGGAGCAAATTCACAACTCCTAAAAATCTCTAAGACAACTCTCAAAAAAAAAAAATAAAAAATAAAAAAAGTTAAAAATAAAAAAAAATTCCGACATCTTGCCATAAAAAATAGCATTGACATTACAATAGCCAATATTACAACACAAGCAAGGAGAGGCGCTTCCCAGCAGCACAGATTTACACAATAGACTGACCGCTCCGGACCACAAATAGCCAAGAGAGTTTAATGTCCATAGTAGTGTTTGTTTCTCATTTTAGGAGCCCCGCAGAGGGTAATTGGTTGGTAGCTGGAAAAAAAGTACTTGTATGCATACTGAGGGCCGGCCCTGGGACCTTTTATGTGCGACTCTTCTTCTTAACAAATATTATGAAATATTGGATATGATATATGTAATTGTTTGCAAATTTCACAGACCAGATAAGAAGACAGAGAGAGAGAGAGAGAGAGAGAGAGAGAGAGAGAGAGAGAGAGAGAGAGAGAGAGAGAGAGAGAGAGAGAGAGAGAGAGAGAATGTTAAATACATCAGCGTCCCTCACTATTACGTATATGTAAAACCAAGTCTGGCGCCTGAGTCTCTATTATTAAGAACATTTTTGACGGATGCTGCTGCCTCTGCCCCGCCCACCTCAAGATGGCCACCCTCTATTTTATTCAACACACCGCCGATACTCTGCATTTTCGAAAGTCGAATTATTTAACGCCGTAGCCTTTCACCCGTTATTATATTGTGTGTGTGTGTGTGTGTGTGTGTGTGTGTGTGTGTGTGTGTGTGTGTGTGTGTGTATGCACTCACCTAACTGTGGTTGCAGGGGTCGATTCATAGCTCCTGGCTCCACCTCTTCACTGGTCGCCATTAGATCCACTCTCTCCCTGCTCCATGAGCTTTATCATACCTCTCCTTAAAGCTATGTCTGGTACTTGCCTTCACTACCTCACTTTCCAGGTTATTCCACTTCCTGACAACTCTATGGCTGAAGAATACTTCCTAATATCCCTGAGATTCTTCTGAGTCTTCAACTTCCAAGTGTGACCCAGTGTTGCTGTGTCCCATCTCTGGAACATCCTGTCTTAGTTCACCTTGTCAATTCTTCTCGGTATTTTATATGTCGTTATCATGTCCCCCCTGTCCTCCAGTGTCGTCAGGTCGAGTTCACTTAACGTCTCCTCTTAGGACAGGCCCCTTAGTTCCGAGACTAGTCTCGTTGCAAACCTTTACACTTTCTCTAGTTTCATAACGTGTTGGCCAGGTGAGGGGTTCTAAATTGGAACTGCATACTCCAATATGGGCCTGACGTACACCGTATGCAAGGTCCGGAACGACTCCTCACTGAGATATCGGAATGCTATTCTTAGGTTCGCTAGTCGCCCATATGCTACAGCAGTTATTCGGTGTTATACACACTCCAAGATCCTTTTCCTTGAGTGAGGTTTGTAGTTTTTGGCCTCCTAGACTGTACTATGCCCGCGGTCTTCTTTGCCCTTCCCTAACTTTGCACTTGGTGTGACTGAACTCCAGGAGCCACTTGCTGAACCAGGCGTGCAGCCTGTCCAGATCCCTCTGTACTCCTGCCTTGTCCTCCTTCGACTGTATTCTCCTCGTTAACTTCACATCGTCTGCAAAGAGGGACACTTCTGGGTCTATTCCTCCCGTCAAGCACCTCCCGAAACAGCACCGAACCTAGAATTGACCCCTGTGGAACCCCGCTCGTCACAGGCGCCCACTCAGACACCTCATCATGTTCCGTGACTCGCTGATGCCGTCCCGTCAGGTAATCTCTGATGCATTCCCTGATCTCTGTTATACCTGCCTGGTCCTCCAACTTTTGCACTAGTCTCTTGAGTGGAACTGTGTTAAAAGCCTTCTTACAGTCCAAAAAAAGGCAATCTACCCATTCTCTTTCTCTCTCTCGAGTTACTGCTGTCACCGTGTGTGTGTGTGTGTACTCACCTAGATGTGCTTGCAGAGGTCGATTCACAGCTCCCGGCCCCGCGCGCGCGCGCGTGTGTGTGTGTGTGTGTGTACTCACCTAGTTGTACTCACCTAGTTGAGGTTGCGGGGGTCGAGTCCGAGCTCCTGGCCCCGCCTCTTCACTGATCGCTACTAGGTCACTCTCCCTGAACCGTGAGCTTTATCATACCTCTGCTTAAAGCTATGTGTGGATCCTGCCTCCACTACATCGCTTCCCAAACTATTCCACTTACTGACTACTCTGTGGCTGAAGAAATACTTCCTAACATCCCTGTGATTCATCTGTGTCTTCAACTTCCAACTGTGTCCCCTTGTTACTGTGTCCAATCTCTGGAACATCCTGTCTTTGTCCACCTTGTCAATTCCTCTCAGTATTTTGTATGTCGTTATCATGTCCCCCCTATCTCTTCTGTCCTCCAGTGTCGTCAGGTTGATTTCCCTTAACCTCTCCTCGTAGGACATACCTCTTAGCTCTGGGACTAGTCTTGTTGCAAACCTTTGCACTTTCTCTAGTTTCTTTACGTGCTTGGCTAGGTGTGGGTTCCAAACTGGTGCCGCATACTCCAATATGGGCCTAACGTACACGGTGTACAGGGTTCTGAACGATTCCTTATTAAGATGTCGGAATGCTGTTCTGAGGTTTCCTAGGCGCCCATATGCTGCAGCAGTTATTTGGTTGATGTGCGCTTCAGGAGATGTGCCTGGTGTTATACTCACCCCAAGATCTTTTTCCTTGAGTGAGGTTTGTAGTCTCTGGCCCCCTAGACTGTACTCCGTCTGCGGTATTCTTTGCCCTTCCCCAATCTTCATGACTTTGCACTTGGTGGGATTGAACTCCAGGAGCCAATTGCTGGACCAGGTCTGCAGCCTGTCCAGATCCCTTTGTAGTTCTGCCTGGTCTTCGATCGAGTGAATTCTTCTCATCAACTTCACGTGTGTGTGTGTGTGTGTGTGTGTGTGTGTGTGTGTGTGTGTGTGTGTGTGTGTGTGTGTGTGTGTGTGTGTGTGTGTGTGTATGTGTGTGTGTGTGTGTGTGTGTGTGTGTGTGTGTGTGTGTATGTGTGTGTGTGTGTGTGTGTGTGTGTGTGTGTGTGTGTGTGTGTGTGTGTGTGTGTGTGTGTGTGTGTGTGTGTGTGTGTGTGTGTGCGCGCACGTGTGCGCGCTTGTGCGCGTGTGTGTGTGTGCACAGGTGTACGCACTTACCTATATGTGGTTGCAGGGTTGAATCTTAGCTCCTGTCCCTGTTTATCAACCTGCCGCTTGCCAGATTCACTCGCTCTTAGTCTTCAAGGTCCTATCATACCTATTCTAAAACTATAAACTTAACCTGCCTCCACCACTTCGTCAAACTCATTCACTTCCTGACCACACTGTGCCTGAGAAGTACTACCTGACATGACTGTGACTTATCCGTGCCTTTAACCTTTAACCATGAACCTTTCCCTGTTGTACATGTTTATTGTCTTTCAAACATTCTATCCCTGTTTATCCTGCCAACTCCTTCTCTCTTATTATATTTTATAGTTACGTATCTCCCTGGTTATTCTGTTCATTAACGTTGTCAGTTTCAGTTCCGTTAGCCTCTAATCACAAACTAGCTCAGCAACTAGCTGCACTGCATACCTCCCCACCTTTTTTTTTTACGATTTCTTAACATGTTTCCTCAGGTGTGGATTCCATTCTGGTGCAGCAACAGTCTCTAAGATAAGCCTAGAATATTTTGCATAGAGAGTCTTGAATGACCGTTGAGATTCCTTAAGGCTATTATTAAACATGCAAAACAAGCATTGGCAACAAGTTATTTGGGTGATGTGTACCTCGGGCAATTTGCTTGGCACTATGCTCACCCAGGGGTCTTTCTGAGTCAGGCCTACATTCTGTCCCCCGAGTCTATACTCAGCGTTCAGTATTCTTACCCCTCTATAATTCTCATAACCTCGAATTACTGAGGAGGTTTAATTTAAGTAACCAATCTTATACTTCGTCCAGATATGTCTGTTACCTTTTCCTGTCGTCTTCTGTTTTTATTCTCTTCATTAGCTTTACATTATCAGTAAACAGGAATACATCTGACTCAATCACACTGGTATGTCATTCAAGTATACCAATCCCTGCGAAACCCTACTTTTTTCACCTCAATTTTCTTACATTTCTTCTCAGTCATTATTTGATTCCTTTCCGTAACGTACTTTTTGATCCATCCGGAGCACATTCCCTGTTATTCCTGCATGCACTTCAATTTTTCGCATTTGATACTGTGCCTCTTGAGAGGCACAGTATCAAATGCCTTCTTACAGTCCAAGGAAACACAATCCACCCATCCCTCTCTCTCCTATCTTACTTCTGTCACTTTGTCATAGAACTCTAGCAAGTCTGTATTACAAGACTGTCATCTCAGATCCCCTGGTGGTTATCTTTAATAAAATCACTTCATTCCAAGTGCTCTACCACTCTTCTTGCATGGTATGCATTTCAGTGATGCTGGTCTGTAGTCAAATGTTTCACGTGTGTCTCCTTTCTTAAATACAGAGCTAATGCATTTTCTGTCTTCCAGATCACTGGCAACTGTTCTGTGTCCATTGATTTTTTGTGGATCTTTTCCTAGTGAGTCAGTGTTTTTGTTCCCCCTCTCAGAATCCATCGAGATACCTTATTAGGTTCCATTGCCTTTGATGCATCCAACTCACTCAAATTTTTTTTTCATCTCTTTCCCTGTTGTCCGTAGCAGTACCTGCCGCTATACCATCTTTTCCTTAAGCCTCTGGTATTACCGCAGCTTCTTCTGAGAACACCTCTTTAAATCGTTTGTTCAACAGCTAAAAGACATCTTTGTCATTTCTCATTAGCTCTAGTCACTCCTTCCTTCATCAGTTGAACTACCTGTGGTCTTTCTTCTGGGGTGGCAATTGTGATTCAGACTACCCTTTTACTGCTCTGCTATTCCCCATTGTCTCTCGGCCTCTCTCCTCACCATTCCATTTTCATTTTTGGCTCTACTACTCACTACTCTGTTCTGTATGTGTGCTCACCTAATTTTTTTTAAAATGATGACCGTCTCCCACCGAGGCAGAGAGACCCGAAAAAGAAACACTTTCATCATCATTCACACTATCACTTTCTTGCCAGGAGCGAGCAAATACGACAGTTTAGATGCCACTAAACGGCAAATATCCCAGATCCCTCCTTTAGAGTGCAGGCATTGTACTTCCCACCTCCAGGACTCAAGTCTGACTAATGGGTTTCCCTGAATCCTTTCACAAAATATTACCCTGTTTACACTCGTCTCCACTCTCTCATATTTAATATGGTCACACATGCATGCTGTATGTCCAAGACCCTTGCACACAAAAACCTCCTTTACCTAAGATTTTGCTCTACTCTAAGTGACCAAACCACCTCAATAACCCCTCCTCAGCCCTCTGAATAATACTGTTATTAACTCTGCACCTCCTCCTCATTTTCACACTACGAATTTTCTGCATAATATTTACACCAATTGCCCTCAAACACGACATCTCCACTGCCTCAAGCCTCCTCCTCACTGCAACATTCACAATCCATGCCTCACACCCATGTAAGTGTTGGTACCAGTATACTCTCATACTTTCCCTACTTTGCCTCCATGGATAACGTTCTTTGTCTCCACACACACCTCAGTGCACCATCCACCTTTTTCCCTTCATCAATTCTGTGGTTTAAATCGTCCTCCATATATCCATCCGCTGACACGTCTACTCCCAAATACCCGAACACATTCACTTCCTTCATACTCTCTCCCTCCAATCTGATATTTATTTTTTCCTTACCTAACTCGTTTAATACCCTCATCACCTTGCTCTTATCTATGTTCACTTTCAACTTCCTTTACACACCCTCCCAAACTCGTCCACTACTCTCTTCAATTTCTTTTCTGAATCTTCCAAAAGCACAGTATCATCAACAAAAAGTAACTGTCAATTCCCATTTCGTACTTGATTCCGCATAATTTAATCCCACAACTCTCCCTAACACCTTAGCAATTTCTTCTTTTACAACCCGATCTATAAATATGGTAAACAACTATGTTGACATCACGCATCCTGTCGAAGGCCAATTTTTACTGGAAAGTAATCTCCCTCTCTCCTACACACCCTAACCTGAGGCTAGCTAAAGTCATAGAAACTCTTTACAGCATTTAATAACTTACTTAACTGTACTCATTTAATTGTGGTCGCACAGCTCCTGGTCCTACCTTTACGCTGGCCGCTTCTGATTCCACTCCTGGTCGCATGAGAACTATCGTACCTATTTTTAATGTTACGTATGGATTCCAAGTCTACCACTTTGCTGTGTAAGTCGTTTCACTTCCCCCCCCCTTTCTCTCTCCATACTCACCTATTTGTGGCTACAGGGGTCAATTCACAGCTCATGGCCCTGCCTCTTCGCTGGTCGCTACTAGGTCCACTTCTTTCCTCTGTGTATGTGTGTGTGTGTGTGTGTGAACGCGCGTGCTCTTGCGTGTGCGCAAACGGTAGTGTTGCGAGTCGGGGTTAGGCGTCTTAATATTGATACCTGCCGTTGTAATATGATTGTTCATCCATTTCTGACCGATGCGAGCAGCAGCTGTGATATTTGGGGTTTGAGGGACTATGCATGAAGGAGCATCAATGATGGAGTGAGTGATGGAGTATAAATGATGGAAGGAGTCAGCTGGAGGAGGCATGAAGGACCATGAATGATGGAGTAAGACAGGTGATGTAGCCAAAGAGGAACCTCCTCCAGGAGATAACTATGAGGAAGATACAAGGGAGAGACAGACAGCATCTTGCAGTTGGTAAGATGGTCTCGTAAAATATAGGTGTTATCTAGCAGGTGGGATGGAAAAACTAAAAGAAAATAACAGATAAATCTACGATAAAAATCTACTAATATTTTCCAGGCAGTAAGAAAACAAAATGTACAATGGCTCTGAGACACATTAATGTTCTAGTTATGCAGGATTAACCTAGGATAACCCAGTGTAGTCAAACAGTGTGTCTTCCACTGGTGTCCTGGAGCCTCTTTAAGGGGGAGAGAAGAACTAACAAAGACGTAGGTGGTAATTTATATCAGTAATTGATTGTCTGCAGAAAAGATCATTTTGTTTGAAATCACTATTGGTAGCAGTGGTACAGTGATCCTGCAGTCATAGCAGTGGTACTGTGACTTAGTTTTGATAGCAATGGTACTGTGACTTTACACTGAAAGCATGGTACTTTGACTATGTAGCCACAGCAGTGGAATTGTGACTTAGTTTTAACAGCAATGGTACTGTGATTCTATATTTACACCAGTGGTATTGTGACTCTGTGAAGGAACATGATCGAATCATTGTAAATTAATATTGTGTGTGTGTCTGGCGTATCACTTGTGGGATGTCCACCTCCCCGTGAGGGACCACCACAAGTAACACCAGCCCTGGACACTAGACGCTGTTTCCAACAGACGGTTGTCTCCTAACGTCTGCTGTTTCCTAGGGACTGTCTCCTAACGTCTACTATTTCCTAGGGACTGTCTCCTAACGTCTGCCTCCGCCATTCTGCAGTTTAAGTCCATTTGTTTGGCAATTTCTTACGTAATGGCAAAGACTGACCTCTATATAAACTTGTCTCTTTTGTACGGTGAGTGGACAATGTACTCTGGGAGGTAAGTGACGGAGAGAAAGGAGTGAGGAAGGAAGAAAGGATCTGAGGGGAAGAAGGAGGTAAAGGAGTAAAGTTAGGCAGTGATACATGACTTGGGAAAAAGCGGAGGTAAATGAAATGAGGGGAGAGGAGGGGAGGTAAGAGAATGGTGGCGCGTGAGAGAGGGGGGCGGGAGGTCAGAGTAGTGGTAGTCAGAGAAAGAGAGGAGGGAAGGTAGGGGTATGGGCGAGAAGGAAGGGGAGTGAAGGGAAAATCTCGCAAGATGTGAAGGGGTCTTGGAAGGCTAATAGCTGAGATAATAGCATCGACGAATATTAATGATTACTCAACGAAATGTGAGAACGGATGAGCGAGGAAATAAAATTAAAGAAGTGAGAAGAGAGTAAGATAACGAGAGAAACACCACATTTAATGAAAGACTACGTAGCAGTGAGGAAGGGAAGCTACGTAGCAGTGAGGAAGGGAAGCTACGTAGCAGTGAGGAAGGGAAGCTACGTAGCAGTGAGGAAAGGAAGCTACATAGCAGTGAGGAAGGGAAGCTACGTAGCAGTGGGGAAGGGAAGCTACGTAGCAATGAGGAAGGGAAGCTACGTAGCAGTGGGGAAGGGAAGCTACGTAGCAGTGAGGAAGGGAAGCTACGTAGCATTGAGGAAGGAAGCTACGTAACAGTGGGGAAGGGAAGCTACGTAACAGTGGGGAAGGGAAGCTACGTAGCAGTGAGGAAGGGAAGCTACGTAGCATTGGGGAAGGGAAACTATGTAGCAGTGAGGAAGGAAAGCTACGTAGCAGTGAGGAAGGAAAGCTACGTAGCAGTGAGGAAGGAAAGCTACCTAGCAGTGAGGAAGGGAAGCTACGTAGCAGTGAGGAAGGGAAGCTACGTAGCAGTGAGGAAGGGAAGCTACGTATCAGCGGGGAAGGGAAGCTACGTAGCAGTGAGGAAGGGAAGCTACGTAGCATTGGGGAAGGGAAGCTATGTAGCAGTGAGGAAGGAAAGCTACGTAGCAGTGAGGAAGGAAAGCTACGTAGCAGTGAGGAAGGAAAGCTACGTAGCAGTGAGGAAGGAAAGCTACGTAGCATTGGGGAAGGGAAGCTATGTAGCATTGGGGAAGGGAAGCTATGTAGCAGTGAGGAAGGAAAGCTACGTAGCAGTGAGGAAGGAAAGCTACGTAGCAGTGAGGAAGGAAAGCTATCTAGCAGTGAGGAAGGGAAGCTACGTAGCAGTGAGGAAGGGAAGCTACGTAGCAGTGAGGAAGGGAAGCTACGTAGCAGTGGGGAAGGGAAGCTACGTAGCAGTGAGGAAGGGAAGCTACGTAGCAATGAGGAAGGGAAGCTACGTAACAGTGGGGAAGGGAAGCTACGTAGCAGTGAGGAAGGGAAGCTACGTAGCAGTGGGGAAGGGAAACTATGTAGCAGTGAGGAAGGAAAGCTACGTAGCAGTGAGGAAGGAAAGCTACGTAGCAGTGAGGAAGGAAAGCTACCTAGCAGTGAGGAAGGGAAGCTACGTAGCAGTGGGGAAGGAAAGCTACGTAGCAGTGAGGAAGGAAAGCTACGTAGCAGTGAGGAAGGAAAGCTACCTAGCAGTGAGGAAGGGAAGCTACGTAGCAGTGAGGAAGGGAAGCTACGTAACAGTGAGGAAGGGAAGCTACGTAGCAGTGGGGAAGGGAAGCTACGTAGCAGCGAGGAAGGGAAGCTACGTAACAGTGAGGAAGCGAAGCTACGTAGCATTGGGGAAGGGAAGCTATGTAGCAATGAGGAAGGGAAGCTACGTAGCAATGAGGAAGGGAAGCTACGTAACAGCGGGGAAGGGAAGCTACGTAACAGTGAGGAAGGGAAGCTACGTAGCATTGGGGAAGGGAAGCTATGTAGCAATGAGGAAGGGAAGCTACGTAGCAATGAGGAAGGGAAGCTACGTAGCAATGAGGAAGGGAAGCTACGTAACAGCGGGGAAGGGAAGCTACGTAACAGTGAGGAAGGGAAGCTACGTAGCATTGGGGAAGGGAAGCTATGTAGCATTGGGGAAGGGAAGCTACGTAGCAGTGAGGAAGGGAAGCTACGTAGCAGTGGGGAAGGGAAGCTGCGTAGCAGTGAGGAAGGGAAGCTACGTAGCAATGAGGAAGGGAAGCTACGTAACAGCGGGGAAGGGAAGCTACGTAGCAGTGAGGAAGGGAAGCTACGTAGCATTGGGGAAGGAAAGCTACGTAGCAGTGAGGAAGGAAAGCTACGTAGCATTGGGGAAGGGAAGCTATGTAGCATTGGGGAAGGGAAGCTACGTAGCAGTGAGGAAGGAAAGCTACGTAGCAGTGAGGAAGGAAAGCTACGTAGCAGTGAGGAAGGAAAGCTACGTAGCAGTGAGGAAGGGAAGCTACGTAGCAGTGAGGAAGGGAAGCTACGTAGCAGTGAGGAAGGAAAGCTACCTAGCAGTGAGGAAGGGAAGCTACGTAGCAGTGAGGAAGGGAAGCTGCGTAGCAGTGAGGAAGGGAAGCTACGTAGCAGTGAGGAAGGAAAGCTACGTAGCAGTGAAGAAGGGAAGCTACGTAGCAGTGAGGAAGGGAAGCTACGTAGCAGTGAGGAAGGAAAGCTACGTAGCAGTGAGGAAGGAAAGCTACGTAGCAGTGAGGAAGGGAAGCTACGTAGCAGTGAGGAAGGGAAGCTACGTAGCAGTGAGGAAGTAAAGCTACCTAGCAGTGAGGAAGGGAAGCTACGTAGCAGTGAGGAAGGGAAGCTACGTAGCAGTGAGGAAGGGAAGCTACGTAGCAGTGAGGAAGGGAAGCTACGTAGCAGTGAGGAAGGGAAGCTACGTAACAGTAAAGATGAGAGGCCATGAAGCAGCAGGAGAGGCAAGCTATGCTGAGGTGGTACATATAAAATGAACATGTCGTATACAGTAGATTCAAGAACGCTTACGATACATTAAAAAATAAAAAAGTTTGGTCACTCTGAAAAAGGAAAATAAGTGCATGCCGTTTAAAACAATACCGTAACAGATATGCAACACCAACTAGTTTCAGAGAGCTCTTATTATGATTCGAGAAAAGAAAAGAAAAACACAGGTTACAATAAAAATTGTATTTCGCAAGAAAAATATTCATGAAGCTCAAAAAACGAGCAGTGATAATGCGGCATACAGTCTTTAAAAGTCAGGTAAATCTGAAAGAAATTTGAAGCAGAGTCCACGTGTGTTATAAGTGTGTTATAAGGCTGAATACCCAACAAACTCAAATATCTAGAAGACAAAGATGTGCGTATCCTCCCTCCTATGAAGACAAAGACGTGCGTATACGCCCATTCGACAAGGATATATGAGTATGCGCCCTTTATGTGAAGACAGATATTGAGTATAGGATTTTTTATTAATACAAAAACGTGCGTTTACTTGTTTATCAGGAAGAAAAAGGATGTGTCTCTGCCCTTTATGAAGAAAACACATACTTATACGTCCTTTCACTGATATTCTTCGCTATACATTAATATATATATATATATATATATATATATATATATATATATATATATATATATATATATATATATATATATATATATATATATATATATATAAGGGAGCAATGTGGCAGACGTTGCAAGTATATGGAAGAGGTGGTAAGTTACTAAATGCTGTAAAGAGTTTTTATGAGGATAGTGAGGCTCAGGTTAGGGTGTGTAGAAGAGAGGGAGAATACTTCCCGGTAAAAGTAGGTCTTAGACAGGGATGTGTAATGTCACCATGGTTGTTTAATATATTTATAGATGGGGTTGTAAAACAAGTAAATGCTAGGGTGTTCGGGAGAGGGGTGGGATTAAATTATGGGGAATCAAATACAAAATGGGAATTGACACAGTTACTTTTTGCTGATGATACTGTGCTTATGAGAGATTCTAAAGAAAAACTGCAAAGGTTAGTGGATGAGTTTAGGAGTGTGTGTAAAGGTAGAAAGTTTAAAGTGAACATAGAAAAGAGTAAGGTGATGAGAGTATCAAATGATTTAGATAAAGAAAAACTGGATATCAAATTGGGGAGGAGGAGTATGGAAGAAGTGAATGTTTTCAGATATTTTGGAGTTGACGTGTCGGCGGATGGATTTATGAAGGATGAGGTTAATCATAGAATTGATGAGGGAAAAAAGATGAGTGGTGCATTGAGGTATATGTGGAGACAAAAACGTTATCTATGGAGGCAAAGAAGGGAATGTATGAAAGTACAGTAGTACCAATACTCTTATATGGGTGTGAAGCTTGGGTTGTGAATGCAGCAGCGAGGAGACGGTTGGAGGCAGTGGAGATGTCCTGTCTAAGGGCAATGTGTGGTGTAAATATTATACAGAAAATTCGGAGTGTGAAAATTAGGAGGTGTGGAGTTAATAAAAGGATTAGTCAGAGGGCTGAAGAGGGGTTGTTGAGGTGGTTTGGTCATTTAGAGAGAATGGATCAAAGTAGAATGACATGGAAAACGTATAAATTTGTAGGGGAAGGAAGGCGGGGTAGGGGTCGTCCTCGAAAAGGTTGGAAGGAAGGGGTAAGGGAGGTTTTGTGAGCGAGGGGCTTGGACTTCCAGCAGGCGTGCATGAGTGTTTGTGTATATTTCGCCTGCTCTTGCGAATTCCTTGCATTCTTAAATTCTCTAGTAAGGCTGATGCATGCAGGGGATGAGATGAAAAGCTGTAAGCCTTCTTCCTGAAAGCTGGCTGCCTTGGATCAAAGTCTAGCGCAAGCTCGACTCCAAGGTATTGTCCAGTGTGGGTAGATTGGTAAAGCACTGCGTACCTTGTTCCAAGGTTCGTAGGTTCGAGTCTCCTTCAGTCAGAGATCAGTGTTTGTGTATATTTCGCCTGCTCTTGCGAATTCCTTGCATTGTTAAATTCTCTAGTAAGGCTGGTGCATGCAGGGGATGAGATGAAAAGCTGTAAGTCTTCTTCCTGAAAGCTGGCTGCCTTGGATCAAAGTCTAGCGCAAGCTCGACTCGAAGGCATTGTCCAGTGTGGGTAGATTGGTAAAGCACTGCATACCTTGTTCCAAGGTTCGTAGGTTCGAGTGTCCTTCAGCCAGATATCAGTGTTCGTGTATATTTCGCCTGCTCTTGCGAATTCCTTGCATATATATATATATATATATATATATATATATATATATATATATATATATATATATATATATATATATATATATATATATATATGCAAAACAACCACTATGAAAGAGTAGTGAAATTCCAAGCGCTTTCGTGACTACTCACATTGTCCTCATAGTTCCTTGACAATGTGAGTAGTCACGAAAGCGCTTGGAATTTCACTACTCTTTCATAGTGGTTGTTTTGCATATTTTAAAATCACCTGTTTACTGTGATCTTACATATATATATATATATATATATATATATATATATATATATATATATATATATATATATATATATATATATATATATATATACATATATATATACATACACACACAGAAAATCCTCACTTAACGTCGTTTCGTTATAATGTTGATGAGAAAAAATCGATTCCCGGCCGGGGCCACTGTTTACATGTTCGTTTTTGAACTGCCTGGTGGTAGGAGGTGCTCCTTACAATTTTTGCTTTGCAAACATTTACCCCTTTATTTAACCTATTCCTTGATTTAGCCTAAGGTAAAATTGGTTTCGTTACACGATGTTTCGCTTGAAGTCGCAGTTTCTAAGAACCCATCGACGACGTTAAGTGAGAACTTATATATATATTACTGTACCCACGGAACATGTGATATTGATCAATAACAACACTGCATTATCCAAGGAGTCGAACCCATGCTGTTTTGGCCCACCTCATGGTGAAAGAAAACGCATGACGCTTTAGACCACTAGACCACACAATCCTTTACAATGGTGCATCCAGCCAAGCTAGATGTTGTACCCACCATCGAAGGACATACGGTGGTATGGACGCCTCTGAGCTTATTTCATTCTACTCCCTGTTTGTGTATTAGCTCAACAAGCAGTATATTATATTATTGTACCCACAGAACAAGTGGTATTGATCAATAACAACACTGCACTAGCCAAGGAGTCGAACCCATGCTGTTTTGGCCCGCCTATATATATATACACAGTATATGTACACAGCTACATCTGTAAATATACATCGAAACATGTCTCTCTGCCATTATACACTGAGAGGTTAATCTCCGTGCATAAGCAGTAAAAGATATATCTCTTGTGAATATCTCAGTGTATACAAACCTAAAGTCGTTTTTCTAAGCGAACATAAACCGTGATGTGTCTCTCTCGTTGTACAATGAAAGGTGTGTATCTCTCAGAATATACAACGAAAAGGACAGATTCTCTGTATATATACATGCAAGATTTGCCATCTAACTCTTTCACTGTGTCAGTTTATAAGCTGTGGTCAACTCGTATCAGATATTTTGCTCATTGTGTAGTGTCTTCCAGTCAATTTTATAGTGTAAGGAACACCCCCACCCACACTCCTTCCAAAGTGACCAAGTATTCACAAGCATACGTACACAAACGTATATATATATACATATACACGCACACTCACATGGACCCGTCTACATATGTTAAGATATATACAAGTATCCATCCGTGCACGCACACATATACGTACATGCATACGCACATGAACACGTACGCACCAGCATGCATACATACATACATCCCTACACAGTCACGCACACACATACATACTTTCATATTTTGTTGCCTTAAATTGAGAGGAAATCAAATTTGATCTAGGGATGGGGAGGTCAGCTCTGATTCCTTCGATCAAGAACCACATATCAGCATCAAGGCACCTTCATCCTTCCTTGAAGGATGGAAGATGTAAGCAGAAGAAACATATGAGTGATGTCCAGGGAAGAGGCTCTTGATCCACGGAATTGAACATTATCTCCCCCTTTCCTTGGATCGAACTTGATTGCCTCCCATTTCCCCAGGAGCTTCATGACCCTTGCTGGCTTGGCGCTCCCATGAGTGGAAAATTGTAGTAGTAGTAGTAATAACGATAACAGTAAAAAGAAATAATAATTATATCTTGTGAGAGATTGAGAAGTGAGAGACACTGGTGTCGTCCCGTGGTCTGCAATATCGAGACCACGATGAGCCATCTCTTACAACAAAAAATATTATTAATATGAGGTTAAGGGTCAAAGGCAGCACTGTGTATCAAAACTATCAGAAGGAAGAATCGCAACCCTTCTCTGCCACACACCTCGTCATTAAGGGAAGGGAAACTTTGGCGCGGAAATATACGATCTAATTAATGTCGAGGCTATCAGCGAGTTTTAACCGGCTTTCCGCCAGATCGACATATTTCGAGCCCACTGGAGATACATCGTCAAATGAATCTTTAATCAAAAAATTGGGGAGAAGTTTGAGCAAAGTAAACAAACAGTGCGGAACAATGTATTGATTAGCAGTCCCGCAGTAGGATGCATAATCACTCCCCCTGGGCATGATCTTTATTTAAACAAATGTAAATTTCCCGGCCAAAAAACAGCTGCGAGAATTTTTCCATTCTTTCCTAATTAATGCGCAGATGGAGAATTGTTTTGTTTCTCCCGCTTGATGAAAACTCGTTGCGGGGTGTGTGAAAAAGACGAAATTAATGTTTACAGAGAAATTTTTCTTGGAACGACTTTTCCCCCCCGTGTTTCAACTTATCTTTCAGTTGTTTTAGTATCTTTTTTTTTTGTTTTACCTTTCCCTCTCCAGCTGGAAAACACACAGGCCGGTTCTTTAATCATTTGATAATCCTTTTGTTCGAGTAGAGCATAGATAGGAAAATATAGTTTGAGGTAATTTTCTCTAGTGTGCGTATAAGGTGAATAACACTGTTTCGTTTGGCCATTTTACGCATTGTAAAATTGACGTTTTCGCTGTTGCTGGGAATAACAGTCTAATATATATATAACATAGAGTCGCTAAGCACGAAATAACAGCATCCAAGCAACTAACAACAAAAACAGAAAGCAAGTCTAACCCATCAGGAAAAAAAACAGCAGATTTTCATACCACAGAAACAGAGTACGGAAATAAATTTTCCCCTACCGTTTTATATTTCGCAAAATTGCCGCCTTCTTACAAAGATCATCTTGATTAAAATTTTGCTTACCCACAAGAAAGCAAAACAGTGGTGGCTGGCGCGGGGCGGCCGCCCACCAGAGGGGTTATTTGCTGAAGATGCGAGCCCCCCCCCCCGGGCCTAGCAAGGGGGGTGAGCACCCAGAAAAAAACGTACATTCTATTCGTTTAGAGGGAGGCAACGTCCTATTTTTTGTGTGTCGTGTTTTATTGCCCGATGGCAAATACGCTAAATGATTAAATATAACTGTAATTATTTACTTTGCTCGTGTAAAACTGTGGAGAGTAAAGATGAACTGGGAGTAGTACTCTACTCTCCCCCTCTCTCATTCTTTCCTCCCTACACGTCCTCCACCACCCTTAATTTTCCTTCTCTGCTTGGTGGTGCTACATAGCTCAATGGTGAGTGCATTTTACTTACAATCGAAGGTCTCGGGATCGATTTCTCTGGCACGGAGAAATATACAGGTAAGTTTCCTAACACCCCTTGCTGTCCCTGTCCACCTAGCAGTAAGAAAATAGATATTTGTCGGCCAACTGTTGTGGTTCGCATCCATGAAAACTCCGGTACCTAGCGCTGGACTCTCATATCCTGTGTAAGAAACTCCAGCACCTGGTGGAATATCATATCCTGTGTAAGAAACTCCAGCACCTGCTGGAATGTCATATCCTGTGTAAGAAACTCCAGTACCTGCTGGAAGTATTCAAGTGTTGCGTAAAAAGTAACTGTGTACCTAATTATGTTAATACAAAAAATTATCTTCCTGTATCACTTTCCAGACCTCCCTCCCCTCCCCTCCTCCATACACTTTTCCTCCCTCCCTCGTTGCACTCTCCAAACTCCCTCTTGCTTCTTCCTTCTCTCTGATCACCATACATTTCCTTCAATATCTCTTCCTGCTTCTTTCCTAGAGCTTCTTCCATCGTTTTTATCTCCCCACACTGAACTATAGTCTCTCTCTCTCTCTATCTCTCTCTCTCTCTCTCTCTCTCTCTCTCTCTCTCTCTCCCTTATTTACACAAGGTTTAGGTTAAGAGTTAGGGTTTATGTTAAGAGTTCCTACCTTTATTTACACGCTAAGAGCTGTTCTCTACCTCAGCCTTTTTTTTATTGTTATGAGACATAAATAGGAAGCAGAATGAAGCTGGAGCCATCCGTGGGCCAGCGATTTCATTTGATCAACTATTTCATAGATGTCATTATGTTCCAGAGTCGAGTCAATAATCTAGAAATGAAGGATCTCAGATGTGTTATGCTCTTGAGAAGGATACAGCTGAAATGAAAGAACTGTCCAGGCTGCTTTCCATGCGAGAGACGAGTCGTCTTGTTTTGTTCTTTATTCTGTCACGAAGGAGTAAATGAGACGAGGGGGAGAGGGAGGCAATCCAAGAAAGTGGAGCATACTCAAGGTGTGAGCGCACTTGTGCCATTTACAGAATCTCGCAGCTCTACTGTCGAGCAGATACGAGATACCTCTTAGTGCTGATAGTTTCTTGGCCGCCATGCTTACAAGATTTACTACGTGGTTCTTCATAGTCAGTTTGTAATCAAATATTACCCCTAGGATACCAACCTCATCCCCGGGTTCCATCATTCTCCAATTCATTCTTACCACTGCCCCAGCATCACCTTCATGGTGTCTATAGAATATCTTCGTCTGAGTTTTCTCAGAAGCAAATGCAACCTGCCATCGTTTTCCCCAGGCTGATATAGCTGTAAGCTGGTGAGTGATGTAACCGAGAACATAAGAACATAAGAAAGGAGGAACACTGCAACAGGCCTGTTGGCCCATACTAGGCCAATTCATCCCACTAACAAACATTTGACCAACCCAACTTTCAATGCCACCCAAGAAACAAGCTCCGATGTGCAAGTCCCACTCAAATCCAACCCCTCCCACTCATAAGAACATAAGAACATAAGAATGTAGGAACAAGAGAGCAGGTGGAATTTCCTTTCTTGGATAAGTAAATGTCAGAGTACAGTAGTATGCATATGCGTAAGATTCTGGGATGAGTTAAAGGAGATCACTGAAGTAGACATTTCATAACAATGGCCCAAGCACACGTTCTTGTGGAAAACTGGCACTAACAGTGTCTTAGAGATCTACCTTGAAAGTAATCACTAAGGAGGCTTAGTGCAGAGCCAGAGTCCTAGTGTTTGCAGTTTTGGTAAGAGTCCCTGGTGACATTACGTCAAAAGCGCCAGCAATGTTTCTCTCTCTCCCACTTCAATTGTCACTTCTTCCTTCATTTTCCCTCTCACTTCAGTTGTCACTTCTCTCATTTCCCGTCTCAAAACAGTTGTCATTTCCACTCTCACTCCAGTTGTCACCTCACCTCTCATTCCAGTTGTCACTTCCCTCTCAATTCAATTGCCACTTCCCTTCTCACTCCAGCTGTCACTTCTCTCTCTCACTTCCCCCCTCTCAATTCCTTTCTCACATCACATCCCATTCGCCCCTATTCTTTCCATTTATCAATTCTTTCATTTTTTTTTTTTGGGTCTTCACATTTTTCCACATCTTTCGTTCCCTCTAACCTTCCTCATTATTCCCTCCCCGTCTCTCTTCCCCCGATCCCACCGTCATTCCCCCCCCCCCCACCGCTGCTCTTCTTACCAAGAGCTCACTCGGTGTTTGTGGTATAAAAAAAAAAGATAGATTGTGAAACGAGGAAGCAATGATTAAAAATATGCAAATTGGAGACCCGATATGCTCATAATTAGATTTCCAAGTCCAAAAGCGATCATTAGCATTCGCCTTATTTTTTACAACAAGATGAAATAAAACGAAATTTGGCATTTAGTACCACGACGTGTCGGCAACAAATATAGAGTGGAGAGGGAAAATTGTGTGTGTGTGTGTGTGTGTGTGTGTGTGTGTGTGTGTGTGTGTGTGTGTACTCACCTAGTTGTGGTTGCAAGGGGTCGATTCATAGCTCCTGGCCCCGCCTCTTCACTGCTCGCTACTAAGTCCACATACTCCCTGCTCCATGATCTTTATCGTACCTCTTCTTAAAGCTATGTGTGGATCCTGCCTCCAATAAATCACTCTCCAGACTGTTCCACTTCCTGACACTCTATGACTGAAGAAGTACTTCCTAACATCCCTGTGACTCATCTGAGTTTTCAACTTCCAATTGTGACCCCTTGTTGTTGTGTCACATCTCTGAAACAGTCTGTCCCTATCCACCTTGTTATGTCTCCCCATCCCTCCTGTCCTCCAGTGTTGTCAGGATGAGTTCCCTTATCCTCTTCTCGTAAGATATGCTCCTCAGCTCCGGGACTAGTCGTGTTACAAACCTTGGGACTTTTTTTAATTTCTTGACCCGGTGTGGGTTCCATAATGGTGCTGAATAGTCCAATAGAGGTCTAACGTACACGGTGTAGAGTGTCGTGAATGACTCCTTAACTTAAATGACGGAACGCTATTCTCAGGTTTACCTGGCGTCCATATGTTGCAACATATGGGCGCGCGAGCGTGTGTACTGTGTGTGTGTGTGTGTGTGTGTGTGTGTGTGTGTGTGTGTGTGTGTGTGTGTTAGTTACCATTTTGTCCTAGGCAAATGTCGATTAGACACTAGGCCTGTTGTATATGAGTACGTGTGTGTGTGTGTGTGTGTGTGTGTGTGTGTGTGTGTATGTGTGTGTGTGTGTGTGTGTGTGTGTGTGTGTGTGTGTGTGTGTGTGTGAATGTGTTAGTTACCATTTTGTGTGTGTGTACGAGTTTGTGTGTGTGTGTGTGTGTATGTGTGTGTGTGTGTACTCACCTAATTGTACTCACCTAATTGTGGTTGCAGGGGTCGAGACTCAGCTCCTGGCCCCGCCTCTTCACTGATCGCTACTGGATCCTCTCTCTCTCTGCTTCCTGAGCTTTGTCATACCTCTTCTTAAAACTATGTATGGTTCCTGCCTCCACTACTTCACTTGCTAGGCTATTCCACTTGCTGACAACTCTATGACTGAAGAAATACTTCCTAACGTCCCTGTGACTCGTCTGAGTCTTCAGCTTCCAGTTGTGACCCCTTGTCCCTGTGTCCCCTCTCTGGAACATCCTATCTCTGTCCACCTTGTCTATTCCCCGCAGTATCTTGTATGTCGTTATCATGTCTCCCCTGACCCTTCTGTCCTCCAGTGTCGTCAGTCCGATTTCCCTTAACCTTTCCTCGTACGACATTCCCTTGAGCTCTGGGACTAGCCTTGTTGCAAACCTTTGTACTTTCTCTAACTTCTTGACGTGCTTGACCAGGTGTGGGTTCCAGACTGGTGCTGCATACTCCAGTATGGGCCTAACATACACAGTGTACAGTGTCTTGAACGATTCCTTATTAAGGTATCGGAACGCTATTCTCAGGTTTGCCAGGCGCCCGTATGCTGCAGCGGTTATTTGGTTGATGTGTGCCTCCGGTGATGTGCTCGGTGTTATGGTCACCCCAAGGTCTTTCTCCCTGAGTGAGGTCTGTAGTCTTTGTCCACCTAGCCTATACTCTGTCTACGGTCTTCTTTGCCCCTCCCCAATCTTCATGACTTTGCATTTGGCTGGATTGAATTCGAGAAGCCAGTTACTGGACCACATGTCCAGCCTCTCCAGGTCTCTTTGCAGTCCTGCCTCATCCTCGTCCGATTTAATTCTTCTCATCAACTTCACGTCATCTGCGAACAGGGACACTTCAGAGTCTATTCCTTCCATCATGTCGTTCACATATATCAAAAATAGCACTGGTCCTAGAACTGACCCCTGTGGGACCCCGCTCGTAATAGGCGCCCACTGTGATACCTCTTCACGTACCATGACTCGTTGCTGCCTCCCTGTCAGGTATTCCCTTATCCATTGCAGTGCCCTTCCTTTTACGTGTGCCTGATCCTCCAGCTTCTGCACTAATCTCTTGTGGGGAACTGTGTCAAAGGCCTTCCTGCAGTCTAGGAAAACGCAATCTACCCAACCCTCTCTCTCGTGTCTTACTTCTGTTACCTTGTCATAAAACTCCAGGAGGTTTGTGATACAAGATTTGCCTTCCATGAACCCATGCTGGTTTTCATTTATAATCTTGTTCCTTTCCAGGTGTTCGACCACTCTCCTCCTGATAATCTTCTCCATGACTTTGCACACGATACATGTCAGAGACACAGGTCTGTAGTTTAGTGCCTCGTTTCTGTTTCCTTTCTTAAATATGGGGACTACATTAGCTGTCTTCCATTTCTCAGGTAGTTGCCCAGTTTCAAGGGATGTGTTGAAGATTGTGGTTAGAGGCACACACAGCATCTCTGCTCCTTCTCTAAGGACCCATGGGGAGATGTTGTCCGGTCCCATCGCCTTTGAGGTGTCAAGGTCACTTAAGAGCTTCTTCACCTCCTCCTCAGTTGTTCGTATGTCATCCAACACTTGTTGGTATATTCCCTCTTGATGTTCCCTTCTGTTCTGTCTTCCCACAGCCCTTCCTGTCTCTACTGTAAAAACTTCCTTAAATCTCCTGTTCAGCTCCTCGCATACCTCCTGATCATTTCTTGTGAGTTCTCCACCTTCTGTCCTTAATCTGATCACCTGGTCTTTGACTGTTGTCTTCCTCCTGATGTGCCTATACAACAGTTTCGGGTCAGTCTTGATTCTCGATGCACTGTCGCTGGGCCTCCCTCCTTACCTGTGCGTACTCATTCCTGGCTCTGCGACTGATCTCCCTATTTTCGTGTGTTCTCTGCCTTCTGTACTTTTTCCATTCTCTATTGCACTTTGTTTTTGCCTCCTTACACCGTCGGGTGAACCAGGGGCTTGTTCTGGTCTTCCCGTTGTTACTGTTGCCCTTGGGAATGAACCTTTCCACTGCCTCCTTGCATTTTGTTGCTACATATTCCATCATTTCATTTACTGGCTTTCCTGCCAGTTCTCTGTCCCACTGGACCTCCCGCAGGAAGTTCTTCAACCCTATGTAGTCCCCTCTTTTATAGTCAGGTTTTTCCCATTCTACTCCTGTTATTCTCTCCACTTGCAGCTCTACTATGTATTCAAAGCACAGAACCACGTGGTCGCTAGCTCCTAGGGGACTCTCATACTTGATGTCCTCAATGTCTGAGCTGCCCAGGGTGAACACAAGGTCCAATCTTGCTGGTTCATCCTCCCCTCTCACTCTGGTAGTGTCCTTAACATGTTGGTGCATGAGGTTTTCCAGCACCACGTCCAACATCCTGGCTCTCCATGTTTCGGGACCCCCATGTGGCTCCAGGTTTTCCCAGTCAATCTCCCTGTGGTTGAAATCCCCCATAACCAGCAACTTTGCTCTGCTGGAGTGAGCTCTTCTTGCCACCTCAGCAAGTGTATCCACCATTGCTCTGTTGCTCTCTTCATATTCCTCTCTTGGCCTCCTGCAGTTCTGTGGTGGATTATACATCACTGCAATGACCACTTTGTGTTCCCCCGACTGAAGTGTACCTGCTATGTAGTCTCTTTCTCCCGTCTCATCTATTCCTTCCATTTTCTCGAATTTCCATCTGTTTTTTACGAGCAGAGCAACCCCACCTCCCCCCCTGCCCCTTCTATCTTTCCTCATGATCTGGTATCCTGGTGGGAAGATTGCATCTGTTATTGTCTCCATGAGTTTTGTTTCTGTAACTGCTATGATGTCTGGGGACTTCTCATTGATTCTTTCTTGCCATTCCTCATGTTTATTCGTTAATCCATCTGCATTTGTGTACCAAACCTTCAACTTCTGTTCTAATACTGTAACTGTGGTGTGGGGGGTGGAAACAGAGGGATCGGTGTGTGATGGTTGGTTTGGATTGTTCAGTTGCCTTGGGGGTGTCGTGGCTGGAGTCCTTCTGCAGGTGTTTCTGGGGGGTGCGCTTGTCCTTCCATTTGATCCTGGGTTATTCTGCTCTCCTTTTTCATTTCCTCCCATTTCTCCTTTCGTTTTTGAACTCTCTCTTTCATTGTCTTCCTTTCGTCCTGTGTTCTGTCTCGGTCGAGGTACACACTCCGGAACTCCTGCTTGCCTCTCAGCCGTGCTTTCTCCTGCAGGATCATGGTTCGGGTTGATTCTGCCTTGAAAATTACTTTGAGAGGCCGATTCCTTTTCTTTGTGAACCACCCAATTCTCCGAAAATTTGCCACCTGGGTCATGTCCCCCTCGCCTATCACCTTCATGATGTCTTCAATCGCTTTTTTCTCCTCCTGCTTTCTT
>NC_091311.1:41310191-41350191 GCF_038502225.1 Cherax quadricarinatus
TTACATTTAATCGGTAAATACTACTTTCTATTTACATTTAATTAGGTAAACATCTCTTGTTTAATTATATAAAAACACTTGATGCGCAGAAAACGAATATTTAATTTAATTACAGAGAACTTTCTAATTATTTTTTTACCTGTAAACTTTGATAAAACTCACTCCTGATCATCACTTAAAATTAAGACTTGTTCTTTATTGCGTGACTTTATTCCCGTGTGTTGTCGTCTTCCTCAGTCACCAGTTCTTACTTAAAGAAACTTGGTCAATACTGACTTTTCCTCTAAATGAATGCAACATGCAAAGACATATGGTGAATCAAAGACACGTGGTGAATCAAAGATACGAAGTGAGTCAGACACGTGGTGAATCACAGGCACATTGTGAATCAAAGACACATGGAGAGGCTCAGGCATATAATAAATCAAAGACACGTGGAGAGGCTATATATTTAACTGAGTGACGTTTGACGTTTGGGTCTCTATGGAGCTTTGCCAAGTACAAAAAATTCCACGGAGTTTACGTCACGAAATATAACCGTTGCTCTATCCATGTGTCTCTTGATTCTTTACACTGAGCCGAGTACAACTGCATCCTCTTCATGGAAGAATCGAGAAACGTTATTTAGCGTTGATGTGGACCGTGTAAACACCATCGCCAGGCTGGAAGGACTCGTCAAACAGTGACACAAGTTTGCATGCACTCGGCAAACACCGTCTCTGATGATTTATACAACAACAACTTCTTGTCATGCGGGAGTTATCAAGCACGTTCTCTCAGCTGAGGTGAATCTGTTGGCAGCATCCCCTTGTTTTTAGATTAATTTATTGGCAGCATCCTCTTGTTTTCAGATTAATTTGTTGGGAACATCCCCTTGTTGTTAATCTGTTGGTAGTATCCCCATGTTTTTAAATTTAATCTGTTGGCAACCTCCCCTTGTTATTAAATTTATCTGTTGGCAAAATCCCCTTGTTTTTAAATTAATTTTTTTTATATGACTACTGGCGGCATTCCGTTGTGATAGAGATGAATTTGTTGGCGGCTTTCCGTTGTGAATGAGATTACTCTGGTGGCAACATTCTCTTGTGTTTAGATTATTTTAGTGGCAACATTCCCTTGTGTTTAGATTAATCTGCTAGCAGTATCACGGTGAGCTTGAACTGAATCTGCTGGTAGTATTCAGTTGTACATGAGACTCGGCGAACAATGCCTCAAAGACTGTGTACATTTCTGGCCTCATCACTAATGTAGCGGCGTGATCACATCCTCACGAGAGCAAAGCAGATCCTTCAAGGATGTTGTCTTAGTGATGGTTAATGGCTCCTGATCCAGGGGCCGTTGCTAGTGTGATATTATTTAGTCTCCTCTCATAGGTCAACTCCTTCAGTTACAGCACCAGTCATGTTGTCAACCACTGGATCTTCTCCATCTTTTCAACATGCTGACCAAATGAAGGCACCATGTTGGTCTCACGCGGCGTGTATAGAATTCTAAAAGATTAATTGTTAGTGTTATATATATATATATATATATATATATATATATATATATATATATATATATATATACAATTCTAGAGGTGGTACCTAAATTAAATATATATATATATATATATATATGCGTGCGTGTGCGTGTGTGTGTGTGTGTGTGTGTGTGTGTGTGTGTGTGTGTGTGTGTGTGTGTGTGTGTGTGTGTGTGTGTGTGTGTGTGTGTACTCACCTAATTCACCTAATTGTACTCACCTAATTGTGGCTGCAGGGGTCGAGACTCATTTCCTGGCCCCACCTCTTCACTGATCGCTACTAGGTCCTCTCTCTTTCTCTCTGCTTCCTGAGCTTTGTCATAGTTCGTCTTAAAGCTATGTATGGTTCCTGCCTCCACTACATCACTTGCTAGGCTATTCCACTTCCTGACGACTCTATGACTGAAGAAATACTTTCTAACATCCCTGTGACTCGTCTGAGTCTTCAGCTTCCAATTGTAACCCCTTGTTTCTGTGTCCCCTCCCTGGAACATCCTGTCTCCGTCCACCATATGTATTTCACACAGTATTTTGTATGTCGTTATCATGTCTTCCCTGGCCCTCCTGTCCTCCAATGTCGTCAGGCAGATTTCCCTCACCTTTTCTTCGTAGGACATTCCCCTGAGCTCCGGAACTAACCCTGTTGCAAACCTTTTCACTTTCTCTAATTTCTTGACGTGCTTGACCAGGTGTGGGTTCCAAACTGGTGCTCCATACTCCAGTATAGGCCTGACGTACACAGTGTACAGTGTCTTGAACGATTCCTTACTAAGGTATCGGAACGCTATTCTCAGGTTTGCCAGGCGCCCATATGCGGCAGAAGTTATCTGGTTGATGTGTGCTTCCGGAGACGTGCTCGGTGTTATGCTCACCCCAAGATCTTTCTCCTTGAGTGAGGTTTGCAGTCTTTGTCCACCCAGCCTATACTCTGTCTGCGGTCTTCGTTGCCCTTCCCCAATCTTCATGACTTTGCATTTGGCGGGGTTGAATTCGAGAAGCTAGTTGCTGGACCACGTGTCCAGCCTGTCCAGATCTCTCTGTAGTCCTGCCTGATCCTCATCTGATATAAGTCTCCAGATCTCTCTGTAGTCCTGCCTGATCCTCATCTGATATAAGTCTCCTCATTAACTTCACATCATCTGTGAACAGGGACACTTCTGAGTCTATTCCTTCCATCACGTCATTTACATGTATCAAAAACAGCATTGGTCCTAGGACTGACCCGTGTGTGTGTGTGTGTGTGTGCGTGTGCGTGTGCGTGTGTGTGCGTGTGTGTGTGTGTGTGTGTGTATGTGTGTGTGAGATTATCTTAAAAAAGAGTCTGGAGCTGATGCACACTGATACACCGTTAAATCCTCCGTCACCGTGGCATCTCTGCAAAGATTAGCAGCCTAATCTCCAGCTTATACTCGGTACTCGGCTGCTGCGAGTGCTCCTGCCTGACTGGGGTTACACCTCTCCTCTCCCCAGGTACCAACAGCTGGGGAGTCACATCAGCCCTCTCCCCAGGTACCACCACCTGGGAAGTCCTGCCAGCCCTCTCCCCAGGTACCACCACCTGGGAAGTCCTGCCAGCCCTCTCCCCAGGTACCACCAGCTGGGAAGTCCTACCAGCCCTCTCCCCAAGTACCAGTAGCTGGGGAGCTACACCTGTCCTCCTCCCAGGTACCAACAGATGAGGACCTACACCTGCCCTCTCCACGGGTACCAACAACTGGGGACCTACACCTGCCCTCTCCCCAAGTACTAACAACTGGGGACCTACACCTGGCCTCTCCTCAGGTACCAACAACTGGGGACCTACACCTGCCCTCTCCCCAGGTACCAACAATTGGGGACCTACACCTGCCCTCTCCCCAAGTACCAACTGGGGACCTACACCTGCCCTTTCCCCAGGTACTAATAACTGGGGATCTACACCTGCTCTCTCCCCAGGTACCAATAACTGGTGACCTACACCAGTTCTCTCCCTAGGTGCCTTAGCAGGAGAAATGGAGTTGCAGTCTATGATTACGCACTACTCTGGCCACGACGATTGTCTGGGTAAACAAAAGGGAAACAGGCATCGTAGTCTCGCCTGCGGTTATATATGGGAAATTCAACATACGGTTGACTGGTGCTTTCGACTGTAATAGTACAGTGTTAGACCTTGGCCTCTAAACCAATAAAAGAACGACCTTATTGTCCATGCGTAAATATTAATTAATGTTACAAGAGTGAATGTAATGACAATGACATATGTAGGAGAACAAGAGTGCAGACACTTGTAGCAGAAGAAGAGTTCAGACATATGTAAAACAAGAGTATAGACACATGTATAGAACAAGTTTCTTATACAGCGTATCGTTCTATAGCTTAATGCATCATGACTTATAAAAAGTCCTCCTTAGGATGAATTGTAACTTATTCTGTGATATGTGTCTTTGTTTATTATGTGACATGTGCCTGTGTTCTGTGACGTGTATCTTTCTGTGACATGTGTCTTTGCTCCGTGACGTGTGTCTTTGTCTTTCTGTGACATGTCTCTCATTCATATTTATCGGCAGTACGTCCTTTAAGTCAAAATGTATTATGTATACTGATTTTTTTTACTGATGTAAGAGAATATAGACATAAGCTCTTGGACAATATAACTGACCTTGATATGAAGACGGAGTACTACCGTGGGCTCAACCCACTGGGCGTGGTGCATAAACTCTAACCCTGCTGGGTTAGTCACTAAATATACTCACCAGCCTGAGTGTATGCACTGACCACCCACTGACCCACAACAGCGAGTATGTCTTGAAGCAACTGTAGTGTGGCAGACGCACCCAAGCCCTTGGCACCTCTTGTATCATATTATGATATAAAATACTGACAGGTTGATGAGAAAGACACATGTGTAACACTCCGCTATCTGAGTGCATAAACATTCCTAAGTGTTGCACATATGTCTTAATCCACAGTACTCATTATAACACTGGTGCTTGTTGCCACATACCACTCTGTCCACACATATAAAGGGAAAATCATCCCTTTATAATACTGCTTAAAGTACATATTTATTATAAAAGTTTCTCCACGATCTAACAACAGTTCTATTATTTATGTTAAAGTTTCACACCAATGTGAGTATAACATTGTGCTGAAGAACACTAGTCTCGTCACTCTAAACAAGTGAAAATAACAATAAACATCTTAACCAGGGAGGGATCGTTAGTGAAGTGAGAGAATTGATGAAGAGACAATCGGAGATAGCGAGAGGTGACAGAGGCGGTGCTGGGAGTGGGACCAGGGGAGACATTCATTTCTCTACTGCCAGAAACACCTACCCCCCTTCCCGACCCAACTCATCCCCTGATGAAGCTGTATGTATATGCATATGTATACGTATATACGTGTATGTACATGCATACGTGTATGTGTTCAATGTGTGTGTGTGTGTGTGTGTGTGTGCACATCCACCGGGAGGCCTGGTTGTGAACCGGGCCGAGGGGTAAACTGGTAGAAAGACTGCTTCTTTCATTGTACTACACCACTTCTCTGATGATGTCATCAATGTTATATCTGTATCTGCCACGTGTGCCTGGTGTGTGAGATACTGTACAGTGTCATGCTCAAGTACAGATAAAGACACTCTCATCTCCTTCGTTAAAACATGTGAATGTAGTACTCGGTCTATTTATGAAGCTGGGCATTTTTTCTCTGTACGCAACTGTGAGAATTAACACGATGTGCATTTCTTTATCATTAAAACACTAACTTAACATTCCATTTATCTTGTGTAAGGATAGACCATCTTGAGAGATCGAAATTTCCAAGTAAATGTAACTCCAGCTCTGCTGGAACGAATCTTTTGAAATTCCTGTAGTTGCTGAACCTTTAATGGAATGCTTGACGATACATAAGTCGCCCAGCTTCGGTTGAACAATTTCGAAACTATGAAATCCATCCTGCGTGATGGAAATGACAGGGAAACATATACAGGTCTGGGTCTATAGGTACTATCATGCACAGTAGGGTAGTTATACAGTGAAACAAAAGCTCTGTAACTATTAAAAACATTTAGGAAAGGGTAGCTGCACATAGCTGATGCATCCAGTTTTAATAAATAAAATGTCACCTTATTGTGGTGGCAAGGTTTGAGCGACTTTGTCAGAGAAACCAGTATCCTTTTTCTTGTAATAAAGTTGGTAGAATTACTGACAATATGTAAAGTAAAAGGACACAAGTGCAACTAATGTGACATTTTATTGTGGCAACGTTTCGCTCTACAGGAGCTTTGTCAAGCTTGACAAAGCTCCTGGAGAGCGAAACGTTGCCACAATAAAATGTCACATTAGTTGCACTTGTGTCCTTTTACTTTACATCCTTTCTCTTATTTTCCCATCAAACTTGTGGGAAAAGCTTCCCTTTTCGTCAATATTTCTTGGTGACGTGTCACCTACGATTTGGAACGGCTAATGTACATGGTGTGGAATGAAGGATGATATGCAACTAATATATAGCCTCCGACTTGAGCCTCAAGCTTGAACCACAGTGCATGGTTATCCGTAGTTGCTTCCGGGGATCATAGCCCCTGTGGTCCGGTGGCAGACCAGGCCTCCAGGTTGTTGGCCTTATGAGACAAGCTGATAATGACTACCGTGCACTGCCAACGTATGCGCTGCTAGCCAGGAGCTGACTTGAGCTTATCAAGTTCCCTCTTGAACACAGCTAAAGGTTGAAGAGGCTTGGTCCCTTTGCACTTATTAGGGTCTCTCTCGGTGTGCTCATCGTGCCCGTTTATCACTGGAGATGTTTTGCACCGCCTTCCAAGCCTCTTGCTTTCATATGCAGGCTTGGAAATTGATTTGTATAGTCAGTGCTAACGACGACGCCGCCGCCAACACTGACGCTGTCACCGGTGTTGTCTTCGCCGCTACTGCTTCTGTTACTAACTTCATTGCCTCTCACTCTTCCTTGCCGCCGCCACTGGTGTAAAAGTTACCTGGTGCTATGCAGACACCTCGTTGCCGAAACTGCGGCATCCATTTTTTATTATTTATTTGTGGTTAAATAAACCGGACACCTTAATATGGCAAACTTATCCTAACCTAATCCAGCTCAACCTAATCCTATCTAACTTCAAATAAAGAAAGAATAATTTGGAGTTCACCGAGTGTTAAACTCACTTTGGTAAATAGCGCAAGAAACTTCACGTTGTAAACCGAGGCTAGGTTGCATGCTGGCAGATTTCATCAGCATATACACGAAGCTCCTCACCATGTGGTAATATACAGGCAGCTCCTCACTGTGGGAAGGAATATTACCACAGGGTAACCATCATATAGAAGACAGTAGCAGCATACGGCTGCTGTATCCAACTGAGGTAAATATTTTTGTTACTTAGCAAAACTGAAAATATAGGCATTGTGCTACTACTCTATTGTATATGACAGCTACACTGTGGGAACAAAAGCACACTATAAAGGCAGGGAGAGGGAGGTGAAACGTTGCTCACCCCGCCAGGGCAAGGGAAAGACCCTGCCCTCCCTGGCAGGGGAAGGGGGAGACCCTTCCCGCAATGGGTAGGGTGAGAGGCTGGCGGGTGTTTGCTAGGCTGGGAGGAGGAACAGGGTGGGGGCGCCAGTGTTTGCTTAAATAAGGGCGTGGAAGCATCCTGGAATGTTAAAACGTTGGAGGCGTAGGGAGATATAAGACACGGCTCCTTAACTAATACCACAGTGTGTGTGTGTGTGTGTGTGTGTGTGTGTGTGTGTGTGTGTGTGTGTGTGTGTGTACTCACCTAGTTGTACTCACCTAGTTGAGGTTGCGGGGGTCGAGTCCGAGCTCCTGGCCCCGCCTCTTCACTGATCGCTACTAGGTCACTCTCCCTGAGCCGTGAGCTTTATCATACCTCTGCTTAAAGCTATGTATGGATCCTGCCTCCACTACATCGCTTCCCAAACTATTCCACTTACTGACTACTCTGTGGCTGAAGAAATACTTCCTAACATCCCTGTGATTCATCTGTGTCTTCAGCTTCCAACTGTGTCCCCTTGTTACTGTGTCCAATCTCTGGAACATCCTGTCTTTGTCCACCTTGTCAATTCCTCTCAGTATTTTGTATGTCGTTATCATGTCCTCCCAGTGTCCTCCCAGTGTGTGTGTGTGTGTGTGTGTGTGTGTGTGTGTGTGTGTGTGTGTGTGTGTGTGTGTGTGTGTGTGTGTGTGTGTGTGTGTGCGCGTGCGCGTGTTTACATCCCAGCAGCTCCAGTGTGGTCAAGAGTCAGCGTCAGGATACCATGGCTGTAACAATTCATATATATTCCATACATTAGCTAGAATACATATGACGACGTTTCGTTCCGTCCTGAATAATTAAAAACCAAAACTTCATATAGAAAATGTCCTGTCCAGAGTTTGGGAAATTTGTGAATTATTCCAGTCACAATATTGTTCCAGTTGTATGATTTACGAACACTTTCTGTCTAGGTAACCACGTATTTTCATTTTCTATTTCACCCTTCAGATGTTTACTTGAAGCTGGTGAAGGGCTCTTGATCAGAGGAACTGGAGCCACCCTTTCCTCCTCGGATCAAACCTGATTACCTCCCATTCCCCAGGCACTATATGATCCCTCACGCCGTTAGCGATTCTTCAAAAAAGCAGTAAGACAATAATCAATAGTCATTCAAATATGCCTATAAACACGTTGACTCAACAACACTGTATGTATGGAAGACACTCACTCCACGGAAAATCGATATTACAGACAACGTTCCGCTCTTCCCAGAGAGAAACATCGATATAGTAATTGACTCGACTATTATTTTGGCTGTATTTCCTCCTATAACCCTGAATGTGTTAGGTTATCTTAAGCTATGATGATAACCTTGTATAAACAACTCCAGATCTGCGGCAATTATATATTTCATATTATAAAACATTCAAAGAAGTGTCTTTAAAGGGGCGGACGGGTAAGCCAGTGGAAGGCCTCGGTCAGATGACTAAAAACTCCAGCAGCGGGTCCTCATATGACTAAGACCTGCGCCAGGAAACACATGTCCTGTTTCCTGGCGAATCTTATCTAACTTAACATAGCTGTACTGAAAGTAAAGTCAACGGGTCATTTATTTGATTAACACCCGGGTCAGGAGGCACCTGTCCAGTCTTCCTGGATATAGGAACTGTTTATAACCGTGAACTGGTTAATTCTGTTCTGGAGATGGGTGTACATAGCTGTACTAAAACCAGGAATTGTTTGTAACCGTGACTGGAATAGGTTGTAACTGTGTATACACACAATACCGAGGTTATGGTGGGGGGGGGGAGGGGGAGAAAGTAAGCGCTGAGAACACAGTGGCAAGCTGTGCATTAAAATGAGATGAGGTTGGGGAGATGAGATGCCAGTATCATTTAAGATACCGTTGTATTATATAAGGCTAAAACAACACAGGTACAATCCCCGCTATTTCACCACCGGCTGAACAAAGCAACACTGGTACAATCACTGCCATTACCACAAGTTGAACACAACACTGGTACAATTACTGCCACTCCACCACTGGCTGAACAAGGCAAGACAGGTATAATCCCAGCCGTTCTACCACTGACAGATCAAGACAACACTGGTACAATCACTGTGGTAGCCAGTGGTAGTTACCCCTGGCTAAACAAGAAAACACTTCATATGTGTCTCTGTTTCCAACTTATCTTGTTATCTGTGTCATAATTCTCCGTCTGATCAGTATTCAGTACTAAATAATATGTAAGAATTGTCAAGCAGTATGCAAGTATGTATCAGAAACAATGCTGTACTTCTAACACTGATGAAGGAACGACACTGGTGCGAAACAAGCTTTTATGGTAACAACATTTAGGTCAATGTAGAGTTTCAAGGACTTGATAAAATTCTACACAAAATGGGACGTTGTCACGACTAAAACTTCTACTTCACTTGTGTCTTATCTTCGCTACAAGTCGCTATTGTTTACAAGTTACCTAAGCAAGATTATCTTTCTTTTGTAAACAAAATTCTAAAATAAACGCATCTTCTCGTTTGCTAAATGGCTTAAATATTATGTTTCACCCTCGGAAAACTTGCTAAACTTGTTAAATTAGCAAATAACACCCATGACGTGAAGTCATTTTAACCTGCCTGTGAGGATGTTAGCAGAAGCCACAGTGTGTATATCTTGCCCTGACAGAACAACACCTGTATTAAGAGCGAAAACCCCGGAGTTTCCCTGCCTGACGACGCCCGTCTCTGTGCTCCACGCCAGGTAAACAAACCAGCGTGGGAATGTTTGTTATTGTAATTGGGGTCAGTGTGTAACAAAGTAATTACGCGCGGGCAAAGATTCTCATTGTGATTTTAGGAGTTTTATGCAACGGTGCAAAATGTTAATTCAGCTTTTGCGAGCCGATATAAGCCATTAGAGCCTATACTGGGTAATGCTACGCTCAGACCTCTCATTAAGGACAATTGTTAGCTTAGATGCCCTCTGTATCGGGGGGAATCACGTTAAGGTATCGCTTCACTTACACTTCTTACATATATTCCTTTTGATGCTTTATTTTCATTGTCAAGAGTTATTATTCATTTCAAGTTCAGTAAATTACAGGCCAGTTCAAGTTCAGCGTTCAGCTTTTATGTTCAAAGAAAGTGCATTTAAACTTATCACATTAAGATAACACATCGATAAAACATCACATTCAAAATCTAATTCGTCTTGTGTTTCTGTCCATAAATCAACGCTCCATATTGGGTTGATAAACTGCTACGCTTAGACGTCACATTCATAATCAGTTCTGCAAGTTTTTGCAGAAAGATTAGCCTAGTACGCTTAGGATTTAACACATACGTGGAACCACAGTGGAGACTCACATTTAAGAACCGAATAATCGCTAGATATCAGACAAGATCTCCAGCGAATTTTGCATCCACACAACAGAATTTAAACACACACACCAAACAAACACAAACACCACACACACACACTTTCCTTTAAAGGCGTCGTCTTTATTATCACCACAGCTCCATCTTTATGGTTCTCTCCTTTCTGTCATTCCTTTTCTTCCACAACTATGCACTTTTCATTGTCCTTTTCCCACTTCTCTTTCCTTTTCTCTGCCCCATGTACGTACTACCTGCTGGGTGACTTGACATCCGTGGCTGGCCTCTGAGTTGTGTTGACTCACTCAACACTCACTCAGCTGATCACAGCTGAGCACTGAGCCTCGCTAGGTTTGAATAATATCATTTGCATCTGAGCACAAACAAGTGACCAAGAGAAAAAAAAAAAAGCTTGGAAGGACATTGAATGAGCGTCTAATGCGGCTGCTGGTGGTGAGAAAGAATTCGTGTCTGCTGTCATGGCTACTGTTTAGCCATATTATGATTGGATATTTCTCTGCTGTCTTGGCTAATGCTTAGCCTTTTTACGTCACAAGAGTAACAAACGCACTGTTAAACGTTAAAATATTGTTTCTCAAGTTGTTTTCTTTTTGTAGGACCGCTGGCGAGAACAGGGAAGGAAAAGATTAAGGGAAGACTAGAGTAACGAGAGAAAAAAAATGCGAGTATGTATGAAGCGAAAGTCATGGGCTTGGCCACTTCAGGTTTGTTGTACGAGTGGTTTTCTGCACACACACACGAGTAGGAACACTGAAGTCATTAATAGGTGAAAATTATTTCAACCTAGCACGTTATGCATTATTCAGCTAATTGAACCTTTTCGTCACTGCAAGTTTTAGTAAAATCATGCAAGCTTCAAGAACGTGGCAATAGCAACGAAGCCGTAATAGTAGTAACGAGATAACGTGATCATGATTTAACTAGTTACCTTGGTTTAAGGTCCTTCTCATTATATGGTCTGGTCTAGGATAGCTCACTAATACCCAAAAATGCCTAGGGGAATACCTACATATAAAAGTCAAACTCATCCTCTGAAAGTTATCTATATAACTATACTCAGTGGATAAATATGTACATGATAATTTGTCTGGACCAGCTCTCACATTAACAACAAGGAATACAGTGTTTCTAACATGGTTCAGCCCTTCCGCAAGCCTGGTGGGGCCCCAGTCACATGGTAACCCATCAAATTCAAATTCAAAATTCAAAGTTTATTCTCTATAAAGATTACAATGTTGAATTTACAGAATTTGGTTGTTGTGTGGTTTACATGTAGTTAAATAAAGATTACAGAGTGTACCACTAGAACGCCTAGCATGGCTAGGCATTTCGGGCAGACTTAGTTTAATTCTTTATTTTAAAATATTACAAATTATGAGGTAAGTTGGTATTATGGCTAAGTGACTAAATACTAGTTTGTGAGTTTAGCAATGTGAATGCTTTTGTTTTGCTACAGTACATAGTTTCAGTATTGGAGTATCATAGGATTCATTATTTTAAGATTGACATTAATATTTCTGTTTATGGTCAAATGGGTGAGTGAATGTAAGTGTGAACCACCAGGTGGTATTCGTGTAGTTAGTTGATGGGGTGTATCAGGGAGATAAGATGTTTTCTAATGGTAGTTTTGAAGGTGATGAATGTGTCTGCAGTTCTAGAGTTCTCAGGTAGGGTGTTCCAGATTTTAGGGCCTTTGACATACATTGAATTTTTGTAAAGGTTTAGTCGGACACGGGGAATGTCGTAGAGATGTTTGTGTCTGGTGTTATGCCTGTGCGTTCTGTCACAACTATCAAGAAAGCGTTTTAGGTCAAGGTTGATATTGGAGTTTAAGGTCCTGTAGATGTAGATTGCACAGTAGTAAGTGTGGATGTACTGAACAGGGAGTAAGTTTAGATCTATGAAGAGTGGGGGGGTGTGTTGCCAGGGGTGGGATTTAGTGATTATTCTTACTGCACCTTTTTGTTGGGTTATTATTGGCTTCAGGTGTGTTGCTGCAGTTGATCCCCAAGCACAAATAGCATAGGTGAGGTATGGATATATAAGTGAATGGTATAGTGTGATAAGGGCAGTTTGCGGCACGTAGTATCGTATCTTGGAGAGGATCCCAACCGTTTTGGATACTTTTTTGGTTATGTGTTGGATATGGGTGCTGAAATTCAGGTTGTTGTCAAGGTATAGGCCTAGGAATTTGCCCTCATTATGTCTGGTAATTAAAGTGTTGTCGATCTTAATGTTAATTTGTGCATCTCCTGCTCTGCTACCAAACATAATATAGTAGGTTTTGTCAGTGTTAAGCGTAAGTTTATTGGCTGTCATCCAAGTCGATATTTTGATCAGCTCCTCGTTAACAATGGTGTTGAGGGTGGCAAGATTAGGGTGAGAGATGACATAAGTCGTGTCGTCAGCAAAGAGAATGGGTTTCAGGTGTTGGGATACGTTTGGAAGATCATTGATGTATATGAGGAAGAGCAGGGGACCAAGGACACTTCCCTGCGGAACTCCAGTATCAAGTGGCCGTGTTGTTGATGCTGTGTCTTTAATGGTGACATACTAATACCTATTAGTAAGGCAAGATTTGAAATAAGCAAGCACATGGCCTCTTATACCGTAATGGTCAAGTTTGTGGAGTAGGATGTCGTGGTCTACTGTGTCAAAAGCTTTTCTTAGGTCAATAAAAATTCCTAGTGGATATTCCTTATTTTCCAATGCTGTGTAAAGCAGATCTAGCATTTTTATGATTGCATCATTAGTGCTTTTATTTTTCCTGAATCCAAATTGGCAGGGGTTGAGTATGTTTGGTGTTGTTATAAATGAATATAGTCTCCTGTGCATGAGTTTCTCAAAGATTTTGGATAGCAATGGTAAGTTTGATATTGGCCTATAGTTGTTTAAGTCTGTAGGGTCACCACCTTTATGTATTGGTGTAACCCTTGCCATCTTGAGTAGTTTCGGGAAGGTACTAGTTTCTAGTGACTTGTTAAAAAGTAATGAAATAGCATGCGAAAGGATATGGGCCACTCGCTTGTACAGTAATGGTGGGACATTAGACAGATTCCCTGAGTTGTTTTTAAGTGACTTTATAATCTCGGTGACTTCCGAGGGCTCAGTTGGTGCAAGATAGAAGGAATTTGGGAAATTCCCATCTAGGTAGTCCCCGGCATGGGCATTGGTATGTGGGATTTTATTGGCGAGATTAGATCCTATGGTTGAGAAGAAGTCGTTTATCTTGTTAGCTGTGTCAGTGGGATGTAGTGGTGTTTCATTAGGTTTAGTTAGGACAATATTCTTGTTTTTTTTCAGTTTCTGGGTCCCTAGAATCTGAGAGAGTGTTTTCCAGGTCTTTTTTATATCTCCTCTAGTGTCTGTGAATCTACTGGAATAGTATAGTTGTTTGGCTTTCTTTATTACTTTGGTGAGAACTGATGAATAGTGTTTAAGAATATCTTTGTGTATTAAGCCCTGTCTATATTGCTTTTCATATTGGTGTTTCTTGTCAATGGATTTCAGAATGGTACTGGTTAGCCATGGGCAACCAAGCCGTTTGTTTGTGATCTGTTTCGTTTTTATAGGACAATGTTTGTTGTATAGTCTAAGTAATTTGTTAAGAAAAATGTCTGTCCAGTCATGAATACCATTGGCCTTGGAGAATTCTGTAGGCCAGTCAATAATCTCTAGGTCAGCTGTGAACTTCCTTATTGAGGCCTCGTCATGGAGTCTAAATGAGACTTTGTTGAATTCAATTGGTGGTTTACTAATGTTTGTCAGGAGGAAGGTAGGGTAGTGGTCTGTAGTGCTATCTGTGATTATCCCTGATTTAAGGGGGGCTAGTATATTGGTCCATATGTGGTCTATTATGGTTGCACTTGTCTCAGTGAGCCTGGTTGGTTTAGTTATTGTTGGTATGAGAAGTGTGTTGTTCATATTGTTGATGAAATCAGTTACAGGCTGATCATCTAGTAAGCCAAGGTTGATGTTGAAGTCTCCAGCTAAGAGAAGGTGGTGCTTATTCATTTGTCTGTTTGTTATTAGTGACTTTAATTTCTCACTGAAATTTGGGATGTTTGTGTGAGGTATCCGGTAAATGGCACTGATTGTTATAGGTGTCTTACGGTTTTTTACAGTAAAATTAGCAAAAATGTATTCCCCATATTCATCACTAAAGCAAGTGGTGCTAATACAAGATAATTGGTTAGAGTAATAGATTGCAATACCACCCCCAACTTGGTTTGGTCTGCAGTTGTGAATTGCTGTGTATCCTGGTAGAGGGTAGATATCTATTGTGTCCTGCTTAAGCCAGGTCTCAGTAAGAATAATGCAGGAGAAGGGTGTCTTTAGTGATTCAAGGAGTGCCAGGAGGTCATCATAGTGTTTGCTTAAGGACCTGATGTTGTAGTTAAGTACTGATAGACTTTTAGCATTGTTTAGGATAGTGCTGGCTTGTGTTGCTGTGTAATAAAGGCAGTTACTTTCCAATAGGTTTTGATTGGGTGCCAGATTATGGAGGTTTAGATCAGGGTCAACGTAATCAATCATCTTCTAGGTTTAAATTATGGTTATTTATATCCTGAGTTGTGTGTTGAGTTCTAGTACTGATATCTGTAGTGGTGGGAAGTTTGGATAAGTATATAGCTAGAGTATTTTGGTCATATAGAGTATAGTCACTACTACACATAATGAAGTTGATGTTGTCTATGTGTTGTGCTGGAATGAACTAAAGTACAACTAGGTATAAACTAGTAATATAAAAATACAAATTTAAAATAGAACAAGACTCTCACTTGTAATTGCACTAAGGTCTAATATAATGACTTTTGTGGAGTCTATGTTTTGAGCTAGAATGAGCTATAGTACAACTAGATTTAATCTAATAATATAAAAATACAAATTAAAAATAGCACCAGTCTCTCACTAGTAATTGCACTATGGTCTAATATAATGAATTTGGTATTGACTATAGTACAACTGTGTTTAATCTAATAATATAAAAAAGGCACAAGACTCTCAATTGTAATTGCACTAAGGTCTTATATAAGTTGTTTACAAGAATTAGAGTATAACTAGATTTAAATTGACAGGATAAAATACACAAGTTAAGGTAGCAAAAGAATAATAATAATAAAAAAAAAATGATAAAAATAAAAATGGCAATGACTTGGTTATAATATGCTAGCAAGATGGTAGACAGGATAATATAAAAGTTGTAGTTGAAAATACTAGTTTAAAAAAGTATAGAATAAAATGGTCAATAAAAGAAGTTTACAATAAGTTTGATCAATATAGTTTAAAGCAAAATTGGGCAATAATAGGGATTTTAGAATAAAATTGGGCAATTGAGTATTTCTTAAAGTGAGGTAGAATTATTGAGGACAAGTTATGGCTAGTTTATAATAAAATAAGATGGAACAGTGATGCGGTAAGTTGTAAAAAAAGGAGATAGATTCTGTAGATATTAAACAAATTAAGACTATGAGGTAGAATGGTCGTTGAATACAACAATGACAATCAAAAGTAGTTGGGGTATTAGAATTTTAGGGGGGCACAAATTTATGACAATATAACACTAACTGTGGACTGTGGGTATTATCTGCACTTTACTCTGATTCTGTTAGTCCAGCCTCACTTAGGAATGTTTTAAGGTCATGTTCTGTAGAGATGAAGTATCTCTTCCCAGTGGGCTGTTTCCTAACTGCGATTTTTCCATCCCTCACAAAGCACTGGTGGATTTTTTGGGCATAGCGTAATTTTCTTAGCCGATAAAGAAGGTTTTGTCTTGTTTTGGTTAGGCACTCATTGACGTAAACATCAGTTTTCATAGAAATAGATGTTTTTAGTAGGTTGTTTCTTTGTAGGCTAGTTTGGAATTTTAACAGCACTGTTTTTTTACCTGCTTGGTAGCCCATCAGTTTGCAATCCTTTAGGAGTTTAGGTCATCACTACGTATGTTAAGGCGAAGGTCATCCTTGATAAGCTGTAGGGTGGTCTCCATGCAGGTCTCTTGGGTGACTGTGGCTGGGAGATGTTTGCTGTTAACTACAACAGCGTCAGATAGCTGTTGTTGGTCATTATGGTCTTGGAAGTTGGTTATGACATTGGCAAGTTGTTGGTCCACTCTTGATCTTTCCTCTGTAATGTTGGTAGTAAGTAGGGTGACTTGGTCTTTTAGAGTGTTGATAGTGTCTAGGGACTGGGTGTGGGGGGAACCCCTGGCTGCCTTCAAGAGAGAGCTGGACAGATATCTAAAGTCGGTGCCGGATCAGCCGGGCTGTGGCTCGTACGTCGGACTGCGTGCGGCCAGCAGTAACAGCCTAGTTGATCAG
Organism: Cherax quadricarinatus; assembly: GCF_038502225.1. Taxonomy (NCBI): domain Eukaryota; kingdom Metazoa; phylum Arthropoda; class Malacostraca; order Decapoda; family Parastacidae; genus Cherax; species Cherax quadricarinatus. Next base: position 41,326,918 of record NC_091311.1, read on the forward strand.
GCCCTGATCCATCGGGAGGCCTGGTCGTGGACCGGGCCGCGGGGGCGTTGATCCCCGGAATAACCTCCAGGTAACCTCCAGGTTGTTGCTTTGTTGTTCCAGAGTGTCTAGTTTATGTTCTAGAGCAGTGATCTTGTTGAGGTAATCTGCATTGCTAGCTTTTAGTTCCTGCATTTCTTGAGTTAGTTTGGTGATCGTTTGGTTCTGAATCGTAAGGAGTTTAGCTATTTCTGGGTCGGTGATCTTCTGGACATCAAATACTGGGAAGGAGTTATCTTGGACTGTGGCAGCAGCCATGTTTGTTGTCTGTCGTGTGTTGTGGTGGTGCCGGTGGGTGATGAGGGTTGTGTCCTGGCTGGCAGTACCACAAGTTTTCCTCGTGTTTTTACTGCTCTCACCTTTGATGTTAGGAGTCCTTTGCTGGTTACTGGATCATCCGAAACAATTACTCCATATTTCCTTATTGGTCTCCTTAACCCAGTGTTTTGATACACTGTAGCAACCCTGGGGCACTAATGTTTCAACAACAAAACTCAGTTAAAGGTTTTACTTCTTGGGCAACTCACATTGTGCCCAGAAAATCCACCACTTCTCCCCGCCGCAAGCTTCCCACAAGCGCGAGACAGTCAATGGCGCCCTCACACCCACAAGTCTTGACAGCAGAACATCGCTATGCGCCATAATTCTCGACTAATACATTAATGCTCTTTGCTTTTCTCCCATACCTGGAGGTTACCTGGAGGTTATTCCGGGGATCAACGCCCCCGCGGCCCGGTCCATGACCAGGCCTCCCGATGGATCAGGGCCTGATCAACTAGGCTGTTACTGCTGGCCGCACGCAGTCCGACGTACGAGCCACAGCCCGGCTGATCCGGCACTGACTTTAGGTATCTGTCCAGCTCTCTCTTGAAGGCAGCCAGGGGTTTATTGGCAATTCCCCTAATGCTTGATTGGAGGCTGTTGAGCAGTTTTGGGCCCCGGACACTTATGGTGTTTTCTCTTAGTGTACCAATGGCGCCCCTACTTTTTATTGGCGGCATTTTGCATCGCCTGCCCAGTCTTTTACTTTCGTAGGGAGTGATTTCTGTGTGCAGATTTGGGACCATTCCTTCCAAGATTTTCCAAGTGTAGATTATGATATATCTCTCCCTCCTGCGTTCCAACGAGTACAAGTCAAGTGCTTCCAAGCGTTCCCAGTAGTTAAGGTGCTTGACAGAACTTATACGTGCAGTAAAGGATCTCTGTACACTCTCTAGATCTGCGATTTCACCTGCTTTGTATGGAGATGTTAATGTACAGCAGTATTCCAGCCTAGAGAGAACAAGTGATTTGAAAAGGATCATCATGGGCTTGGCATCTCTCGTTTTGAAAGTTCTCATTATCCATCCTATCATTTTCTTTGCACGTGCGATCGTGGCACTGTTGTGATCCTTGAAAGTGAGATCCTCAGACATTACTACTCCCAGGTCCCTTACATTATTTTTCCGCTCTATTGTATGGCCGGAGTCAGTAGTATACTCTGTTCTAGTTATTATCTCCTCCAGTTTTCCATAACGGAGTAGTTGGAATTTGTCCTCATTGAACATCATATTGTTTACCGTTGCCCACTGGAAAACTTTGTTTATATCTTCTTGGAGGTTAACACTATATATCTTTTAAACTTAATAACTGTACACCTTTGAAGTACTGCTGATGCAATATAATTTTTTAAATTATTTGTGTTTTGTTTACCGGGTCTCCAATGGAAACGAGTCACTTTTTCTGACTTTTTTGGGGGGTTATCCAAGGTAATTTACCCAAATGATACAACGCATAATAATTTGTGTAACTGTATTTATGCATAACTACGTAAATAAATTTACAGTGAACCCAATTTCTAGTAAGTGCTAGGCTGACACACTGGCTCTCACACAATAGGGATTAATTCTCGTGCCAGGATCAAGTCAGCTGTTGTTCCCCAACTGTTCAATACCACAAGGTATTACAGATAATAGGGCCATTTCCTGCAACATAGGTTTTTTACCCCAGTACTGCTAGGATTCTGCCAGTGGGCTATATACCCCTCCCCCTCTCAATGGTAACCACACAATATTTAGAAATGATAACAACAAACTTCTGGGCGAAACAACGCTGACCTGGGTATAACAACGGTGACCTGGGCATAACAACGATTGTCAGCATAGTTGCTGATCCTCCTTTATATGTGTTGTATGCATAGATTAGATGAGCATTATAGTACCATCCATGTGTTTATATAGAAGATTCCTTAGGCCTGTGACTGTATGACGTCACGGGATGCAGTGAGCGAGTGAGACGAGCTACCTCGGCCTCAGTCGACGCATAGGCATAGAAGGCAGAACAAGGCAGGCTGGGCTCCATCTCCCATTACCACAGTCTGACAATATATATATCGTTACCATCCAACAAGTGTGTCTACCTTCAACCCTCTTATCTCCTTACCGAACGCCACACGACACAATGACTTGGGTGTAAGAACGGTGACATGAGCGCAACAGTGATCTGAATGTGTGACCTAGACGTAACAACGGTGACCTGGACGTAACAACGGTGACCTAGACGTAACAACGGTGACCTGAACTAACAACGGTCACCGAGACGTAACAATGGTGACCTGGGATTCAAAATTAAGGGCTTGGAATATTAACAATAACGAAGACTTGAGATTATAAAAACGATCATCTGGTAATGGAAAGAGAAACACGAATAAGAAAACACATTCAAGACGTAAAAAATAAAAAAAAAAATCAGCTAAAATTAAGCCCTGAGAATGAGGAATGACTTATGGTAGTAATGCCGAAGCTTAAAATGAGAATTGGGCACCGAAAGAAAAAAGTGCGACACCGAAAGAAAAAAATGAAGCAATGACAGCAAAAATTGAAAGCTGAAAGCAAAACTGTGAAATTTTGTGCTAGGAACAGAGCCCTGGGAATGAGATTGAGAGCCTAGGAATGAAAATGAAAGCCTGGGGTGAGAATGAGAAGCTGAAAGTGAGAATGAAGGGACGGGAGTAAGCTGAGAATGAGAGGCTGGGAGTGAGGCCCTGGGAGTGTGACTGTCATCTCTTTAGAGTAAAAATGTAACAATAAAAATGACGCGTCTAAAGTGTGAAATTTGTTTAGAACATAAGAACATAAGAAAGGAGGAACACTGCAGCAGGCCTGTTCGCCCATACTAGGCAAGTCCTTTACAATCCATCTAACTAACGATGGGATGGAAATATAAACACATATGCAGTATAATGTGATCCTTTATTGACAACGTTTCGCCCACACAGTGGGCTTTTTCAAGTCACAAACAGATCTGAATAAGAATGAAAGCTGAGTTTTTGGAGGAGTAATAAGTCCTAGCAGTGAGAATGAATCAAGGGTCAAGGGTCTGAGAAAACACCAGGCTCCATCCCTGATCGGAGGGCTCCATCCCTGATGGAAGGGCTCCAGCAGTAACAAATAAGTGGCAGACACCGAGGGGTTCCTTTAACGACCAGGGCTTCAGATCAAGGGTATGATGTGACGATGGTTCAAAGACACCAAAGAAACGGGAGCCAGGCGAGGAACGTGACTGATTGCCTCAGAGGTTGTGTTGCCTAGACCATTCCGTTGTGGACACCGGTGCCCGGCTTCAACACGAACAATAATAACTAGTACACTCAATACTACCGTTGAACCGAACCTGTTTATTAGTTCTTATGTTTTCCAGAGATAAAAATGCCGTCCAGCATAACTAGTCTCAAGAGAGACAGGTGAAAGATCGCTCTAACTCGCCCACCCTGAAAATAACAGTTGATGTGCCCAATTTTTATCAAAAAAATGTAGATTATTAGCTAGGCTACGTAAATTAATATTTCTTTTAGCGAAGATAGGTGTAGACAGATTAAACTTGTTACAAAATAAAAATATACATATCAAACAAAAAGCCCATATTGTTAGTTAATTCGTCGTATGTACAAATGTTACCCGGCATTTAATGACACTGAATCCTTTAAAACGTGATTTGAGAGGACAGTTGAGCCCAGCACAATCCAACAACTCAAGTGATTCTGGCCAGAATATTTCTAATATTAGTAATCCAGCAGCACTGTGCTGTCTCACATCACTGTGGTCAGTAATATGAGGCTTGTGGCGCACGTTGCATTAAAATACACAATAGTACTATACAACTCGGCCGAACCCCAAATAAGAATGGGCTCCCAATAAACACTAGGCTTGTGTTCCAATTGTTTCATCGATTCCCAACGGTGCCCTCGTGTACCCGTGTCCCTCCTCCCATACAGTCCATCCCTAAAAACCTTATCAAGCTTTCCGAGTGTTTTGTATGTCATCATGTCTCGTGGTCCTTCTGTTCTTTAATATCATTAACATCAAGTATAGCTCTTCATAGCTCATACACCTTATTTCTAGGATTAGTTTAAATGCAAACCTTCGTACTTTCTCCACTTTGCTGACATGCTGTCTCAGGTGTGGGGTCCATAATGGTGCTTCATACTCCAAGGCGGGACTTACATGGCGTTAATAGTGTCGTGAATGACTCCTTGTTGAAATTCCTGAAAGTTAATCTTAAATTTGTTAGTCGTGCCTATGCCTCAGAAATTATTCGGTAGATGGTGATACACTTAGCACTATGCTTATCCCCGACCCTATGTGTGCATGTCCATGAGCGTACTTGAATGTACATGTTCGTGTGTATGTGCGTACTGTCTGTGTGCGTGCGTGTGTATACGTGAGCGTCTCTTTGCGCCCATAAAAGCGCACATTAGATCTTACTGGTTCCTTAGGATAATTAACATTAAATGAAAGGAATCCGGCATAGAACCTCACATAACGGATCTGGAACCTCATATAATGTACCTGGAATCTCAGATAATTGATTTGGAACCTCTCGCCACGGACATGGAACCTCGCACCACGGACGCGGACACTCGCATCACAGTGGAACTTCGCGTCACGGATGTGAAACCTCGCATCACAGCCTCACATAATGTACTTGGAACCTCACATAACTGACTTGGAACCTCGCATCACAGCCTTACATAATGTACTTGGAACCTCACATAACTGACTTCGAACCTCGCATCACAGCCTCACATAATGTACTTGGAACCTCACATAACTGACTTGGAACCTCGCATCACAGCCTCACATAATGCACTTGGACCCTCACATAACTGACTTAGAACCTCGCATCACTGACAGAAACTCTCATCACTGACGTGTAACTTCGCATCACGGACGTTGAACCTCGCATTACGGACGTGGAGCCTCGCATCAGAGCCTCATAACGGACGTGGGACCCCGTGCTACAGAGTTCTTCACCTCCATACCATTATTAAAGTATTCAGGAAGCAAACTCAAAATCTTGATTAGTTGTCCTTTTATTTGTTCTAATTATCTAACTGTTTAATTTTTCGGATTATTTTTTTTCAGTCTGTTAAAAAAAAGAGAAGCCAGAATTAAAAGCATACAGTATTTTTTTTAACTATGCATACATTTTTTATTAATTTTTTTCTGTTTCAGTCACTGACATTTACTGCCTTAGAGGCTTCCATCTTTCTTATAAACTCTTATTATCATTATTATTATTATCGTTATTATCAATATTATCATTATTATTATTACATTATGTTATTATTATTATGTTCATGGAAAATTGTTAAAACCGTTGGGGTAGAAATGAAGCATCTTAGCTATGGAAGAGAATCAGGGTTAATCCAAGAAAGGGAAGCGAGTGCTCCGCTTAGCTGGATAAAGAGCCCTTCCTCGGTATCGAAGCACCCGTTGAATGGGGAATATTTTTTCTACACTAGTTTGCTAGGTTTCCGACCGATCGCCTACACGAGGATCATTAATTAAGACGGAGACTCGCCTAGACGCCAGCACCCAAAATACGTTAATTAAGCGTGGCAGTTAAGCGTGACTGTAAACACAAGTAAACAACATCCTCACTGTTTAAAAAATGTATACACTAACAGATCACCTTTTTTTAAAATCGTAATAGAATTATATTATTTAAATGTGGAAGCTAGGCTTCTAATGGTAGTATTATTGATTTAGAATTATTATTTACAAACGTTTCATTAACAGGAACTACACGTATCTTGTTGGATAGACTAACATTGGGTCATGGAACTTAAGTTACAGTAGAACGAAATACTTCCTATCATTTTGGAAACTGCAACGTCAAATTCAGCTTTTTAAAGTTTATAATAACCCGTATTTGGGGGATTTAAAAAATATATATTTCCAACAGTTACCCCAATTTTAAGAGGAAAAATACTTTTTTAGACTTTTTTTTTATAATAGCTTTCTTTTAATAATTTGCTTATACAATTATTAGACTTAATATTTCTTGCAATACATTTTGAACATCTCACGTGGGCATTTTGTGTTGTAGTTTCAAAAAGTGGGACAGAAACATTCTAGGTCTTCGTTATTAATGAACAAACAAGAAACATTATGCATCCACTGGATGTCCAGCAGCTGTGACTCGATTCGACCCCAAAGTCACAGTATGACTTTGTAAATGGTCCAAGACGGACCGAAACGTCGTCATAAGCATCTTTCTCCTATGTGCGGGTTGTTTGTGTATTGTTCCAGTCACAGTATTGTGCCTTTTTGTTCTCCAAGCGCAAAAAAGCAATACGATGTTCAATGATTACGAATTCCAGCCACTCCGTTATGGAAAACTAGAGGAATTAAAAGCTAGAACGGAATATAAGCTAAATTCAAATCCCACAATAGAGCGAAAAACTAATGTGAAAGACTTAGGAATGATAATGTCAGAGGATCTCACCTTTAATGACCACAATAGTGTCGTAATCACAACTACGAGGAAAATGATAAGATGGATAATGAAAACCTTCAGAACAAGCGATGCTAAGCTAGTTGATCCCCTTCAGGTCAATTGTTCCATCTAGGATGTACACTAACAACCCCTTTCAAGGCTGTCTAAATGCAGATATGAAAAATGTACAGAGGACCTTTACTGCACGTATAAGTTCAACAAAGCACCTCAATTTGTGGGAACTTCTGAAGTTCCTTGACCTATACCCCTTGGAGCACAGACGAGAAAGATACATCATAATTTACACCTGGAAAATCCTAGAGGGACTGGTCCCAAATATGAGCTCAGAAATCCCTCCCTATGAAAGCAAAAGACTCGGCAGACGGTGCAACATACCCCCAGTGAAAAGCAAGGGGTGCCGTGAGTACACCGAGGTAAAACACATTAAGATTCCTGGACCCAAGACTGTTCAACAGCCTTCTAGCATACATAAAGGGGATTATCAATAAACCCCTATCTGTCTTCAAGAAGGACCTGGACAGATATCTAAAGTCAGTACCTGATTAGCCGGGCTATAGCTTGTACACTGGATTGCGTGTGGCTAGTGGTAACAGCTTGATTGATCAGGCCCTGATCCATCATGAGTCCTGATCATGGACCCGTCCGCGGGGGGCGCTGAACCCCCGAACTCCCTCCAAGCAGACACTGATCCAATATGTTCTTCCAGCTGATGGAACACCACTGCATCAATCAAACAACAATGATATGAGACACTTTATCAGCAGTTTACTTTACTTAAATTTCGAGAATAAATCAGAGTAACCCAAACATAAATAACTCAAATTTGAGTCTGCATGTAGCTTCGATCGTTCAGAAAGTGACGCACGAAAATGCGCTTTAAAACGAACGATGCAATTATGAGGACGAGTCGGCTGTAAGAAGCGCACTGGTTACACGACACGGCTGTTGAACTTCAATAATATATATATAATAACTCAAAACATACGCATTTACCCTTTTTTTAATGAACAATGAATTATGAATTTATATTTGATATTCATCAGTGATTTTTTATTTTAGTCCGTTTTTAATCACTATTGATTTGCTTTTACCGGCAAAGTGTTTTTCTGTTGGGTGCTATCTCTGGTTCCTGGCCACCCAGTTTTTAATGATGGCTATCGTCACCCTTTATGTTCATAAATATGCTATTCAGACTAATGGGGAAAATATTCACATTGTAAAACAGCTGAAATATCTAAAAAAAAAAAAATATGGTCAACTGATGCAATGTACGATATTACGTTTTTTTTTTGTTCGTTAGTGTACGGTATCCCATCACATCTCTCTATCACCCCCCAGCCCCCACCCCCTCAACACACTTATTCCTGAAAAATGGTCTGGTGATACCGACAAGATGTGGAAAAAGACACTTATGTACAATTCAGGACATTTATTAGAGGAAACGTTCCGCCACGCGTTACTTCTTCACCTAGCGAAACGTTTCCTCTAATAACTGTCCCGAATAGTACATAAATGTCTTTTTATCCACACATGTATCCCTCACTCACACCTTCCCTTGCTCACACCTACCCTCACACTCACACCCTCCCTTGCTCACACCTACTCGCTCCCACACCCCCAACCCCAGTCTGCGTGAACATCCTCCACTCACACCTCCAGTTATGCTGCCTGAGCGGTTAGTTAACTGTGCACACCGTGCACTGGATCTCTGTCAGACTCCACTAAGCATTGTTTCATCACTAGAAAGGAATATTAGTCATTTCGTATTTCACAATTACTTTATATAGTTGTTGTACGAAGTACAGTAAGGAATATAGTCGCAAAAATTGATATCATAGTACCACTAAACTCCATCTCACTATAATCCCACCATACCAAATCCCTACCCAATGCCCATCAGAAACCACCATCCGCCACACCAACTTCCCAATCTGCATCCCACATCCCCCACTCCTACCCAGACTCGAAGATTTTTTCACATGCCATGGAGCATAAACACATACACATAAACATACATGGACGCAAACGCAGGAATATACTCTGTACACACAAACATCCAAACAAAGTGAACAAGGACAGGCTGTTCGACAAGGGTCAGAGGAGGGAAAGGAACCAGAATGATGGAGCATAAATGGAAGTTGAATACATGATTGAGTCACGGGGGTAAAAGAAGTTTCTCAGCGTGAGAGTAGAGGTGCAGCCAGCAATGCAAGATTTTTCTTAATTTTTATTAAATAAAATTGGATGCATCAGCAGTGTACTGTTAGCTATTTTCTGCCCTGTTGTATTCCATCACGCAGGATGGGGCTTATACAAGGCGTTGAAATCTATCAGCCTGGGCTGGGAGACTTTAGTAGGACAATGAGGATATCGTCAAGCATTCTAGCAAGGGTTCATCAGCTACGGCAACTTCCAAGGTTTTCTTCCAGGAGAGCTGGAGTTACTATCACTTGGGAATTAAAAAATCTCTCTGGATAGTCTATTCCAAACACAGGCAGCCCCAGAAAGACGGCAAGAAAAATTACACACACACACACACACACACACACACACACACACACACACATATATATATATATATATATATATATATATATATATATATATATATATATATATTAAACACAGTAGATAATTCGGAGGCTGACGGAGGCTGAACCCATTTACAGTTTGCAAAGTAACTGTGATGGATGCCAAGATGCTAGCATATACTGCAGGGGTCAGGTGATGATGCACGCACGCAACCCCCCCCCCCCCCCCCCTCCTTACCCTATTCCCTCCCTTACACTCACCTGCACAAACGTAGATTTTCATATCCTTGAAAACACCTCTGAAGTTGACAGCCATGAGGAGCAATTACCTTTCTCACTGCTTCTTCAGAGTACTGCTGGTGTCACAGTAGTTTCATCTCCCGATGACTAAACTAGATAGTTTGTGTGTAATCTGCTCACTACGCGAGGGTCATTACGGCAGCAAATCATTTTCCAATAACATCAAAAACACTGTCTCTAAAATTTGAAAAAATAGTAAGACAACTATAAATACACTGATGGATATATACACCTCAGTGTGTATACACGCATAATGTAGACATCACCCGGTGTATATACCGGTGGACGAGATACCACAAGTACAGCACACAAAAGTTTACATCTCTATAGTGGAACTGGAAGTTCGTTTTGCATCGGGCACTATTCCTGGTACCTGGGAGAGGCTAGCCAATAGAAAATCAGGGTGCACAGTGAGAAGCTGAAGCTCGCCTTGCACTGTCCAATCATGGCTTAGTGGACAGTGTTCTCAGTTCACACAATAAGGGTCCGGGGATCGATCCCCGGCACGGGTGAAACGTTGGGCATGTTCCCTTTCGCTTGGTGTCCCTGTTCACCTAGCAGTAAGTAGATACTTGGGTGTTATCCGATTTTTATGGGTTGCATCCTAGAGGATATGATTAACCTAACCTGCCCGAAATGCTTTGTAAAAATCAGGGTCTTTCTGTATAGCATGCCAATGGTGTCAGCTAGGTCTGTAATAGCTGTATCGTGTACTTGTATAAAGATATTATTATTATTATTATTATTATTATTATTATGAACTCCTGAGATACGTTGCTTGGATAAACAATTTACCTGTTTGGTGTTTCAGATTGTGTTGGTTATGTAAGTCAAACTGCCCTTAAAACAGATATATAAAAAGTCATATCCCTGGGTAAATATATTTGTTTGTATTTACAAATGGAGTACGCAGTACCAGCATAGAGCTCACACCTTTTCGGGCATGTTTGGCCTGAGAGGGTTGCGCTGGGGAGATATGATTGCGACGTACGAAATACCCAGAGGATTTGACGGAGCGAACTGGGAGAGAATGACGCACAAGATACAGGGCCGGTAGTGAGGGTTAGTGTTGTAGGTGAGTCTCGGGAATGTTGGGAAGTACTTCAGTTCTGGTATTGTGAACTAATGAAGTGAGCTGTGTGAAGAACTGGAGGAGGTGAACACCATACACAGTTTCGACAAGGGGTACGATATAGACCGATGACTCAAGAAATCGTAATGACACGATTGCAAACAAACCATACCACGGGTGGGGTTTGATCCCGCGGTCAGAGAGTCTCAAAACTCCAGACCGTCGCGTTAGCCACTGGCCCAGCTAGCTTCAATAAGATTCATCCAACCAGGTATATTTCTACACCATAGGAAGGTTAGCATAGGCACCACTGTGACCACAAATGCAAGTTTTTACAGACGAATCTCCCGCTAGCACAGCCGTGACGAACTCTAGCTCAAGTCCCCTCAAAAACACAAACATATGCAAACACACGCGCACACACACGGGCCAAGTGTATTTTCAACAAATGGTAACTACTACCAAACACACACATACACACACACACACACAAACACACACACACACACAGACATGCGCACGGGCGCGAGCATTGTAACAAATAATTATTTTATTAACATTCTACGTCTAGGTTAGGAAATAAAAAAGGGAACAGGACGAGATGTTACTCTGGATCACCGACATTTTGCATTCATTATCTCCTCTGATTTCACGAGCCAGTTTACTAAATACCATGAGAGGTATTTTTGACAGGTGTTCCTCATTAGACGTAAGTCTTCTAAGGTAAGTCATGCCAAACTGCAGGTGCTGCCTTCTACAGCCTCTTTGGTAATTTAGGCCTAGATAAGGACGTTCTGCTCTAAGCAGAGCTTTTTCAAGCCACAATTTAAAAAATCCTTTACAGAGAAATGTTATCCTAATAAAGGTTTGTTAAGTATACGTACTTGTCGCTTTGTCTACATGCCTGTCACACCTAAAAAATAAAAAACAAAGAAACTCTCTAACACCATCTCAGGATGTTCAAGTGCCTCATCCAGATCATGTGATGGATGATTTCTTCCCGTTCCCGACTTGGCTTGGTCAATAGCTCGGTTTACCGTAACTCCTACAGATTGATGTGTAGAGCTTGTGGTCTCTTCCTGCACCAGGACCTGCACACGGCTTCTTCCACATCAGATGGCAGTATTTCTTCCCATTATTTTAACTCCAGGTATGTGTGATACTTTTCTTTCTTTAAGTCTTGCTGTGTGTAAGCTTCGTCAAATCTACAAAAGCTACTTGTGAACTTGTGTTTACGCGTGTAATCACCTATCTGAGTTTGCAAGGGAAGGTGCTCCAACTCCTGGGCTCCCTTTTAACTATCGACTGATTGAAGTAATTTAGTTTTGTCATATTTGCGTTTGAGTCCTTGTGAGAACTCTTATTAAGTGGCTGTCTAGCTCATTTCACTGCTACTACTCTCACGCAGAGAAAGTATTTACTGACATTTCTGTGATTCAGTTGAGTGTGCAGTTTTTAACTTAACCCTTTTGTTCCTGTTCTTCCGTTAGTTAAGAGTGTGTCGTTGTTTATATTCTCTTTATCGAGGAGAATTTTTTTTATGTCATAATCACGTCTCCCTGTTTTTCCTACCTCCGGGTAGAAGAATTAGGTTTAGTAGTTGTTCCTCAAAGTTCATTTCTCTGAACTCAGGTATTAGCCTGGAAGACTGCTTACTGTCTTCTCCAAGTTTCGCTTTATGTTTGGCTGAGTGAGGGTTTCACACTAGTTTTGTGCACTCAAGGACTGATAGCATGCTTTTGATAAACTGTCTCTAGAATGAGTCTGTGGCTAGATTTCTCAATGTCGACCACGACATCCTACTCCACAAACTTCATCACTACGGTATAAGAGGCCATGCGCTTGCTTATTTCAAATCTTACATTACTAATAGGTATCAGTACGTCACCATTAAAGACACAGCATCAGCAACACGGCCACTTGATACTGGAGTTCCGCAGGGAAGTGTCCTTGGTCCCCTGCTCTTCCTCATATACATCAATGACCTTCCAAACGTATCCCAACACCTGAAACCCATTCTCTTTGCTGATGACACGACTTATGTCATCTCTCACCCTAATCTTGCCACCCTCAACACCATTGTGAATGAGGAGCTGATTAAAATATCGACTTGGATGACAGCCAATAAACTTACGCTTAACACTGACAAAACCTACTATATTATGTTTGAACATTAAAATGGTATAAAATACCGACAGATTGTTAGGTAAGACACATATGCAACAGTTAGGTATCTTTATTTCGAAACGTTTCGCCTACACAGTAGGCTTCTTCAGTCGAGTACAGAAAAGTTGATAGAAGCAGAAGATACTTGAAGACGATGTAATCAGTCCATCACCCTTAAAGTTTTGAGGTGGTCAGTCCCTCAGTCTGGAGAAGAGCATTGTTCCGTTGTCTAAAACAATATGAAGTTGAAGTGACAGGATGGAGCCCTCCCAAAGCAACCTACGTCTCACCTCCTGGCACTATATAAGGCTCCATCCTGTCACTTCAACTTCATATTGTTTCAGACAACGGAACAATGCTCTTCTCCAGACTGAGGGACTGACCACCTCAAAACTTTAAGGGTGATGGACTGATTACATCGTCTTCAAGTATCTTCTGCTTCTATCAACTTTTCTGTACTCGACTGAAGAAGCCTACTGTGTAGGCGAAACGTTTCGAAATAAAGATACCTAACTGTTGCATATGTGTCTTACCTATATTATGTTTGGTAGCAGAGCAGGAGATGCACAAATTAACATTAAGACTGACAACACTCTAATTACCAGAAATAATGGGGGAAAATTCCTAGGCTTATACCTTGACAACAACCTGAATTTCAGCACCCATATCCAGCAGATAGCCAAAAAAGTATCCAAAACGGTTGGGATCCTCTCCAAGATACGATACTACGTGCCGCAAAATGCCCTTCTCACACTATACCACTCACTTATTTATCCATACCTCACCTATGCTATTTGTGCTTGGGGATTAACTGCAGCAACACACCTAAAGGCAATAATAACCCAACAAAAAGCTGCAGTAAGAATAATCACTAAATCCCATCCCTGGCAACACACCCCCCCCACTCTTCATAGATCTAAACTTACTCCCAGTTCAGTACATCCACACTTACTACTGTGCAATCTACATCTACAGGGCCTTAAACTCTAATATCAACCTTGACCTAAAACGCTTTCTTGATAGTTGTGACAGAACGCACAGGCATAACACCAGACACAAACATCTCTACGACATTCCCCGTGTCCGACTAAACCTTTACAAAAATTCAATGTATGTCAAAGGCCCTAAAATCTGGAATACCCTACCTGAGAACTCTAGAACTGCAGACACATTCATCACCTTCAAAACTACCATTAGAAAACATCTTATCTCCCTGATACACCCCGTCAACTAACTACACGAATACCACCTGGTGGTTCACAATTACAATCACTCACTCATTTGACCATAAACAGAAATATTAATCTCAGTCTTAAAATAATGAATCCTGTGATACTCCAATACTGAAACTATGTACTGTGCCAAAACAAAAGCATTCACATTGCTAAACTCACAAACTAGTATTTAGTCACTTAGCCATAATACCAACTTACCTCATAATTTGTAATATTTTACAATTAAGAATAAAACTAAGTATGCCCGAAATGCCTAGCCATGCTAAGCGTTCTAGTGGTACACTCTGTAATCACAATTTTACTACATGTAAACCAAACATTAACCAAATTTCTGTAAACTCAGCATTGTAATCCTTATAGAGAATAAACTTTGAATTGAATTGAATTGAGGTTCGCCAGTCAAGCAGATTTGGCTGTGTTTATGAGCATTTTCAAGACATTTAATGGCGTACAGTACCGATAAGTTTATGGATAAGACACGCGCACCACCCTGGTATCATCATTGCCTATAACGATACTTTGGTGTTGCACATGTATTTTATTGGTAAATTAAACACATGTGCAACACTTGGGTATCTTTACTGCGGAAACGTTTCGCCACACAGTGGCTTCATCAGTCCAATACAAAGAAGAACTGTGAAAATCAGAAGTTTGAAGTAATCATTCCCTCAGTCTGGAGTCGATGTAATTAGTCTAAACACACACACACACACACACACACACACACACACACACACACACACACACACACACACACACACACACCCAGAAACACCTGCAGAAGGACTCCAGCCACGACACCCCCAAGGCAACTGAACAATCCAAACCAACCATCACACACCGATCCCTCTGTTTCCACCCCCCGCACCACAGTTACAGTATTAGAACAGAAGTTGAAGGTTTGGTACACAAATGCAGATGGATTAACGAATAAACATGAGGAATGGCAAGAAAGAATCAATGAGAAGTCCCCAGACATCATAGCAGTTACAGAAACAAAACTCATGGAGACAATAACAGATGCAATCTTCCCACCAGGATACCAGATCATGAGGAAAGATAGAAGGGGCAGGGGGGGAGGTGGGGTTGCTCTGCTCGTAAAAAACAGATGGAAATTCGAGAAAATGGAAGGAATAGATGAGACGGGAGACAGAGACTACATAGCAGGTACACTTCAGTCGGGGGAACACAAAGTGGTCATTGCAGTGATGTATAATCCACCACAGAACTGCAGGAGGCCAAGAGAGGAATATGAAGAGAGCAACAGAGCAATGGTGGACACACTTGCTGAGGTGGCAAGAAGAGCTCACTCCAGCAGAGCAAAGTTGCTGGTTATGGGGGATTTCAACCACAGGGAGATTGACTGGGAAAACCTGGAGCCACATGGGGGTCCCGAAACATGGAGAGCCAGGATGTTGGACGTGGTGCTGGAAAACCTCATGCACCAACATGTTAAGGACACTACCAGAGTGAGAGGGGAGGATGAACCAGCAAGATTGGACCTTGTGTTCACCCTGGGCAGCTCAGACATTGAGGACATCAAGTATGAGAGTCCCCTAGGAGCTAGCGACCACGTGGTTCTGTGCTTTGAATACATAGTAGAGCTGCAAGTGGAGAGATTAACAGGAGTAGAATGGGAAAAGCCTGACTATAAAAGAGGGGACTACATAGGGTTGAAGAACTTCCTGCGGGAGGTCCAGTGGGACAGAGAACTGGCAGGAAAGCCAGCAAATGAAATGATGGAATATGTAGCAACAAAATGCAAGGAGGCAGTGGAAAGGTTCATTCCCAAGGGCAACAGTAACAACGGGAAGACCAGAACAAGCCCCTGGTTTACCCGACGGTGTAAGGAGGCAAAAACAAAGTGCAATAGAGAATGGAAAAAGTACAGAAGGCAGAGAACACACGAAAATAGGGAGATCAGTCGCAGAGCCAGGAATGAGTACGCACAGGTAAGGAGGGAGGCCCAGCGACAGTATGAAAATGACATAGCATCGAGAATCAAGACCCGAAACTGTTGTATAGCGACATCAGGAGGAAGACAACAGTCAAAGACCAGGTGATCAGATTAAGGACAGAAGGTGGAGAACTCACAAGAAATGATCAGGAGGTATGTGAGGAGCTGAACAGGAGATTTAAGGAAGTTTTTACAGTAGAGACAGGAAGGGCTGTGGGAAGACAGCACAGAAGGGAACATCAAGAGGGAATATACCAACAAGTGTTGGATGACATACGAACAACTGAGGAGGTGAAGAAGCTCTTAAGTGACCTTGACACCTCAAAGGCGATGGGACCGGACAACATCTCCCCATGGGTCCTTAGAGAAGGAGCAGAGATGCTGTGTGTGCCTCTAACCACAATCTTCAACACATCCCTTGAAACTGGGCAACTACCTGAGAAATGGAAGACAGCTAATGTAGTCCCCATATTTAAGAAAGGAAACAGAAACGAGGCACTAAACTGCAGACCCGTGTCTCTGACATGTATTGTGTGCAAAGTCATGGAGAAGATTATCAGGAGGAGAGTGGTCGAACACCTGGAAAGGAACAAGATTATAAATGAAAACCAGCATGGGTTCATGGAAGGCAAATCTTGTATCACAAACCTCCTGGAGTTTTATGACAAGGTAACAGAAGTAAGACACGAGAGAGAGGGTTGGGTAGATTGCGTTTTCCTAGACTGCAGGAAGGCCTTTGACACAGTTCCCCACAAGAGATTAGTGCAGAAGCTGGAGGATCAGGCACACATAAAAGGAAGGGCACTGCAATGGATAAGGGAATACCTGACAGGGAGGCAGCAACGAGTCATGGTACGTGAAGAGGTATCACAGTGGGTGCCTGTTACGAGCGGGGTCCCACAGGGGTCAGTTCTAGGACCAGTGCTATTTTTGATATATGTGAACGACATGATGGAAGGAATAGACTCTGAAGTGTCCCTGTTCGCAGATGACGTGAAGTTGATGAGAAGAATTAAATCGGACGAGGATGAGGCAGGACTGCAAAGAGACCTGGACAGGCTGGACATGTGGTCCAGTAACTGGCTTCTCGAATTCAATCCAGCCAAATGCAAAGTCATGAAGATTGGGGAGGGGCAAAGAAGACCGCAGACAGAGTATAGGCTAGGTGGACAAAGACTAGAGACCTCACTCAGGGAGAAAGACCTTGGGGTGACCATAACACCGAGCACATCACCGGAGGCACACATCAACCAAATAACCGCTGCAGCATACGGGCGCCTGGCAAACCTGAGAATAGCGTTCTGATACCTTAATAAGGAATCGTTCAAGACACTGTACACTGTGTATGTTAGGCCCATACTGGAGTATGCAGCACCAGTCTGGAACCCACACCTGGTCAAGCACGTCAAGAAGTTAGAGAAAGTACAAAGGTTTGCAACAAGGCTAGTCCCAGAGCTCAAGGGAATGTCGTACGAGGAAAGGTTAAGGGAAATCGGACTGACGACACTGGAGGACAGAAGGGTCAGGGGAGACATGATAACGACATACAAGATACTGCGGGGAATAGACAAGGTGGACAGAGATAGGATGTTCCAGAGAGGGGACACAGGGACAAGGGGTCACAACTGGAAGCTGAAGACTCAGACGAGTCACAGGGACGTTAGGAAGTATTTCTTCAGTCATAGAGTTGTCAGCAAGTGGAATAGCCTAGCAAGTGAAGTAGTGGAGGCAGGAACCATACATAGTTTTAAGAAGAGGTATGACAAAGCTCAGGAAGCAGAGAGAGAGAGGATCCAGTAGCGATCAGTGAAGAGGCGGGGCCAGGAGCTGAGTCTCGACCCCTGCAACCACAATTAGGTGAGTACAATTAGGTGAGTACACACGCACACGCACACGTACACACACCTTAATCACCTAGCTGTAGTTGAGATGGTAAGAGTCTCAGCTCCTGGCCCCCGCCACTAAACTAACTGTGACTGAATTGGTAACAAGCCTTAAGAACCCTTTCTTACCTGTTCATAGTTTCTGATGTCTTCCTCCACTACTTTTTACGCTGATCATTCCACTTTTTTGGACCACCCTGAAGAAATATTTCTTGGCATGTCTGTCCATGTGTCTGTATATTATGTACGTTGTTTGCTGGCGTACTTACACACATACAGCCTGGATGCGTGTAAAACATTTTCATAAGAAAGAGAAATAGCGGGCCAGAGATAACAGTCATCTTCAATTCTATTAGCTAATGTTTGGGTCAAGTCTTGTACTATTATACGAGTCTCAATTATCCACCCAGTGTCTCACACAGTGTCTTGCCTCAGCCACCTAGTGTGTCTCACACAGTGTCTTGCCTCGCCCACCCTGTGTGTCTCACACCCTTGCCTCATCCAACCCTGTGTCTTACTCTTCCCTCACTCACCCAGTATCTCACATCCTCGCCTCACCCACTATGTGCCACACCCTAGCTTCACCCACTCTGTGCCACACCCTAGCCTCACCCACTATGTGTCTCACAAGAAACCTTTGTCCTGGTCATCCACATACTCTCTACAATTCTTTGTCGTACATATCCTTATGTCACCTTCCAACCACTTAGATGATCCCTTTCAAATTTCTCTGGTGTGCTCACTCGTGCAGTATTACCTAGTTGAGGTAAAAGAAGATAATTATTGTTCTATATATTCTTATATACCAACAATTTTTATGTTCAACAGAGTATTTCAGAAGCTTAAGAACAACAGACTTATTTATCTGCATAGATACTGAATATTAAGAACGAAAGCCACAGCACCGTGGCTGGAACAATACACAACTAACAGATAACATGGACGGAAACTTTTGATGACGTTTCGGTCCCTACTGGACCACTGCCATGTTTCATCTCCAAATTATAGGTTAATTAAATAAATCATCTTGTCGCCTTCTAAATTCTCGAGAAAATATGCTGCCAGATACAAATAATATGTTCCTTACAGAATTTAGTTTTAACTAAGTTGCTGATCATTTAAAAATCTTAACCGTTGACTTTCAATGACATGGGCAGTCAGAGTGCGTCAAGGCAGTGAGGATGCTGAAAGCGAATTCTACATGCTATCTGGCATATAGGACAGTCAGTTAATAAATAATACAACATTAGAGCCTTAGGAGAGTTCTTAGGAGATGTGTCAGCCATCTTTGTATATGGCATCAGTGTGTTGATCGTGTGAGTCTCCTTCGTGTACGTGTGACAGTGGTTTCCCGCGTCCGACAACGATGGGAAGATGACAGGGAGCCTGACTACCTGTTTGATAGAATACAGTTTGTTGTCTTCTAACTCAGACTAAACCTGTTGCCAGTGGTTTTGGAGTCACTGGAATAATGCTGAAGAAAAGTTCAAGAAGGACTCCCCTATGGCGATGAGGAAATCGTGGACCGGGCCGCGGGGGCGTTGATCCCCGGAATACCCTCCCGGTAGTGGAACTAAGGGTTGAGTCTGCGTTCGTTACCCTGAACATCAGAGTGTCCAGGAACCCAAACAAAAAGTAAAATTGCCTGCCCTTATTAGAAATTTGTCATAAGCACTGTTATATACTTGTAACAATAAAATGATATAACTGTTATATACTTCGTATATAACAGTTATATACTGTTATATACTTACATACTGTTTTACGCTCACATTATGCGAGCCTAAAACAAAAACGAGTGAGGACGTGGTTGCAAAGTGTATAACAGGAAACAGTATTGTATATATCTTGACCATGAAAATGTTGGTTGACTTTAGTAACCGTTGGTGTACACCGCCATAGCATGAAAATATGGCTATGGCTGAATGTTTTCAAGGAAGAATAAGCCCAAGTTTGTAGCCGACATGTTGGCCTTCAGGCATTGGAAGAGGAAGGGGCAAACGTGAATTATCGGAATGTCCAAAACAGGGAGGGAGGGTGGAATACGATATACTGTGAGGTTAACATAAAATGGGAGTATATTATGAAATATTGCCAGAGTTCGAGTGTGGAGATTAAATAAATTAGTGTTACTAACATCTGTGAATATTCTGTATATTATAAAGGTACTGAAAGCGAACAAAATAACGAAGACAATGGGCATCACTTCGATTGTGCAAGAAAAAGGGATGTTTGCTTCTGTGTACAATCTTTCGACCACAGAAGATAGTGAGAAAGGCCCCTGGTCATACACGTAATCCAAGATAATAAATGGGACTGGCTGTAAGGAAGAGGATGTGGGACTGCCACATCCTCTACCCTACAGTCAGTGCTAGAAATTTAACTGGGTCGAAGCGCTTTTGTATTTATTAGTGACATTCGGTGAATAAGTCTTTCAGCATCCCAATGTCTTTCAAATGTCTCTTCTATTTTACAAGCAAGAGTTTATATTTCTATCTAAAAATGTCATATATGACATATATCAGTAGGGATGTGTCGAGCTCAGGTGTATATTTACCTACTAACCTTCAGTGTGTACCAGACTGAACATAAAATGTGCAGAGAGCACCTAGATCGTACGCTGGAAGTGCCACCGAAATCGGCGAAAGAGAGAGAAGTACTTAGAATAGGGGAATGATCGCTGTTGAGAGGGCACAGATAAAGATATCTCTACACGAGAGGATAAGGGTTTGCGGATCCAGAAGTGTAAAAAAAATGCTGCTTAAGATATTGAGAGGTGGGGGTAGGGGGTAGGAAAAGACTAATTAATGTGCGTGAGAGTCACAATGCGACCCTCCCCAGAGTAAATGGTGAGGGACAGAACCGCCTAATAAAAGAGTGGCGTAGGTAAGGATAAAAATATGGACTGCACGTTAGATAAAGACAATGGGCGTATAGGAGATACATAGAAAGAACAGACTGTATATCAATTGTACAAGTAGACCCGAGCTGCAGTATAGTGGAGTACGAATGTAAAGTTGGGAATGCGGGACATCGTTGTGCACAAGAATTGCACTTTTATTGTAAAATTCGTCAGCAAAGGAGCCTAATGACTGCATAACTTAACCATATTCCAATTGGAATATGTGTTTTAAGTTTTTGAATTCAAATGCATACATGGTCCCCCCTACATTCTCTGCTATTCCATTGTAAAACCGACATTATTATTACTGTTAATACAGCGATAAAGGTAAGCAGTGAGTGGTTATGGACCACAGTGGTCAACAAAATTGACACGAGATGGTAGAGACACAGTAGTAATAAGGGATTTGTCTATGGTATGGGTTTTGTTTCGTGAGAAGTAATATGCATATTCCTTGCAAGTGTTGAGGTGGCAAAATCATTCAGCTGGATGGAAGCGATCATGAGACCGGGATGCTGATGTTGTGGCCAGTCATGCGGTGTTTGTGTGTTTAAGAGATAAGATAAGATAAGATTTCGTTCGGATTTTTAACCCCGGAGGGTTAGCCACCCAGGATAACCCAAGAAAGTCAGTGCGTCATCGAGGACTGTCTAACTTATTTCCATTGGGGTCCTTAATCTTGTCCCCCAGGATGCGACCCACACCAGTCGACTAACACCCAGGTACCTATTTGCTGCTAGGTGAACAGGACAACAGGTGTAAGGAAACGTGTCGAAATGTTTCCACCCGCCGGGAATCGAACCCGGGCCCTCCGTGTGTGAAGCGGGAGCTTTAGCCACCAGGCCACCGGGCCTGGTAGATTTACACGAGAGTCCTACTGAGGTTCTAGGTTTGAAAAAGGCCTTATCAAGGTCCATTTCCGTATCTTTTCGAGATACGCTGTTACGTCTTCAAGTGCCTCAGGAGACAGGGAAGTGGAAGGCATGGTAATGTGTGGTAGAGAGAGAAAATTGGGGTAGAGAGATTAGTTACTGGCGGCTGTCAGGGAAAAGGGGGAGGAGGTTGTGTGAGATTAGGTTGCCCAAGTGATGGGGGAAGCTGTAAAGGTAGGATCAACTTGTGGCTGTGGAGAATTATGTAAGAGTGTGAAGGGGCGTTGTATTTCTGCGATATATGTAGAAGTAGTTAAAGTTTCAAGTAGTTGGCCGGAGAATGTAGTTTGCGAATTAATAGTAATGTTGTTGCTAGGTGCCGAGGTGCAAAGTTTTGGAAGTCTTTTAGGTTGTGATATAACTGTTGAACGGACAGCTGGAGAGGACTGCGTAGGTTGGGAACAGAGGAGATGACAAATGGTGAGGTGGGAACATGAGCTTTGAGAAGTGCATAAAGTTCCCCAACACAGGAAAGAGTACGGGTGAGGGTGCTACTGGACGGTACGTGTGTCGGGTCACTCAGGAACAGGAGATGCGAGGCTCACTTAACACAAATAAGTTATATACACCGACATGTTTATATCTCTGTATATACACTTAGCGTTTATTTTAATTCTTCCTTTATAATAAAGTATTCCTTACGTTAATGCATAGGTGAATTGCAGTGTTAATATTCTCCATATAGTCAAAGATTGTTAAAGCTAATACACTAACTAGCTACTTTAAGTACAAACGTAAACTTAAACCTGGGATACTTCAGCAATTAACACCAACAAACCGACCAAGCGATCAATAATTCTACTGGTGTTAGAGAGAGGGAAAGAGTGAGGGAGAACGAGCTTCAAGATGATCGGAAACGTGTCTGATTGGCTGGCGACTGTCTCCACCTGGACCAATCAATAACCAATATCTGTCTCATTAACACGCCCCCATGTCTCAAGCATCAACCTGAAAATTATATTTGCTGCTTTAGATTTTACGCGAGGGTCGCAACAATGACGGTAAAATTATTCTGACTTGCGGTGTGTGTGTGTGTGTGTGTGTGTGTGTGTGTGTGTGTGTGTGTGTGTGTGTGTGTGTGTGTGTGTGTGTGTGTGTGTGTGTGTGTGTGTCTGTGTCTGTGTGTCTGTGTCTGTGTGTCTGTGTCTGTGTGTCTGTGTCTGTGTGTCTGTGTGTCTGTGTCTGTGTGTCTGTGTCTGTGTGTCTGTGTCTGTGTGTCTGTGTGTCTGTGTCTGTGTGTCTGTCTGTGTGTGTGTGTGTCTGTGTGTCTGTGTGTATGCCTGGCCCCCGCCTCTTCACTGACCCCTACTGGGTCTTCCCTCTCCCTGCTCCGTGAGCTTTATCATACCTCGTCTTAAAACTATGTATGGTTCCTGCCTCCACTACATCACTTGCCAGTCTATTCCACTTCCTAACAACTCTGTGGCTAAAGAAATACTTCCTAACATCCCTTTGACTCATCTGAGTCTTCAACTTC
>NC_091311.1:41355191-41395191 GCF_038502225.1 Cherax quadricarinatus
CTTCTCCATGATTTTGCATACTATACATGTCAGTGACACTGGTCTGTAGTTTAATGCTTCATGTCTGTCTCCTTTTTTAAAGATTGGGACTACATTTGCTGTCTTCCATGCCTCAGGCAATCTCCCTGTTTCGATAGATGTATTGAATATTGTTGTTAGGGGTACACATAGCGCCTCTGCTCCCTCTCTCAATACCCATGGGGAGATGTTATCTGGCCCCATTGCCTTTGAGGTATCTAGCTCACTCAGAAGCCTCTTCACTTCTTCCTCGGTTGTGTGCACTGTGTCCAGCACTTGGTGGTGTGCCCCACCTCTCCGTCTTTCTGGAGTCCCTTCTGTCTCCTCTGTGAACACTTCTTTGAATCTCTTGTTGAGTTCTTCACATACTTCACGGTCATTTCTTGTTGTCTCTCCTTCCTTCCTTAGCCTGATTACCTGGTCCTTGACTGTTGTTTTCCTCCTGATGTGGCTGTACAACAGTTTCGGGTCAGATTTGGCTTTCGCTGCTGTCATTTTCATATTGTCTTTGGGCCTCCCTTCTTATCTGTGCATATTCGTTTCTGGCTCTACGACTGTTCTCCTTATTCTCCTGGGTCCTTTGCCTTCTATATTTCTTCCATTCCCTAGCACACTTGGTTTTTGCCTCCCTGCACCTTTGGGTAAACCATGGGCTCATCCTGGCTTTTTCATTAATCCTGTTACCCTTGGGTACAAACCTCTCCTCAGCCTCCTTGCATTTTGTTGCTACATATTCCATCATCTCATTAACTGGCTTCCCTGCCAGTTCTCTGTCCCACTGAACCCCGTTCAGGTAGTTCCTCATTCCTGTGTAGTCCCCTTTCTTGTAGTTTGGCTTCATTCGTCCTGGCCTTCCTGCTTCTCCCTCCACTTGTAGCTCTACTGTGTATTCGAAGCTTAAAACCACATGGTCACTGGCCCCAAGGGGTCTTTCATATGTGATGTCCTCGATATCTGCACTACTCAAGGTGAATACTAAGTCCAGCCTTGCTGGTTCATCCTCTCCTCTCTCTCTTGTAGTGTCCCTTACGTGTTGGCACGTGTGTGTGTGTGTGTGTGTGTGTGTGTGTATGGTGTGTGTGTATGATGTGTATGTATGTGTGTGTATGTGTATGTATGTATGTACGTACTCACCTAGTTGTACTCACCTAGTTGAGGTTGCGGGGGTCGAGTCCGAGCTCCTGGCCCCGCCTCTTCACTGATCGCCACTAGGTCACTCTCCCTGAACCGTGAGCTTTATCATACCTCTGCTTAAAGCTATGTATGGATCCTGCCTCCACTACATCGCTTCCCAAACTATTCCACTTACTGACTACTCTGTGGCTGAAGAAATACTTCCTAACATGTGTGTGTGTGTGTGTACTCACCTAATTGTACTCACCTAATTGTGGTTGCAGGGAGACTCAGCTCCTGGCCCCGCCTCTTCACTGATTGCTACTAGTTTCTCTCTCTCTCTCTCTGCTTCCTGAGCTTTATCATACCTCTTCTTAAAACTATGTATGGTTCCTGCCTCCACTACTTCCCTTGCTAGGCTATTCCACTTGCTGACGACTCTATGACTGAAGAAATACTTCCTAACGTCCCTGTGACTCGTCTGAGTCTTCAGCTTCCAGTTGTGACCCCTTGTTCCTGTGTCCCCTCTCTGGAACATCCTGTCTCTGTCCACCTTGTCTATTCCCCGCAGTATCTTGTATGTCGTTATCATGTCTCCCCTGACCCTTCTGTCCTCCAGTGTCGTCAGTCCGATTTCCCTCAACCTTTCCTCGTACGACATTCCCTTGAGCTCTGGGACTAGCCTTGTTGCAAACCTTTGTACTTTCTCTAACTTCTTGACGTGCTTGACCAGGTGTGGGTTCCAGACTGGTGCTGCATACTCCAGTATGGGCCTAACATACACAGTGTACAGTGTCTTGAACGATTCCTTATTAAGGTATCGGAACGCTATTCTCAGGTTTGCCAGGCGCCCGTATGCTGCAGCAGTTATTTGGTTGATGTGTGCCTCCGGTGATGTGCTTGGTGTTATGGTCACCCCAAGGTCTTTCTCCCTAAGTGAGGTCTGTAGTCTTTGTCCACCTAGCCTATACTCTGTCTGCGGTCTTCTTTGCCCCTCCCCAATCTTCATGACTTTGCATTTGGCAGGATTTAATTCGAGAAGCCAGTTACTGGACCACATGTCCAGCATGTCCAGGTCTCTTTGCAGTCCTGCCTCATCCTCATCCGATTTAATTCTTCTCATCAACTTCACATCATCTGTGAATAGGGACACTTCAGTCTATTCCTTCCATCATGTCGTTCGCATATATCAAAAATAGCACTGGTCCTAGAACTGACCCCTGTGGGACCCCGCTCGTCACAGGCGCCCACTGTGATACCTCTTCACGTACCATGACTCGTTGTTGCCTCCCTGTCAGATATTCCCTGATCCATTGCAGTGCCCTCCCTGTTACATGCGCCTGATCCTCCAGCTTCTGCACTAATCTCTTGTGGGGAACTGTGTCAAAGGCCTTCCTGCAGTCTAGGAAAACGCAATCAACCCACCCCTCTCTCTCGTGTCTTACTTCTGTTACCTTGTCATAAAACTCCAGGAGGTTTGTGATACAAGATTTGCCTTCCATGAACCCATGCTGGTTTTCATTTATAATCTTGTTCCGTTCCAGGTGTTCGACCACTCTCCTCCTGATAATCTTCTTTGCACACAATACATGTCAGAGACACAGGTCTGTAGTTTAGCGCCTCGTTTCTGTTTCCTTTCTTAAATATGGGGACTACATTTGCTGTCTTCCATTTCTCAGGTAGTTGCCCAGTTTCAAGGGATGTGTTGAAGATTGTGGTTAGAGGCACGCACAGCATCTCTGCTCCTTCTCTAAGGACCCATGGAGAGATGTTGTCCGGTCCCATCGCCTTTGAGGTATCAAGGTCACTTAGCAGCTTCTTCACCTCCTCCTCGGTTGTTCGTATGTCATCCAACACTTGTTGGTATATTCCCTCTTGATGTTCCCTTCTGTGCTGTCTTCCCACAGCCCTTCCTGTCTCTACTGTAGAAACTTCCTTAAATCTCCTGTTTAGCTCCTCACATACCTCCTGATAATTTCTTGTGAGTTCTCCACCTTCTGTCCTTAATCTGATCACCTGGTCTTTGACTGTTGTCTTCCTCCTGATGTCGCTATACAACAGTTTCGGGTCAGTCTTGATTTTCGATGCTACGTCATTTTCATACTGTCGCTGGGCCTCCCTCCTTACCTGTGCGTACTCGTTCCTGGCTCTGCGACTGTGTGTGTGTGTGTGTGTGTGTGTGTGTGTGTGTGTGTGTGTAAAAGTAAGAGCACCAGCAGTACGCTTGAAGAGGGGAAAATTATTTTCAAGAGAAAAACTACACAATACGTTCAGTCATTAAAATTCATTGTAAAGTGTTTATGAACCTTAAAATTTCAGAAAGCAAATACGATTTAAATCATAAAATCTTGTTTTCTGGTGTTAGAATGTCAGCATCGCTGAGTTGAAGTAAATTATTCAGCATATACAGTTTAGAAACCGAAGTCAAAGGGGTTTCAAAAGTGTGTTCAACAAGATCTCGGAAAGAACCTAATGGTCTCAGGAACAATTTGATGATCTCGGGAGCATGATGAGGGACTCAGGAAAACGTTGTCTCAGAGAAAAGTTGAAGGAGTGTTCTTTTTCATTTAATCTTTGCCAGAAATAAGTGACTTGATGAAGTGGATGGAATATAAATACATAAAACAGGAGACTAAACTTTTGCAGAAACACCGCAATACATAACATGGATAGTACAAATGAAAACAAATTGGACGAATTTAATGAGAAATGTTAAGAAATGTGAAGTGGGTGGAGACAAAGAATATAAAATATTGATACAATGGAAAAAAAGAGACTCGAAAGCATTATAATGTAATCTTTTATTTACAATGTTTCGCCCACACAGTGGGCTTTATCAAGTCACAAACAGATCTTTGTAGATGAATGGTTCAGAGAACCGACATGTTGATAAATTAGACACATGTGCAACTCTTGGGTATCTTTATTGAGGAAACGTTTCGCCACACAGTGGCTTCATCAGTCCATACAAAGGAGAATCTTGAAGAATGTGTCTAATTTATCAACATGTCGGTTCTCTGAACCATTCATCTACAAACCTGTCAGACACTGCAACTTCTTGGGATCTTAATACTTGGGAATTCTTCGCTTGCCTAATTCTTGGGCACGACCTACTTCCACATTGAACAAATGTGACACTACCTATGACTGCTGCACCTCTCCTCCCAACGGTTTATAAGCTCCTTCTCAGCACGTATGCCGTATTCTGCTCAAGATTGATGGACTGACCACATCGACTCAAGGTTGAGGGACTGATTACCTCATTCTCCTCCTGTTCTTCAAGATTCTCCTTTGTATGGACTGATGAAGCCACTGTGTGGCGAAACGTTTCCTCAATAAAGATACCCAAGAGTTGCACATGTGTCTAATTTATCAACAAACAGATCTACCTGGAGACAGAGGATGTGTTTACATACAGAGCGTGCTACCCCAAGTTCAACCAGGTCAAGCCCTCAGTTCAATTTACGCTCGAAGAAAAAAGTCGACGACACTCATTTCCTTGATGTTTTTCTCTTCGAAGCTGATCGTTGAGTCTCGTTTTAAAGTCTATAGGAACCGACCAACCAACACGATCTTCTCCACTTCTACTCGCACCACGATGCCAAAGCTGAACGTGGCGTAATCATAAGCTTTCTTCCTATGTGATACCACCGAAACGTCTCCTACATTCTCTCCAACACCGAACTCCAAGTACATTCAAGGACTGATATCATCAGTAACGGACACCACCCACATGATCAACCCTTCACAAGTGTATACATAATCCTTTGCAACGATTGCAAATATCCAGGGACCTTAAAACACACATACCTGGAGGTTATCTGGAGGTTATTCCGGGGATCAACGCCCCCGCGGCCCGGTCCATGACCAGGGCTCATGATTTGAAGAACGGGTTTTACGTCGAAACTCCCACAACCATTTAATTACAGTAATTACAAAGACGCAAGATTCATCGCCAAGGCGGAAGATGCAGGATATTGGAATCATCACTCATCTGTATACCCAACAATTTCAACCAGAAAGGCTTCTGCAACACAGCCAGGAAACTTCTTCATCGTTATCCCAAACAGCAGTAACAGCACAGGAGGCCTACTGGTCCATGTCAGGCGTTTTCTCCTCAAATCCCACCTCTTCTTAGCTATATATTTTTGTCCTGCCTGTCATTAGTCTACCCATGCAGTAAGCTTCAATATACCTCACCTGACTCTTCATATCACCACGCTCTCTATACATACCCACATCCTCTTTCTGCAGGAAGATCTGTCTGTGACTTGACAAAGCCAACTGTGTGGATGAAACGTTGTCAATAAAAGATCTCATCATACTGCATCTGGGTCTCTTTTTCCAAAGGTGACCCAATGATGTGACTATTGTGGAGGAAGTGTGGAACAGACTAGAGTGACAAAAATCTAACTACTGAAAGAGGTAATATCCCACAGAACTTATAAAGGTGAAACGCGAAAACCAAACCAGACTCGATAACCCGGCAGTTCATACACCTTATAAGACACAAGCGCAATGATTTTAACAAATATAAATTAAGAGAACACCCGGAGGACTCTGCTGCCGATGTATGTCTTCAAAGAGAGAGAAAATTATTAAAAAATGGCAAATACGACCTAAAAAGAAGAATCACTTGCAACATCAAACTAAATCCTGAAGAGTTTTTTCAAATATGTGAAAATGCAAGAAAAAGATGCAAAGTAAAATAGAACTTTTAATAGACATTAATGGGACAACTTTTCCAACAGAGATATGGCTTCAGTTCTCAATATCGTTTTCAGCTTTCTCTTCACTTTCGAAAACGCAACTAGAATAAGTAGATAACACAAATTCTTTCAGGATGGGGGGGGGGAAAGTAGATTCAGCAAACAGCAGCGATATCACCATTTCAACTACATTAAAACACCCAGAAAAACAACACGAACGAAATATCTGCAACGAAATATCTGCAACGAAATATCTGCCAGGAACGAAATATCTGCCAGGAACGAAATATCTGCTAGAACATTAAAATAGCCTAGATATCAACCGACATATTATTAACATTTATATTTAAAAAAAAATCACTCGCAGGATGAGTAACAGAATGTTCACTCACAGGATGAGTAGCAGAATGTTCACTCACAGCATGAGTAGCAGCATGTTCACTCACAGGATGAGTAGCAGAATGTTCACTCACAGGATGAGTAGCAGAATGTTCACTCACAGGATGAGTAGCAGAATGTTCACTCACAGGATGAGTAGCAGAATGTTCACTCACAGGATGAGTAGCAGAATGTTCACTCACAGGATGAGTTGCAGAATGTTCACTCACAGGATGAGTAGCAGAATGTTCACTCACAGGATGAGTAGCAGAATGTTCACTCACAGGATGAGTAGCAGAATGTTCACTCACAGGATGAGTAGCAGAATGTTCACTCACAGGATGAATAGCAGAATGTTCACTCACAGGATGAGTAGCAGAATGTTCACTCACAGGATGAGTAGCAGAATGTTCACTCACAGGATGAGTAGCAGAATGTTCACTCACAGAACGAATGGCTCTGCCCAACAAATTCGCACCCTGGGACAAAAATTTAAGTTCAAGAAATTAATTTCCCAATAATCTAACGCAAACATGACTCACGAAATCGTAACGACACGACTGTAAACAATCCACGAAACGGGTGGGACTTAAACACATGACACGTGAGTCCTAAAACTCACAAACCAAGGCGCACATAACTCACAACTAACTCATAGCCTGCAGAGGAAACTTAAGACGATGTTTCGGTCCGTCCTGAACCATCATCAGGTAGGAAGAACACAAATTTGAAGAATACATTATGTACCTTCGGTGATATTAAGGGAACGACTTGTTTGCACAACAGCGGCTTTAACCTGAGACTCCACACGAATTATACGTGAAAAAACAACAACAGTTTACATAATTTCCTTAATCACTAGACACAACAAATAAACTTTTAAAGGAAATTAGACACTACTAGACCAAAGACACTACTAGACCAAAGACTCTACTAGACAAAAGACACTACAAGACAAAAGACATAACTAGACAGAATGCACTACTAGACAAAATACACTACTAGACAGAAGACACTATGAGACAGAAGAAACTACTAGACAGAAGACACTATGAGACAGAAGAAACTACTAGACAGAAGAAACTACTAGACAGAAGACACTACTAGACAGAAGACACTATGAGACAAATAGCACTTGCCACGTAGCAGTCCCTCCACTCTGAGACCTCTTCACTAAACCTCTGCCAAGTTAACAGCGGAGCATCAATTAGTATCTTCAACATTGGACAATATACAAGATATTTGCATACACGGACTTTAACCAACAAAGTTTTATCCGAGTTGGCGTCGTTGGCATAATAAGCATTTGCTTAATCATTGAGTGTCGGCGCGCGGCAAGAAACAGTCTTTGCCGATTGGAAAATTAGACAATAAGATATTAGCATACAGACGCCATTTTCGTTTCTCCTCTTGACAACTTTCTTAGCGCTGTGGAGTTTCTTTATTATTCCTGGCCAGCGTAGACACTGCTGCTGTCTGCTGTACTTGTTGCTGCTGCTTTTGTTGTGGCTGCTGTTCTTATTGCTGCTGCTACTGTTGTTGTTACTGCTGCTACTGTTGTTGTTGTTGTTGTTGCTGCTGCTGCTGCTCTTTTTGTTGTTGTTGTTGCTCTTGCTTTTGTTGTTGCTGTTGCTGCTCTTGTTGTTGGTGTTGCTGTTGTTTCGGCTTTGCGCGTTTCTGTCAGTGTTGGTAATTCTTACATAACAGTTTGTGAACGTTTACTCTGTACACTTGGTGATGGGAAGGAGATTTTTGAAGATTATTAACCCAGGACAACCTAAGAAAGCAAAACATTGTGGCTAATTTCCAATGGAGTTGTTCTTGCCTCTTCCTAGGATGCGACCCACGACAGCTGACTATAACCCTGCGTCTCCACACACTCCTAGAGGAGCAGGATCATGCGTCTTGACTCGCCCAGGGGATCTAACCCTCGTCCTTTCAGTTGTGAGCCAAAGAGGCTATCCCTGAGCTGGTGTCCACAAAATGTAATATAAAACATATTACAGGGAGGCAAGATTAATACCCATCACCATGGTAATTCGTCTCATGTATTTTGAATATATTAGAAAATGAGATAAGTCAAGCGATATTCTTGCCTCTTGACTTTAGAAAGTTTTTAAAAGAACGCGTTTTCTTTCATAGTTTCGATCAAAGCGATTTTCTTGGCTATAAATTTTTGATAAAGCGAATGAAAGTACTGTGGTTGGTGGAGCTCTTGGGTTTAAAGCCTATCGGCTGCATATTACCAACAACACCATTCAAGAATACTTTAATCACTAATACAGGGAGTAAGGACACCACTTAGTGTATACACACTGAGACTGTGTATATACCGAGAGAGTATACAGTTCCCTGACAGAATATATGCCTCTCGGTGTATATAGCCATCAAAAAGTCGTGCATGTCGTCTACGACGGCTCTAATATAACAAAATTAATAAATTTAATATTACTTTTAC
The DNA here is from genome assembly GCF_038502225.1 of Cherax quadricarinatus. Taxonomy (NCBI): domain Eukaryota; kingdom Metazoa; phylum Arthropoda; class Malacostraca; order Decapoda; family Parastacidae; genus Cherax; species Cherax quadricarinatus. The sequence continues at coordinate 41,363,868 of NC_091311.1, forward strand.
AAGAAAATAAAAATTCAAGACGTGATAACACATAGAAGAATATGAACTGAATAGGAGGAATTCTGATCCATATTACCTGGAGAGAGTTCCGGGGGTCAACGCCCCCGCGGCCCGGTCTGTGACCAGGCCTCCTTAGGTCAGTGTCCCAGGATGCGACCCACACCAGTCGACTAACACCCAGGTACCCATTTTACTGATAGGGAACATAGACAACAGGTGGAAAGAAACACGTCCAATGTTTCTACTCTGGCTGGGAATCGAACCCAGGCCCTCACCGTGTGAAGCGAGAGCGTTAACCACCAGGCAACCAGAGCCCTAGCTCTTTGGAACAAGGAAAGAACCCAAGTTCATTTTCAGGCGGACAGAGAGGTGAGGTTAGGTAAGGTTCGTTAGGAAGCGGAAGACTTTCCTGACACGCGTCTTAGATGATGACCCGCCACTGAAGCTCTTGGTCATCTGACCGAGGCCTTCCGCTGGCTTACCGGTCCGCCCCTTTAAAAATTATGGTCATAGTTATAACCATCTGTTTATTGGGCAGAGAGGAATGGACAAGTCTTCATATACTGTCGGTGTTTACCTGGCTGTAAAGAGATACCCATGACATCATCACTTGTTGTGGGTTGCTCTGAGCTGTTATCCCATCTCAGCTGATTTTTTTGTATAGTTGTTAAGCTTTAAGCAGAGGTACGATAAAGCTCATGGTTAAGGGAGAGTGACCTAGTGGCGACCAGTGAAGAGGCGGGGCCAGGAGCTTGGACTCCACCCCTGCAACCTCAGCTAGGTAAGTACAACTAGGTGAGTACACACAATATGTCAACGGGGAAGAAACACACGAACACCTCAAGGAATGAAAAAATAAGAATATGTGTGTAGATAATGTAAAAAATATGCAAAATAAACGAATATATATATATGATAGCATTTACCTACGAGAAAACTTGAATAAACTGAACAAATAAATGAATAATGGTATTGTATATAGTTATGTATAATGGAAACGGGAGAAATAAGGGTATAGCAACACATCCTACTCAGCAAACGTCGAAATTTTACTGTGACTCAAATCGTTGGTAAAGCGACTGTGATTCTGAGGTGTGATAGCCGGGATTTTAACGACGCTTTTCCTCAATCTTTTGTAGTGTTCTTCTCTGTTGGTGCAAAAAAAAAAATCTTTTGCTTTTATGCATTATTGCTTTTATTGGTGTTCATGTTATTATTGGCTTTATTTAGTTAACTGACGTCATCCTAACTTCACCTAATCTTACGTAGCGCATTCTAACCTAGCCTAATATTAACGTAGCGTAACCTAATTTAACACCATGTGAACTTCAAGTAGCATAACATAAGTATTATAACACAAAGTAAAGTACCCTAACCTAAATAACGTACATAGAGAAACAGGTTCACACATATAAATTATGAAAAAATAAAAGTTACCCTTCATAGGCCCCTTAAATAGTTGTTTTTATTAAGTTTGTTAAGGGTTAATACCTGTTGTCTTTATGAGGATCTTTGTTGATGCAAGTTACCTATATAAGAACATTCAGGTCAGGTTAGGTAAGATTTGTCAGGAAACAGGACAAGTGTTTCCTGACGTGGGTCGTACTCATCTGATAACCACAGCTGGAGCTTTTGGTCATCTGACCGATGCCTTCTGCTGGCTTATCGGTCCACCCCTTTAAAAATTAAGGTTATTATTATAACCATTTATGTTATAACATTCAGAATATTTTAATCCCAAAAATAATAATTAAATTAAAAGTTCAGTATATGTGTTATGTACTTTGGATGTATGGGTTTTAGGTTTGAAGCCTACTGGCCGCACGGCAGTCATTAACGGTCAATATATACCTTTAAACCAGTGAAAAAACTGTAATCCCTAAAACAAGATTAATGGTAAACTCTCGGCGTATATACTTTCTGGAATATACACCTGTCCGTGCATATAAGACGTTTCTCAATTGAATGTTCAGCTATATTACAATTATTTATATAAACAAAATGCTGGCGTAGCTGTTCCTATTATCTGTCCATTATTCCGCTATTTAGGTGAAAATATATAATAAAGCACATTTTAATATCAATCATTTGTGATAACGTGATTCGTGGAAACAAGAGTATTTTCGCGCGACTGATGTTACCTAACATTTATTTTACGGAAATAAACCGTCTATTGCACTGGATGAAAAGGTTGGTGTGAACACAGATACATAAGATACAGAACAATGTTTTACTGGAACAACGTTTCGCACTGTATGTAGGTTTATCAGTGTCATAAAGAGGGAAGTGAGGTTACAAAGTGAAAGAGCTCGTCCCGGAACCTAGTTGATTGGATGGTTAATAAGATTTAAAATCTACACTATGGTCATTGAGGCTGCATGACACCTGTATACCACCAAGAAAGAAAAAAATAATCTCTAGGGTAAGGATTAAAGTAAACTCTGTGTGTATATATATATATATATATATATATATATATATATATATATATATATATATATATATATATATATATACACTAACAACACTTCACGGTGTATATATCTTGATGTATGCAATTTGCGTCTATCTTCAAACGACTACTGCATTCCTCAGATTCCAGTTGTAACTCTAGCATCGGGTCCAGGAATAAAACTTAAAAACATGCATATAATACTGAAACACACACACACACACACACACACACACACACACACACACATCGTCTGCCTGCAATAGGTAACGCAATAAGAAAAGAAATAAAATAAATACATGCATCTCACACAAAGGCAATCACCAGCAAACGAGGCCTCGAAAAATGCTTAAATCCATGAAGGAAAAATGTCGAAAAATGTCGAGCAATGTTTCCTGCCGGTATTTTGTGTCTTATGACTATTTATAAGTCGCGGCTATTTATTTCAAGTAAAAAGAATTGGATTAAAAGGGGAAAAAAGAAACATAATCCTTTTAGGTCCTAACTAGCAGCACTCATGCTGATTGCTGGAATATGTATGCCATTAGTGAAGGACACACATGTCAGCGATCAAGGGAATACAAATTAGAGGGTTAAAAAAAACATTTAATTTTTCCAGTTTTTCCCAGAACATGGGAACTCCGACTCCGTGATTAGAATGACCGGCCGAGCATGTCTGTTTACCCAAAATAAGACCGGGGTCTCTGGAGCTGAATAATGAGAAACATTCCGCTCGCCTTCAAACTGAAGATAGGAAATGACTTAAACTATAAAATGACACACTTAAGATGTGAGTGTGTGTCAGTAAGTGTGAGTGTGTGTATATATGTGTGTGTAGGTAAGGTTTTATGCAATTATTGACATTTTCTTCTTGAGTTTGGTCGTGGTGGTAGAAAAGTCAACAGCGGACTCGTGTATCTAATTAGAGACTTGGCCTCGGTCTCATTTCGAATGCAAAGAAAACCCGGTGGAGCGAAAAATTTGGGCTTGTAAGTGTTTATACGAGTTTTTTCCTCCGACTCCCCAAGACGCTGGTCTACCGTTTGTATTGTGTCTGTATGCTAATCTATTATTTTCTCTTTTTCCCTTCCCGAGGAGACTGATAATTTTACATTTCTTCTCCGGCGTGTGATTACAAATAAGCCATACCTACATACGAGTGCTGGGAGGAGCGGCTGGGTTATTAAGTAAGCTGCGAGCTTCTTGGGTGGGAGGTGCTGATGGTGATGGCGGGTGCGCGCGCAGGCCTCTTCAAGCTGGCTTGGGTATGAATGGGGGGTTGTTTGTGTCTGGTGTGCTTGTGGTGGGTGTTTTGGGGAAGGTGTGCGTGTTTCTCGGGGTGTTTACGAGGGGAAAGGGTGCATTTGTGCCGGGGTTGGGTTTCCCGAGGGGTTGCTTGCTTGAGGTTGCACGTTTGAGGTGTGTGTTTGTTGAGTGTGTTTGGGAAGGTGTGAAGGGTACTAGTGTTTGTGTGTGGTTTGGCATGTGTGGCTTGTTGCAGATCTACGCGATAAGTTCACTCGTTGTTTCTGTTTCTTCTTTCTATATCCATGAGGGATTTGTCTGTAGGTCCTGTTGCTTTTGTTGGGTCCAGTTGTCATCAGTAACCTCTTCACCTATTTCCCCGAATACATCATTGTGTTGCCAACATGAAAGTCAACCCCACATTCACAATTTTCCCAATCTACGATTGCCTATTTGCGATTACTTATATAAATGCCTATTTGTGACTCCCTATAAGTGTATACATAGTCACAGACACTGATCTATGCTCGTGGGTTCCCATTTACAGTGTTTAGTGTGTCCTACTTTTGTTTCAAATTACTAGTGAATGTAGTTCGTAAAACACCGTCTTGGATCCCATTCCGACTAATTACAACCATATTTGTAACATAGGTAATGTTACGAGAGAAAAAAAGGCGTTAAACAAGTGTGGATCATACAGCGCCAGAAGTGGTGGAGGCTCGATACTTTATCTGCTAACCAGGAGTCAGCTAGGCTACTCACGCTGCCAGTGCGCCAGACGATGAAGTTACCAGTATACTTCGATTTGTTTTTATTGCGTTTATAGTTGTGGTATCTTATTCTATGTTATCTTATCACTTAATGATTTTAAACATACTTTACCACGTCATGTACTATCAGACAAAGAGGACATTTTTAGTGCCTAAAATCTTCCTTTGTATCATTGTTTTCTTTTAGCTCTGGGAGCATTTGTATTTTTTGTATCTTATCCACAGATTACAAACATCTGGAAAAGTAAGTTGATGTGTATATTACGAACTCCAGCTGGTGTATTGCATTCCTTCTTCAAGTCAGCATTTTATTCAATAAAAACAAATTTTTTAGGTTTCTTCAATTCTTTGTCCATTAAAGAATTTGCACAATAATATATGTTGTTTACTTATTGAATGAAAAATCTTAAGAATAATTAACGAACTCCCATCAGAATCGCTGATATTCATTTCCCCCTCGATGAATCCTGTACTAAAAAAAAACAGAATAATCGTAGATCTAAATAATGATGATAATAATAAAAATAAAAATAATTATTATTATTGACTTATTATCATTATAATAATAAGAATAGTAACAATAAGAATTACGAATAATTGCATATATTAAAAAAATAACATTAATGTAACACATAATACATACGTACATTCAACTGTCTAGCAAAGAGATTTGCTTAAATAATCCATACGTAAGCAAGCCAAGGATAATTTGATTAATTCAAGGAATTATCACAAAAACTCCTGGAGGCAAGATGCATCAACAACAAATCTACCTCCAACCTTATAATCTTCCTATAATCATCAGCTAAATATATTTGAAAATAAGCATGAATAAAATCATAAACGTGCCTATACTCTTCATGCTGGAGCCTCTATGGTCTACGATGCAAAAATAACTGTGGGAATAATTACTTGGAAAACCTTCATTATCCTCAATAGACAGATAGCAAGAGCAACAAGACCACTGGGTAATAAGGGGAGACCAGGGCTCAGGCCAGTAATCCTCGACAATAAACAGCAACAGATCGGCATAAACAAGGATGTATGAGGTACGCGGCCAGGTTGGTCAGACGCGTTCATCACACAACAGCAAAACAAAAACTTTATACAACTCCTCCCCTAAATTCACAGGGGTGAAGAACCCTTGCCATCTAGGAAAAGGAAATTATGGAGCGTTACTTTTATGGGCTGACGCTTTTCACTCCACGGGATTTCATATCTTGCGAAGAGAATGATTCTGTTCTTTCTTGGAGGATTGAACTTTGCATCCTTGTTATGTGATCCTGTTCTTGCTTCACATGACACACACAGAGGGAAGCACCTTGCATCCAAGCAACATTCTTTGCCCTTTTAAGACGGATAAGGTGGAAAATCTGTAAGGAATATACGCAAGGAAGAGTGAACCCAATGAAAAGTTGCACCTCGAGATATACTGGGACAAACACATGACCCGGCCAACTATACGACGCCACAGAATTTGATTTAGCGTGCGTACAGGAAGACAGAAAGATGACCGTGTGTTGCCTCAAGTGAGAGAAGAAGACAGTGGAGTGTGGAATGCTATCTGGAGAGCGCATTCCTGTCTCCAGACCTGCGAGCTGTATACTAGCTGCAGATCACCTCTAATTATACACACAGCTTGAACAACTGCAGGCCGCCTAAATACTGAATACTCGATATAATTATAGGACGTAACGATGGTGAATTTAAGCAAGGAAATAATTCTCCTGCACGCATCATTATCTGTTACATGTTGCACAGCACAGCACATGCACTCTAAGTGATGAACTTAACATAAATCTTAACATTTACCGAGCAATCTGTCTTTCATAATCTTATTGTTGCGCATCTCTTAGCAAAGAACAAGTTAATTTTAAACAAAGAATACCTAGACGCCGTTTTCTTTGTTTTTGTTCGTGGGCCGCAGTAGTGCACCAACTGGACCCCGCTACATAAGACAAACACGGATTCTAGCGTATTCTTTTCCACGCTTCAAGTTGGTTTCTCTCACTAACGACGATTTCAAGCAAACTCGCGACAAGGAAGCTCTTTAAGGAGTTTTTCCTGGTTGCGTTGCCACCTCTGAGGAACGCATAGCGAGTGTCAGAGTGAAGGGATGCGTGCAGGACCAAAGGGCACGGCCAGTGAGAGAAAGACGTACGTTTGATTATCACGCTACAAGCAACTCTCTTCACACCACCCAATACATTGTGCGTTAAACGGCTACTGCCACTTATTACCAGCAGGTTAATTGGCACGACGCGTATTCTCAGAGAGAGCTAATGGGTGGTCTTGGAGGCTGGAGGTGGTGGGGAAGGAGTGAGGATGTTCAGACTGGGGAGGTCTGGTGGTGCCCCAGGCTCACCAACCTTGCTACTTCTGGGGGTGAATTGCCAGCCAAAGGAACTGATTACAGAGAAAGGGATTTTATCCATGGATTTTTTTTTCCAGTCAGATTGATCCAGGATAAAATAGCTGTCTGTTATAATTTACATAATGGCATAATTATGTCTTAACTAATTTCGAAAACATATATATTAAATGCTAACAAGTAGTTGAGAGAAGAAAACTGTGTAAAATCATTGTGATCAAATATTTAATCTTAAAATAAAATCAGATGTTTACTAGTCAGAGCAGAATTTATGTTGTCTTCTTAAATAATACCAAGACAATTACTTATTTTCAGATCAGCAACAAGGAAAAAATATATAAGAATGTTATTTAATGAAAACTGTACTAGTTCAGAGAATACATAACACATTTACTGTACTATATATTATGAAACTTATTTTTGTTATCCTTTGTATAAATGACAAACCCGGATTTTTCCTTTAAAATTTCAACATGTTCTTGGTCTTCTTCTCTTTCTTTTTTATAATTATTATTATTATCATCAGAAAAACACGCTAAACCCGATGAGTCACAGCGCTTTCTCGAATACGCTGTCCATTTTCTGTGCTAAAAATATTTATTAATTGGTAATACAATCAGAGGAAGATTACGCTCACTCATTCGTACTGTGCATGTAAGATGCTGAGCCGTGCACACGACCACTGTGTGCACGTGACGCTCATGTGTGCAGCAGCAGCTGAAAACTTCCTGTCTTGAAAAAAGCTCACACAATTACTGTCATGTAAAACTTAAGGCTGGAGAGACTCAAATATACTATATTTTTGACTTATACTGTGAACGCCTTACAAGAAAGACATTTATATAGCTATCACTTCTGGGTGATCAAGCTGGCAGTAGGAACCAGATCTAACACCCATCGTTTGCATTCGGCTGTCTGTTTTGAGGCAGTACTCTAGAAATGGATGTAATATTACTCTAGGTGTTTAGTGTATTATAGATGGAAATGTTGGAATGCTCGTGAGAGGAATGGGCTTCAAAAGACGATGAGTATGATATATATTGTGGGTTGCCATTGCTGTTGGTCTTTGCTGATGACAGAGTGAGCATAGAGGTGATCAGAGAAAAGAGCAAGGTGATGAGAGCAAGACGTCTAAGAAATGAAAGTTTGGACGTCAGATTAGAGGGAGGTATGAAGGAAGTGACTAGGGATGTGTTGGAAGATGGGTCTATGAGAGACGTGGTGAATCAATATAATTGAGAGAAAGAAAATGACACAAATGTTGAGAAGTTTATGGAAAGAAAGATGTTTGTCACTGGATGCAAAAAGGTTAATTTATCAGAATATAGCAATACCAACACTGTTGTATGTATGCCCATTGGTCTCTGAATGCTGTAGGGAAGAGGCTAGATCAGTACAATTTCATTTTAGATAAATACTGGGTGTGAATATTATGCACGGAATAGGAATAAAATGAATTATAAGACGATGTGTTTGTTTGAACGATATAATTCAGGGATTGGAAGAGGGGGTGTTGTAATGGTTTATTTATTTAGAAAGAATGAATCAAGAGGGTTGATCATGAGCGTGTGTATATCTGAGGTCGAAGGAAGGTGTAAGAAGTGTTGAAGGAAGAACTGGACGGGGAAGGTGTGAAAGTTTGGACAGGTACTAGTTTAAGCATCCAGCAGGCATGTGTGAGCGTGTTACATCAGATTAAGTGGAAACAAATGTTTTATGATTTCACATTCTGACGCAGTGTGAATACTGTAATATATGAAGAGATGTAGGCAAACCGGGATTATTACATAATCCTAATTTTTTAAAGGGCGGGTGGACTGGTAAGCCAGCGGAAGGCCTCGGTCAGATAACCAATAGCCCCAGGGTTTCCGTGTCAGGAAACACTTGTCCTATTTTTTGACGAATCTTACCTTACCTAACCTAGGGAAACCGGTTAGTTGGACATGAGTTCTGGAGGGGTAAACATGGTGCCCGCACTTCCAAGACGGCTGGGGAAGACGATGCTTCGCTTGTGATGCTTATTTCTGGAACACAACTAGGGAATCAATAGCGATGGATGTAGTTCGCTCTTTCAGTCACCCTCTTGGTGAAAAATCTCCAGTGTATTAAAATACATAAAGAAAAGTAAAGCAGCGTCTCCAGTGTTTATAAAGGCTTAGTCTTGACGCACAGTAATAACTATATAGTATTTTCGAACGAATTACTTTATGTTATGGTGAAGTCGCATTTAAACAAAAAAAAATATTAGTGTATTTTCTTCCATTTTCAAATGATCATAAATTTTCGAAACCCAGGGGAATAAGTACAGACACAATATATGTATTAATGATTTGTCAATAATACCAGTGACTTATATATCAATGAGTTCAGAGGTACTTTCACTGAGTGAGTTACACTGCAGTGTTCTCTGTAAAATCTGAATCCACAGGCCATCAAAATGTCAGTGAAGCTCAAAAAGCAGCATATATATACTGTGTAATCTACATAATATATAATAGGGGGTCACTTATGAATACATGATCCCAAGATGATAGTTCGTGGATAACAATTTGTGAACTGCACCTTTAAGACAAGCTGAGCCGACTGTCAAACTTGCAAGAGACAATCAAGTTGTCGTTCCACATGTAAAGCATCACAGAAAATGCATATCAGATTTCACTCATAAAAAAGTAAATGACCAGGATGGTACAACGACAAAGTTCTGCACAATAGCGCAATGCAGAGGACTCAAGGATCAAGGACTGCTCGTACACAGCGGCAGACCAAGCATGTTTAAAGAACAAATAAACATGAAACCCTGATGTGATGCTAAGAAAAATACTTAGGAACTTTATTTTTTGGATAGATTTATCTTCGTAAACTTAATATATATCGTCGATGTAACAATACACCGTCACAGCACATCTTACCGGAACTATACTCATTGAAAGCAGGGGAAAAGAATTATTATGGCGAAGTGGAAGATTTACTAAAAAGGGCAGAGTGCTGCTACCAAAATGGTCTTTGAAAATATTCGTATTTACATTTTTTTCAAAGACACAGTTTGTTTCTCTTGACTTAATTCATTTCTCAAATCGTGTCCATCGTGAATACGAATGTAATAGATGGGGGTTACAGACTCAACAACCAAAGAGTCATTTACGTCAGTATATACATTGGTGAAAGAACCAATCTCAGATCAAAGCAAGAATGGCTCTTACACAGCTACGGTTTCATCAGATTCGAAAAGCGTCATTTCGTCAGGAATCTGGTATGTTTATTACATGATTTAAAATATTTTTAGATATCAGGTTTACTGGAAATCCTAGTGTCTTTCGGTCCCTGAATTTGGTAGTCATATACTCTCTCTATAGCTCACTTCCCTCACAGGTCGACCTATCATACATTGTACTGTTCACCTGATAGATCGGTTGGTACATTTAGGTACAAGATGGAGTCGCGTGAGCCTCGACCACTCCGTGCAATGATTGACCCACGAGCGTTTTATCATTTAGAAGTAAGCAAATCCACATTAACAAAGGTCAGTCTTAAGACGAAAACTGCATATTGTCACTCTCCATCGGTAATAAATTAGTATCTTCTGTGCAACACGCTCCTCTGACATTTTATTTTTCTTTACCTCAAAAGGTTACAGAAGCGAAGTGTGGCTGCTGTTCTAGTTTCGCCACACGCATGCCAATCAGGGGCCCAAATTTCTGAATTATATAAATTGTAGGCTTATGAGCGAACCAGTGATCTCAGTAGACCGCAGGGTCACCATTACCCACCAGTGTCCACTGGTTTAATAATACATCAATACTGCTTTTCTTTTTTGTGCGCCTGAATAATCCAAGTGTGCAATTTATGACAAGAAAAAAGTCGTCGAGGGCAGGTTTAGTGCAGAGGCCTGAGGGAGTGACCTCCCACATGACTGCCAACTAACACAGACAGACAAGGCCTTAAGTGAGCCTAATGGCAGGCTGGGAGTAAACAACAGATCTTTGGACTCTGGTGTTTAGCCTAAACTCACCCCTTTCACATTCCTTGTTACTTGTTTTCCTCAATACCTTTCACATCTTTACATGGGCCGCAGAAAATAATATGAAGTTCATTGAAGAGAAATTTCAATGACTCCGACATGGAAAACTCGAGGAAATTAAGTGTGTCGGAGTGTAAAACAAATTGTAATCACACAACAGAGCGAAAAACTAATGTGAAGGACTTGGGAGTGATAATATCAGAGGATCTCACGTTCAAAGATCACAAAAATGTATCTACCATAGCTGATAAGAAAATGATAGGATGGATAATGAAACCTTCAAAGCTAGGGATGCCCAGCCCATGATGATTCTCTTCAAATCGCTTGTTCTCTCTAGACCGGAATGCTGCTGCACACTAACGGTGCCTTTCAAGGCAGGTGAAATTGCAGACCTAGAGAATGTACAGAGAACTTTCACGGCACGTATAAGTACGATAAAGCACCTAAATTATTGGGAATGGTTGAGTTCCTTGATCTGTACTCCTTGGAACGCAGGCGAGAAAGATACATGTCAATATACACTTGGAAAATCCTAGAGGGACTAGTCCCAAATTTGCACACGAAAATCACTCCCTACGAAAGCAAAAGACTGGGCAGGAGATGCAACATCTCCCCAGTGAAAAGCAGGAGCTCCACGAGTACGCTATAAGAGACAACACAATAAGTGCCAAGGGCCCAAGACTGTTCAACTGCCTCTCAGCATACATCAGAGGGATTACAAATAGACCCCTGGCTGTCTTCAAGAAGGCGCTGGACAGGCACCTAAAGTCAGTACCTGACCAGCCGGACTGTGGTTCGCATGTCGGTTTGCATGCGGCCAACAGTAACAGCCTAGTTGATAAGGCTCTGATTCACCACGAGGCCTGGTCATAGACCTGGCCGCAGGGGCCCGGTCTATGAATATCTGAAGGTTTAGAGTTTCCCAATAATAATAATAATAATAATAATAATAACAATAAATCGAATCTACTTACTGAGCTATTCACTCTATACTGTAGTCAGTTGTAATGATTATCTCAATTCACATGTAGTTTATTATGTGTGTTACTACACTTGATAAATAAGAAAGTAATCTGATCTTTGGTGTTTCCTGAGGGGGATGGTAAAAGCCTCTAACCACATCCACTACCACTAGCTACAATCACTGTATAACATCATTAGTCATTGTTATCTGCCAGCACTAGGTAACACTACCAGCCGCCATAACTAATTTTACCCAACATCAGTACCAACACCAGCATCACTGACAACCACCACCACCATTAACCACCACAACAGCCACTACTGTTAACTAACACCGCTAATCACAATTATAAACTAGTACCACTACCACCACTATCCACTACCACTTACAACCACTATCAGTCTCCACTGGGCGCCACGTATTATTATTATCATGGGAGAGCGCTAAACCCGTAGGGATTATACAGCGCCTGTAGGAAGGGGGAGATGGAAGGTATTCAGGCTCAATTCAGGGAATTGGAGCACAGATCCATTTACCTAGATCAAGAGCCCCTCATCAGCGCCAAGGAACCCTCCCTCGAGGGAAGGGTGCCACGTAGCTCAAAGTGAGAGCATTAACTCACAATCGCAGGGAATCCGGTTCAATTTCTTGGCACGGAGACACATGTGGGCAAGTTTCCTTACACATCTACTGCCCTTGCCCACCTAGCAATTAAAATAGGTACCCGTGTGTTAGCAGACTATTGTGGAAAACATGTTAGAAAACGCTGGACCTGATGGCGTTTCATGACATGGGTAAGTAATGACTCCAGTAATGTGTATAAGACAGTCCAGTACCTGCTGCAAACATTCTCAACTGTAAGGTGAAAGATATTTGTCTACAAAATTATGTAAATTAAAAAACCAATCTTCACCAGTAACCACTGTCAATAGCTGCCACCAACACAAACCACCACCACAACCACTAACCACCCTACTGCACCATTAAACATTCGTAATTCCCTTTTAACTCTTTAACAGGCAGTTTCTAGTTAGTAGCTGTACTAAAAAAGCGAACATTAGCACACTGCATTAGCTCCATGCTAACTGCTACCTTCCAGACATTGATTAATCTTAATCTTTAATTAGGCTGTTAACAAAACACGAATTGCTAACTGCTAATGATTCTACGACTACCTTTTCAACGGCACAATGCACTGTCAGCTTATGATATAATGCTTTTGTTGATGAGTAAAAATAGTCATTATTTTTTTCAGTTTAAAAGGAAAACAATTTAGGACCGATGGTGTAAAACAAGAGGAAAAAAGTCTTGGATAAAAGTTCTAACCATTGAATTTTATATATATATATATATATATATATATATATATATATATATATATATATATATATATATATATATATATATAATGTATATATATATATATATATATATATATATATATATATATATATATATATATATATATATATATATATATATATATATATATGAATGAATGATAGAGAAGTGAAAGACGGGAAAAAAAGGGGAAAAATCTAGAGACGATACAAAAGGCAAAAATGTTAAGATACGAAAAAAAAATCCATGAGCTGTATAGCGTGCAAATAAATCTTCCTCAGCGTCATCATCTCTTCTTTGCATGAAATTGGTATTTGTTGTTGTCGAGACATTGTTGGGGCGAGACAGCTGGAAACAGGTAATTAACGTGTTTTTTTTTTTTTGTTGCTGGCTGCGGCTCGGTGGCTAGCAGTATGAAAGAGAAGCCAAGCCATGACCAACAGATCACTTCCAGGGCAACTAGCCTCTCCCTTCCCAACTATCACCATATTACAATAAAAAGCACAGCAGTAAATTGTATCTGGTTTGCAACAAAAGATGACGAAAAACAGCCGGTATAAAGTGACAGAGAGAGAAAGAGAGATAGAGAGAGAGAGAGAGAGAGAGAGAGAGAGAGAGAGAGAGAGAGAGAGAGAGAGAGAGAGAGAGAGAGAGAGAGAGAGAGAGAGAGATTAATCGTGCCTAGATGAGCGAGTCCAATGATCAGAGGGTTGTTTATATATTTCCGCTCTCTTTCATTGTCTCTCTGTATATCTGTCTGTCTCCCTCTCTCTCTCTCTCTCTCTCTCTCTCTCTCTCTCTCATACTCGTAAGAGGAAATGTAAGTTGTCACGTCCTCTGAAAATGATGATGGAGAAGATTTCATGTTCTCTCTGAGTTCTCTCTGGCTGGTCCACCCAGCTAGCCCAGACACCAGGGTTGTGACCACAACATCGGCCACAGAACGCACGATAATCGCCTCATCTCCGCATCACGATCCTAAACTTTATAGAATAAGAAGGTTGCTAACTTACCCACAGTCACTGCGGCGGCCGTAAAATACACGGAGGGGAAATGGATGCATTTAAATTTCTGTGGGGTAGAGGCGACGAGGATGAGAAATAAGAAATAAAAAGTGAGGGGAGGGGTAAATGAGATAAAATATGTTGGAAAAGATAAAACAGGGTGGAAAAAGAAAGTTCAAAGCGAAAATAGGAAAACAATGAATATATATATATATATATATATATATATATATATATATATATATATATATATATATATATATATATATATATATATATATAGAGAGAGAGAGAGAGAGAGAGAATGGAGCGAAACAGAATGACTTCAAGAGTGTATCAGTCTGTAGTGGAAGGAAGGCGGGGTAGGGGTCGGCCTAGGAAAGGTTGGAGGGAGGGGGTAAAGGAGGTTTTGTGTGCGAGGGGCTTGGACTTCCAGCAGGCATGCGTGAGCGTATTTGATAGGAGTGAATGGAGACAAATGTTTTTTAATACTTGACGTGCTGTTGCAGTGTGAGCAAAGTAACATTTATGAAGGGGTTCAGGGAAACCGGCAGGCCGGACTTGAGTCCTGGAGATGGGAAGTACAGTGCCTGCACTCTGAAGGAGGGGTGTAAATGTTATAGTTTAAAAACTGTAGTGTAAAGCACCCTTCTGGCAAGACAGTGATGGAGTGAATGATGGTGAAAGTTTTTCTTTTTCGGGCCACCCTGCCTTGGTGGGAATCGGCCAGTGTGATAATAAATATATATATATATATATATATATATATATATATATATATATATATATATATATATATATATATTGTACATTCTAGGTAGTAGATTGGTAGATAGCAACCACCCAGGGAGGCACTACCGTCCTGCCAAGTGAGTGTAAAACGGAAGCCTGTAATTGTTTTACATGATGGTAGGATTGTTGGTGTCCTTTTTCCTGTCTCATAAACATGCAAGATTTCAGGTACATTTTGCTACTTCTACTTACACTTAAGTCACACTACACGTACATGTACAAGCATAGATATACTTACATACCCCTCTGGGTTTTCTTCTATTTTCTTTCTAGTTCTTGTTCTTGTTTATTTCCTCTTATCTCCATGGGGAAGTGGAACAGAATTCTTCCTCCGTAAGCCAAGCGTGTCGTAAGAGGCGACTAAAATGCCGGGAGCAAGGGGCTAGTAACCCCTTCTCCTGTATATATTACTAAATGTAAAAGGAGAAAATTTCGTTTTTCCTTTTGGGCCACCCCGCCTCGGTGGGATATGGCCGGTGTGTTGAAAGAAAAAAAAAGAATATATATATATATATATATATATATATATATATATATATATATATATATATATATATATATATATATATATATATATATATATATATAGAGAGAGAGAGAGAGAGAGAGAGAGAGAAATAGATGGGGTAATTTAAATAGATTATTTAAACAGCCTTGAATAGAAATATCAAAATTTTCACTCATACACACACACACACACACACACACACACACACACAAAGACAGGATGTTCCAGGGAGGGGACACAGAAACAAGAGGCCACAATTGGAAGTTGAAGACACAAATGAGTCAGAGAGATAGTAGGAAGTATTTCTTCAGTCATAGAGTTGTAAGGCAGTGGAATAGCCTAGAAAATGACGTAGTGGAGGCAGGAACCATACACAGTTTTAAGACGAGGTTTGATAAATCTCATGGAGCGGGGAGAGAGAGGGCCCAGTAGCAACCGGTGAAGAGGCGGGGCCAGGAGCTAAGACTCGACCCCTGCAACCACAAATAGGTGAGTACAAATAGGTGAGTACACACACACACACACACACACACACACACACACATTACATTTTTACATCTTACATTTTTAAAAATAAAAACCCGCCCACAAATTCGCAGGACACTTCATGTTCCATGGCAGTCTTCATCATCAGCTTGAGTGGGGCTCACCACACCACTGTGTAGGTAAATGCAAATGAATAGTAGAGGCAATAGACCCAGGTGACCGTGGAGGCGTATGCACACACACGCGGCTTGATGCTCGCCCTCCTTGTACATGCATGAGCTGCCGGGCATATCTGTGTGTACATCACAGCTTGGATACACAACACTTACGCCACCGACTCCACACAAACAAATCCGGTATTTATAGAGCATAACATTAGTCTTGGTGGGGGAGATTCTACCTCGATCCCCTTTACCCGGAATTAGAAATCGGTGACGCGATGTTTATTTTCCTTAATCCTCTTATTTAGTCACGTGTTATTGTTATCTGTGAAGGCATATGATGTCCAGACTTGTTTTTAACATGATGGAGGCAACGACATTAGCATGATGGAGGAAGTGACATTAGCATGATGGAAGCAACGACATTATCATGATGGAGGAAGTGACATTAGCATGATGGAAGCAACGACATTATCATGATGGAGGAAGTGACATTAGCATGATGGAAGCAACGACATTAGCGTGATGGAGGCAACGACATTAGCATGATGGAGGAAGTGACATTAGCATGATGGAGGAAGTGACATTAGAATGATGGAGGCAACGACATTAGCATGATGGAGGCAGTGACATTAGCATGATGGAGGCAACGACATTAGCATGATGGAGGAAGTGACATTAGCATGATGGAGGAAGTGACATTAGAATGATGGAGGCAACGACATTAGCATGATGGAGGGAGTGACATTAGCATGATGGAGGCAGTGACATTAGCATGATGGAGGCAACGACATTAGCGTGATGGAGGCAACGACATTAGCATGATGGAGGAAGTGACATTAGCATGATGGAGGAAGTGACATTAGAATGATGGAGGCAACGACATTAGCATGATGGAGGCAGTGACATTAGCATGATGGAGGCAACGACATTAGCATGATGGAGGCAGTGACATTAGCATGATGGAGGCAGTGACATTAGCATGATGGAAGCAACGACATTAGCATGATGGAGGCAGTGACATTAGCATGATTGAGGCAACGACATTAGCATGATGGAGGCAGTGACATTAGCATGATGGAGGCAACGACATTAGCATGATGGAAGCAACGACATTAGCATGATGGAGGCAGTGACATTAGCATGATGGAAGCAACGACATTAGCATGATGGAGGCAGTGACATTAGCATGATGGAGGCAACGACATTAGCATGATGGAAGCAACGACATTAGCATGATGGAGGCAGTGACATTAGCATGATGGAGGAAGTGACATTAGCATGATGGAAGTGACGTTAGCATGATGGAGGAAGTGACATTAGCATGATGGAGGCAACGACATTAGCATGATGGAGGGAGTGACATTAGCATGATGGAGGCAACGACATTAGCATGATGGAGGAAGTGACATTAGCATGATGGAGGCAACGACATTAGCATGATGGAGGGAGTGACATTAGCATGATGGAGGCAACGACATTAGCATGATGGAGGCAACGACATTAGCATGATGGAGGCAGTGACATTAGCATGATGGAGGCAACGACATTAGCATGATGGAAGCAACGACATTAGCATGATGGAGGCAGTGACATTAGCATGATGGAAGCAACGACATTAGCATGATGGAGGCAGTGACATTAGCATGATGGAGGCAACGACATTAGCATGATGGAAGCAACGACATTAGCATGATGGAGGCAGTGACATTAGCATGATGGAGGAAGTGACATTAGCATGATGGAGGAAGTGACATTAGCATGATGGAGGAAGTGACATTAGCATGATGGAGGAAGTGACATTAGCATGATGGAGGCAGTGACATTAGCATGATGGAAGCAACGACATTAGCATGATGGAGGCAGTGACATTAGCATGATGGAGGCAACGACATTAGCATGATGGAAGCAACGACATTAGCATGATGGAGGCAGTGACATTAGCATGATGGAGGAAGTGACATTAGCATGATGGAGGAAGTGACATTAGCATGATGGAGGAAGTGACATTAGCATGATGGAGGAAGTGACATTAGCATGATGGAGGCAACGACATTAGCATGATGGAGGGAGTGACATTAGCATGATGGAGGCAACGACATTAGCATGATGGAGGAAGTGACATTAGCATGATGGAGGCAACGACATTAGCATGATGGAGGCAACGACATTAGCATGATGGAGGGAGTGACATTAGCATGATGGAGGCAACGACATTAGCATGATGGAGGGAGTGACATTAGCATGATGGAGGGAGTGACATTAGCATGATGGAGGCAACGACATTAGCATGATGGAGGGAGTGACATTAGCATGATGGAGGGAGTGACATTAGCATGATGGAGGCAACGACATTAGCATGATGGAGGCAGTAATATTAGCATGATGGAGGGAGTGACATTAGTGATGGAGGCAGTGACATTAGCATGATGGAGGCAGTGACAGTAGCATGATGGAGGAAACGACATTAGCATGATGGAGGCAACGACATTAGCATGATGGAGGCAGTGACAGTAGCATGATGGAGGCAACGACATTAGCATGATGGAGGCAGTGACAGTAGCATGATGGAGGCAACGACATTAGCATGATGGAGGCAACATTAGTATGATGGAGGTAGGACAGTAGCATGATGGAGGCAACAACATTAGCATGATGGAGGCAGTGACAAAGTAAGACAGCAGAACGAACTTTATTTCCTAAGTTTTGATTTTCCGTTGAGAAGTATCTTCAGAACTCAGGAAAACAATAAAACTACCATGATCATTCTTTACAATAATGTGGCATTGACTTGTTAAAACTAAGGATATACATATTATTGTCAAAAATGGACTTGCCTTTTTTTCAGAAAAAATAATATTATTGTCAAAAATGGACTTGCCTTTTTTTCAGAAAAAATAATATTATTGTCAAAAATGGACTTGCCTTTTTTTCAGAAAAAATAATATTATTGTCAAAAATGGACTTGCCTTTTTTTTCAGAAAAAATAATATTATTGTCAAAAATGGACTTGCCCTTTTTTCAGAAAAAATGATATTATTGTCAAAAATGGACTTGCCCTTTTTCAGAAAACAAACTAGTAGAAAAGTATTCCTAATTTTAGTATTATTAGCGTTTGATAAAACTAGAAACGTGTGGCGGACTCTCGTAATATTGAACAGTAATCATCCGTATATAAAATGGGCCAAAAATACATCTGTGAGTCAATAATAACAGTAAGGGTAGAGAGACATACGGAAGTGAACAACCTCAACCGGATATTAGCAGAAAACTATAAGATTCAAAATCAATTTAATATATTTATTTGCAGAAAACATTATTGCATCCATGGATCAAGGACAATATAATCACCACATACATAATATCACGACTATCAAGAAAGATTTAGAACAGATAAAATATTTATAAAAATTCTAAGGTATACAGAATCAAATTAACCAGATAATTTACATTTCCTGTTAATTTTGAAGTTCACTCTATAGCATACAATAAATTTACTGAATAATTACACAAGTTAGACAACAATTGTTGATACAAAAAGAATGAAATCTAAAATTTAAGGACTCACCGTAGGTACACGGAGAGAAGACTGCACATCACAGATACGTTTATTAACATATATGTAATAATTTTAATTTTTAAAGGGGTGGACGGGCAAGCCAACGGAAGGAAACACTTGTCCTGTTTCCTGACGAACATTACTTCACCTAACCTAGATACAAAAGTGATTCGGACATATCAGCTGGCTACTATCATTGACCAAGGGATGACCAAGTCCACCACAACCACTTGCTCCACCACAACAAGTGGTCCTAACATGCTCAGAAGAGGCAGAGAGCCGGAAAGTGGATCCCAAAGGCAAAAAACAGAGTTTCTCTCAATGAAAGTTGTATACAGCTCTTCCAAGGTCACATTCCTGGATTTGACTGCTGTGGGAGACGGTGCACACTTCTCTGTGCTCAAGACTGCTAGTTAATGAGCTACTTTCTTTCCAACTGGTGACGACTGTGGTTATTAACCTGAGTTTGTGTGTGTGTGTGTGTGTGTGTGTGTGTGTGTGTGTGTGTGTGTGTGTGTGTGTGTGTGTGTGTGTGTGTGTGTGTGTGTGTGTGTGTGTGTGCGTGACGCTCGCCGGTCAGGTGTCATTATCTAGAGAAACTTCAGCTCAGGTAGATGCATTGGTGTTGTCCCTTTAAGGAGCAGAAATAGGAATGTGCCTGTTTACTGACGAAGATCCTCCTGATCTAAGTATTAATAATAATAATAACAACAACAACAACAACAACAATAAAAATAATAATTCATAAATTTTGATGACAATACAGAGAATAGTTTGTCTTTAATTATTAATCCATAATGGCAATGTGGTGAGCCGCAGACAGCAACAGCCTGGTAGATTATGCGGTCGACAAAGAAGTACCACCTGCCTTAGGTTGGCCGTAACATAATCTCCTCGGTCTTCTCATTTACCACATCCCTTTGCCAGTTGACATGACCCACTTCCTCCTTCCCGTTTCTCTCTCTATTTTATTTTTAATTATTCCATCTTTAGGTCCACTTGACTTTCAACTCCTAAATCCTACCATTTCTGTTGCTTTCCTTCTTGACGGAGGATCAAACCTCCACTACTCCAAGGCTGTTTTCACCGATTCTTTTTTATAATAATAATAATAATAATAATAATAATAATAATAATAATAATAATAATAAGAATAATAATGTTTTCATCGATTCAGGCATGATTAAGCACATTTTGCTAATGGCATGCCTTCCGATTCTCTAAAAATTTGCCGTCTTATCGCGTGAAAAAAAAAAAAACGAATATCGGTGTTGTTTCTTTAATGGGCTGACCTTAGCTCACAGGTGACCCTGTAAATCCTCAGTAATACAAGCGTTAAAATCTACATTATCTTATGTTCCGCCCAGATAAGCTCCACGACTTGCAGTGAATAACAAATCAGATGATGGAATCTAAGGGATGAGAAGTAGTCGTTGTTCCCAAGAGCAACACAGACCTTACTACGTATCATATAAATAGAGATATTAAATTGTCCACAGCATCCAGCCGCTCGAAAACTCTGACTCTCCTGACCCATGCCCGTGTGTGTGTGTGTGTGTGTGTGTGTGTGTGTGTGTGTGTGTGTGTGTGTGTGTGTGTGTGTGTGTGTGTGTGTGTGTGTGTGTGCGTGCGTGCGTGTGTGTGAGGTACAACACATACACCAGTGTGGGAGGTATAACACATACACCAGTGTGGGAGGTATAACACATACACCAGTGTGGGAGGTATAACACATACACCAGTGTGGGAGGTATAACACATACACCAGTGTTGGAGGTATGACACGGACACAAGTGTGAGAGGTATGACACGGACACCAGTGTGGGAGGTATGACACGGACACCAGTGTGGGAGGTATAACACAGACACCAGTGTGGGAGGTATGACACGGACACCAGTGTGGGAGGTATAACACATACACCAGTGTGGGAGGTATAACACATAGACCAGTGTGGGAGGTATAACACAGACGCCAGTGTGGGAGGTATGACACGGACACCAGTGTGGGAGGTATAACACAGACACCAGTGTGAGAGGTATGACACGGACACCAGTGTGGGAGGTATAACACAGACACCAGTGTGGGAGGTATAACACATACACCAGTGTGAGAGGTATAACACATACACCAGTGTGGGAGGTATAACACAGACACCAGTGTGGGAGGTATAACACAGACGCCAGTGTGGGAGGTATAACACATACACCAGTGTGGGAGGTATAACACATACACCAGTGTGGGAGGTATAACACAGACACCAGTGTGGGAGGTATAACACAGACACCAGTGTGGGAGGTATAACACAGACACCAGTGTGGGAGGTATAACACAGACACCAGTGTGGGAGGTATAACACATACACCAGTGTGGGAGGAATAACACATACACCAGTGTGGGAGGTATGACACGGACACCAGTGTGGGAGGTGTGACACGGACACCAGTGTGGGAGGTATAACACAGACACAAGTGTGGGAGATATGACACGGACACCAGTGTGGGAGGTATAACACAGACACCAGTGTGGGAGGTATAACACATACACCAGTGTGGGAGGTATAACACAGACACCAGTGTGGGAGGTATAACACATACACCAGTGTGGGAGGTATAACAAATACACCAGTGTGGGAGGTATGACACGGACACAAATGTGAGAGCTATAACACAGACACCAGTGTGGGAGGTATAACACATACACCAGTGTGGGAGGTATAACACGGACACCAGTGTGGGAGGTATAACAGACACCAGTGTGGGAGGTATGACACGGATACCAGTGTGGGAGGTATAACACAGACACAAGTGTGGGAGGTATAACACAGACACCAGTGTGGGAGGTATAACACAGACACCAGTGTGGGAGGTATAACACAGACACTAGTGTGGGAAGTATAACACATACGCCAGTGTGGGAGGTATAACACATACACCAGTATGGGAGGTATGACACGGACACCAGTGTGGGAGGTAAAACACATACACCAGTGTGCGAGGTATAACACATACACCAGTTTGGGGGGTATAACAAATACACCAGTGTGGGAGGTATGACACGGACACCAGTGTGGGAGCTATAACAAGAGACACCAGTGTGGGAGGTATAACACATACACCAGTGTGGGAGGTATAACACGGACACCAGTGTGGGAGGTATAACACAGACACCAGTGTGGGAAGTATGACACGGATACCAGTGTGGGAGGTATAACACAGACACCAGTGTGGGAGGTGTAACACATACACCAGTGTGGGAGGTATAACACAGACACCAGTGTGGGAGGTATAACACATACACCAGTGTGGGAGGTATAACACAGACCCCAGTGTGGGAGGTATGACACGAACACCAGTATGGGAGGTATAACACAGACACCAGTGTGGGAGGTATAACTCATGCACCAGTGTGGGAGGTATAACACAGACACCAGTGTGGGAGGTATAACACTTACACCAGTGTGGGAGGTATAACACATACACCAGTGGGGGAGGTATAACACAGACAGCAGTGTGGGAGGTATGAAACGGACACCAGTGTGGGAGGTATGACACGGACACCTGTGTGGGAGGTATAACACATACACCAGTGTGGGAGGTATAACACGGACACCAGTGTGGGAGGTATAACACGGACACCAGTGTGGGAGGTATAACACGGACACTAGTGTGGGAGGTATAACACGGACACCAGTGTGGGAGGTATAACACAGAACAGACACCAGTGTGGGAGGTATAACACGGACACCAGTGTGGGAGGTATGACACGGACACCAGTGTGGGAGGTATATCACGGACACCAGTGTGGGAGGTATAACACATACACCTGTGTGGGAGGTATAACACGGACACCAGTGTGGGAGGTATAACACGGACACCAGTGTGGGAGGTATATCACGGACACCAGTGTGGGAGGTATGACACGGACACCAGTGTGGGAGGTATAACATACACCTGTGTGGGAGGTATAACACGGACACCAGTGTGGGAGGTATGACACGGACACCAGTGTGGGAGGTATGACACGGACACCAGTGTGGGAGGTATAACACGGACACCAGTGTGGGAGGTATGACACGGACACCAGTGTGGGAGGTATGACACGGACACCAGTGTGGGAGGTATGACACGGACACCAGTGTGGGAGGTATGACACGGACACCAGTGTGGGAGGTATGACACGGACACCAGTGTGGGAGGTATGACACGGACACCAGTGTGGGAGGTATGACACAGACACCAGTGTGGGAGGTATAACACGGACACCAGTGTGGGAGGTATGACAGGGACACCAGTGTGGGAGGTATGACACGGACACCAGTGTGGGAGGTATGACACGGACACCAGTGTGGGAGGTATAACACAGACACCAGTGTGGGAGGTATGACACTGACACCAGTGTGGGAGGTATGACACGGACACCAGTGTGGGAGGTATGACACGGACACCAGTGTGGGAGGTATGACACGGACACCAGTGTGGGAGGTATAACATGGACACAAGTGTGGGAGGTATGACACGGACACCAGTGTGGGAGGTATGACACGGACACCAGTGTGGGAGGTATGACACGGACACCAGTGTGGGAGGTATGACACGGACACCAGTGTAGGAGGTATGACACGGACACCAGTGTGGGAGGTATGACACGGACACCAGTGTGGGAGGTATGACACGGACACCAGTGTGGGACGTATAACACGGACACCAGTGTGGGAGGTATGACACGGACACCAGTGTGGGAGGTATGACACGGACACCAGTGTTGGAGGTATGACACCGACACCAGTGTGGGAGGTATGACACGGACACCAGTGTAGGAGGTATGACACGGACACCAGTGTGGGAGGTATGACACGGACACCCGTGTGGGAGGTATAACACGGACACCAGTGTGGGAGGTATGACACGGACACCAGTGTGGGAGGTATAACACGGACACCAGTGTGGGAGGTATAACACGGACACCAGTGTGGGAGGTATAACACGGACACCAGTGTGGGAGGTATAACACGGACACCAGTGTGGGAGGTATAACAGACTCCAGTGTGGGAGGTATAACACGGACACCAGTGTGGGAGGTATAACACCTACACTAGTGTGGCAGGTATAACACACACCAGTGTGGGAGGTATAACACATACTCCAGTGTGGGAGTTATAACACATACGCCAGTGTGGGAGATATAACACATACACCAGTGTGGGAGGTATAACAGACACCAGAGTGGGAGGTATAACACAGACACCAGTGTGGGAGGTATAACACATACACCAGTGTGGGAGGTATAACACATACACCAGTGTGGGAGGTATAACAGACACCAGTGTGGGAGGTATAACACAGACACCAGTGTGGGAGGTATAACACATACACCAGTGTGGGAGGTATAACAGACACCAGTGTGGGAGGTATAACACAGACACCAGTGTGGGAGGTATAACACATACACCAGTGTGGGAGGTATAACACATACACCAGAGTGGGAGGTATAACACATACACCAGTGTGGGAAGTATAACACATACACCAGTGTGGGAGGTATAACACATACACCAGTGTGGGAGGTATAACACCTACACCAGTGTGGGAGGTATAACACATACACCAGTGTGGGAGGTATAACACATACACCAGTGTGGGAGGTATGACACGGACACCAGTGTGGGAGGTATAACACGGACACCAGTGTGGGAGGTATAACACGGACACCAGTGTGGGAGGTATAACACGGACACCAGTGTGGGAGGTATAACACGGACACCAGTGTGGGAGGTATAACAGACTCCAGTGTGGGAGGTATAACACGGACACCATTGTGGGAGGTATAACACCTACACTAGTGTGGCAGGTATAACACACACCAGTGTGGGAGGTATAACACATACTCCAGTGTGGGAGTTATAACACATACGCCAGTGTGGGAGATATAACACATACACCAGTGTGGGAGGTATAACAGACACCAGAGTGGGAGGTATAACACATACACCAGTGTGGGAGGTATAACACAGACACCAGTGTGGGAGGTATAACACATACACCAGTGTGGGAGGTATAACACATACACCAGTGTGGGAGGTATAACACATACACCAGTGTGGGAGGTATAACACCTACACCAGTGTGGGAGGTATAACACATACACCAGTGTGGGAGGTATAACACATACACCAGTGTGGGAGGTATAACACATACACCAGTGTGGGAGGTATAACACCTACACCAGTGTGGGAGGTATAACACATACACCAGTGTGGGAGATATAACATGGACATCCTCCTCTGATGATTGTTTCTGTTTTTTTTTTACGAAGATCTAATTAATGTTCCGATCTGAATGACAAACACACACACACACCTCACTGGCCATCGCCGACTCTTGGTATAAATACGACAGGATATTACGAGACGCTCAGCGTGGCTCCTTCCTTCAAGACGCCACCAAGGGCGTCTTCTGACGCATAATTCCCTCCCTCACGGTTCGCCGTCTTCGGATCCTTGCTTGCGAACAATAGCGGCATGACTCCCAGAAACAAAAGAAGACCGAGATGCAGCCAAGAGGGGTAAACTGCGCATTGTAGGGCTGCAAATGAGATCTGTTGATAATTACCATGGAGAATTATTTCGTCAGATCATTTTTGGAGCGATGCATTGAAGCGTGACGGGAGTATTTACTTCTTTTACCACCCTTCAGTCTTTTACAACTTGGCGGAGTTTTATGTTGATGAATTCTAAAGAGGTTCGCGGTTGACTGAGTTCTTTTGCACCTAATCACCCATCTGACGGACCGGGCTATTTAATTTTATGCAACGTGTCTTGTTTACTCTTCAGTATGACGAGGGATGTCCACACACACACACACACACACACACACACAGAGGTCACACAATACCTTGCTGCTTTGTGCAGGAAACACGCATGTTAAATACTCTTGTTGTCTGTCTGTGGCGATGGGGACACTGCTGTGTGGTGTTACCAGTCCTTTACTCTCCCCTTCATACGTTGATATTATTTACTTCCTGGCTCATTCAATATGTTTTCTGTCTGTTGTACTAAATATTTAGAACTGAGAGGTCACATATTGATAGATAATTTGAAATACGAGCACCAGAGACAAGAGTACTCTGGAAGAAAATAATGATCCAAGTAAATATTAGAAAGTACTCTAGTCTAAGGATGAGAGAAAAAACAAAGGAATAACCTGACTGGTATTCATGTCAAAACCCACGTATAGCTTTAAGAGTAGGTACGATAGCATCCAAGAGCCTGGTTATTTTGAATCCTAGAGAGCGAGCAAGTGAGCGAGAGAGGGAGAGAGGGTGAAAGAGCGAGCGAGCAGGGGTTGCAAGATTTTGTACGAGGCACCAGTACGTTGACACCTTGAGTATGCTCCACTTTCTTGGTTCACCTGCCCCCCTTCTCATTTGCTACTACTTGACAGAGTAGAGAACAGAGCAAGACGTCTCATCTCTCGCCTGGACCAATCCTGGATAGATCTGTCATTTCAGCAGAGCCTTCAACACAGGAGGGATGTGGGTGGCCTTACTGTTGTTTTTTTTTACACAGGGTTTGACAAGGTTAAGGATCCGTAGCTTTATTGACAAGCTATTTACAGGTTAAGGATTCCTAGTTTTATTGGCAAGCTAAGAGCTGTTACCTACATCAGCTCATTTGAAAGCATTTTTATTGTTATGAGACATACAAGTAGGGAACAGGATGAAGTTGGAGCCATCTGTGGGCCAGCATTTTCATTTGATCAACTGATTTTATCTCGTTGACATCATTATGCTGTACGAATGTGTTCCATACACAGTCATCCTGGGTATATAGGATCTCAGATGGAGTGATGTTCTGGAGAAGGGTACAGCCAGAGTGAAGTTGCTGCTTTCTGCCCGTCTTGTGGCATAAAAGCTTGTTTCACGCTGTCCTCGAAGTGGATCCAAGTGTGGTACAAGGCCAATATTGTAAAAGTCCTACACTTGGATCCACTTTGAGGACAGCGTGAAGCAAGTTTCTATACCACAAGACGGGCAGAAAGCAGCAACTTCACTCTGGCTGTAACCTTCTCCAGAACATCATTTCATCTGAGATCATTTATTCCCAGGATGACTCGAGTCTGGAACACATTCGTAAAGCATTGTGATGTCAATGAGATAAAGTCAGTTGATCAGATGAAAATGCTGGCCCACAGATGGCTCCAACTTCATCTTGTTCCCTACTTGTATGTTTCATAACAGTAAAACTGCTTTCAAATGAGCTGATGTAGGTAACAGCTCTTAGCTTGCCAATAAAGTTAGGAATCCTTAACCTGTAAATACCATGTCAATGAATCTAGGGATCCTTAACCTAACCTTGTCAAACCCTGTATAAAAGAGAGAGAGAGAGAGAGAGAGAGAGAGAGAGAGAGAGAGAGAGAGAGAGAGAGAGAGAGAGAGAGAGAGAGAGAGAGAGAGAGAGAGAGAGAGAGAGAGAGTTGAAATGGAGGAGATTGAGACAACTAAGTATGAAATTTAGAAATTTCTGCTGGATACAAAGAAGAACAAGAGGACTAGAGGGATGATCAACACGGAATTTAAAAAGACGATCGTAAGTTATACTGTCGACTTTTCATTGTTTTAATGATCTCAATACATGAACTTAAATACAGAGGTAGACTGAAGGCGGCACAATGTGGCAATATTTAGAAAAAGGAGAACGTCCTTTTAAATTAAAGGTCAATTTCGCTAACAAGTGTTGTAGAAATATTGTAAAAGATATTAGATGACACAGGATATTTGGAGAGCAAAAACATACAATTAAACAACTAGGTTTCTGGTCTGCAAATTCACGTACATCAAATCTATCAAGTTATTCCTTGAGAGTCCCGGGAATTATTCAAGAAAGGAATGAATGGGCTGATTGTGTTCATCTAAACTTTAAGAAAGCTTTTGATAGAGTTCCCCTTGGAAGATTAACTTGGAAACTGCAAAATGTATAAGGAATAAAAGACAAACTATTCCAATAGACGAGAGTCTTTTTTGTTTGAGAGGAAAATGCTGAGAATTAGAGGAAAAATGTCCTCGGAGGAAGATGTGACAAGTGGGGTGCCACAAGGCGTGCACCTACTACCATAATGTTTTTGAGTTATGTGAATGACTTTCCAGAAGGAATCGAAAACATTATATATTTGCGAATGATTAAAAAATCTTCGGTAAAATAAACAATGAAAGTAAGTGTAAATTACTATAGGATGACTTAGATAAATTGAACGAATTGTCTCAAGAAATCGTAATAACACGATTGTAAGCAACCCACAGAACGGGTGACGTTTGAACCTATGGTAGATGAGTCTTAGAACTCGCAGGCCAGTGTGTTGTCCACTGGACTATGCAGAGCTAATAAGATCTGAAAACTATTTATATTGCTATACAACATAGGGAGGTTAGCATGAGGCATAACTGTGACCACAAATCCCACACCAGCGTCATTGTGACTTACGAGTTTTAGGACTCTATTGCCATGGGTTCGATCTTCACTTGTTCTGTAATTTAAATAAATGGGATGATAGATGGATGATGGAATTTGTGTAGAATAGCGCCATCTGATGCATACGGTAGAAAGGGAAATCAGGTCACATGAATAACAGAGACTCTGTAACAAAGTGCAGAAAGTAGAAGAGAGAGAGAGAGAGAGAGAGAGAGAGAGAGAGAGAGAGAGAGAGAGAGAGAGAGAGAGAGAGAGATCTCATCGTTAGATCATGTATATGAAACTGCACGAAACTCATAAACAACACTAGCAAACTAGCAAACAGCTTTCAAATATAATAATGGAAAACTGTTGAAAGAAAGTTATTTACAACATATGTTAGACCAAAAGACAAATATGCAGCAGTTTTATGATGCCCACAACATTTGAATGAGTTAGAAAAGACTCCAAGAACTATAAAGTGGTTTGCATAGCTGAAAAGACGAATTATAAAGAAAGTGGAAAAGGAGGTTGTTAACACTAGAGATACCCGTGGAATAATAGATAAAGAAAACCGTGGCTCGGTTGGGAGCGCACTCAGCTCACATACTGAGTGTACGGGGTTCGATCCCCAACACAGGTGGAAACGTTAGGAATGTTTCTTTACACCTGCTGCCCCTGTTCACCTGGTAGTAAGTACCTGGGAGCTAGTCGACTGTTGTGGGTGGCATCCTGGGGGTGGTAGTATACCCTATGTATAGGGCTGGGCTTTGAAATGACTTGAGATAGGATAACAGCTCTTAGCCTGTAAAACTGATATATAAAAAACTCTTAGTACCTGGAACGAGGACAACAAGAGGCCACAAACCAAAATTGGATAAAAAAATTGTAGTCAAAGGGATATAAGAAAACTGATCTTACCAGAATGATGGACTAATGGAATGAAAAAATAATGAACATAGGACACCATAAACATAACTCTGCTGCTGCAGCTGAAAATAGACAATTACAAATACGTAATTACACACACACACACACACACTGAACATGTCACCCCTGATATATATACACACACACACACAGGCCTAGTGTCAAATCGACATGTGCCTAGGACAAAATGGTAACTAACACACACACACACACACACACACACACACACACAGCACATCATTAAGAGTCTTTCCTGAGGAGTCGTACTCTGTGGACTCAAGACGTGGCCTTGATCCCGCTACCTTTTAAGGAAAGTAAGTATTCTTGTAATGGCCTTGTCACTTTTCGCATATTGAACCTTGCTGTCATGTTTCAGTTCACCTCGTCCTCACACACAACACTTTGAGCGTATTGTTTCCAACCATGAAGCGACTGCGGTGTCATCTCACGCTGCCACACGTAACCATTAAATACTATCATAAGTGATGATCTTAAGTTTCCTAATCATCTTCCTTGTACGGTGCTGCCCAGCCTCTAATTGGCCAATATCGTTTCTCAGACCTGGTGACCAGACCTGTAAACCATGTATTGAAGCAAATCACACAAACGATTCATTCAGTGAGGATGGCTTTTTTTGGGGGATCGAAAGAATGATATACCGGGTTTCTTGCTACGTAAATTTTAATTAGCTTCACGGTGATTACCACGCAAGGAGAAGCCTTCAACGTATACACCATTACCCGCAGGACGAGCTTTATAACATCACCGATTGGCTTAACTGTGGACAGTAAAAGCCTGGTGTGGTGTAGTTAGTCACATCATTGCTGGTAGTCACTCTTATTACTACAGTGCTCTAATTTATCTTTCAATATTTCCCCAGTGTATATTTACACAAATCTTTAAAATAAATATAACATAAATTTGTACACATTCCTATAATAATAATAATAACTACAACAATAACAAGAATAATAATAATAATAACTACAACAATAACAACAAAATAATAATAGTAATAATAATAATAGTAATAACAATAGTAATAATAGTAATAATAATAATAATAATAACGAGTATTAGTTCATATTTTTCAAGAGCAATGTGATATTTCAGATTTCCATTCATCTAGTTTTTCGCTCCTGTAGAATAGTTCTCATTTAAAAACCAAAAAACTTCTTAACATTTATGACCAGGGGTGTCATTATTTTTTTACTTCCTTCAATACTTTCAGATCAAATATGTCAAGAGAGATTCGCATTATTTACATTTGTTTCATTGTA
>NC_091311.1:41400191-41410191 GCF_038502225.1 Cherax quadricarinatus
CCATAGGACGAAGCCTTTTCAAGGTATAAATGAAAACATCAGAGGAAGAAAAATATGAGGTAGTTACATATGGGTACTCCTTCAAGGATATCTAATAATACTGATAAAAATAATAATATTAGTTATAAAATTACTAATGATGATAGTAACAACAACAACAATAATAATAATAATAATAATAATAATAATAATAATAATAATAATAATAATAATAATAAGAAGAAGAAGAAGAAGAAGAAGAAGAAGAAGAAGAAGAAGAAGAAGAAGAAGAAGAAGATGATGAAGAAGAAGAAAAGAACAAGAACGGGGAAAACATGGGATCGACGACACTTTAACCAATGTCTACAGTACGAAAATTCCCAATTTAAGACACGAACGCTGAGAGCTCTCTCACGAACATGAAATAATACCAACCTAAGCAGGTCACAGCATTAAAAGAACAGTAGAAATTACACATAAAAAACTATCAGCAGTAAATGGAAAACCTGGAAGACTAGCGTAGCAGGAGAACAATACACAGATAAAATACAGCTGATCTGTAACATGAACATACTTAAAAGCGTGTGGTCGTTCTCATAGCTGGCGTTATCAGTGGAGATAAAAGTCTTGCAACAAATTTCTGTCTCGATGCCGAGCAAGGATCATCTGCATGACCCGAGATAACAAAAACCATAAGAAATCTTGTGAAAACGCAGTGCGTTACACATCGAAAGTTGTGTATCAATGTGTACAAACTAAAGTGTGTGTGTACTCACCTAATTGTGGTTGCAGGGGTCGAGACCCAGCTCCTGGCCCCGCCTCTTCACTGATTGCTACTAGGTCCTCTCTCTCTCTCTGCTCCCTGAGCTTTGTCATACCTCGTCTTAAAGCTATGTATGGTTCCTGCCTCCACTACATCACTTGCTAAACTATTTCACTTCCTGAAAACTCTATAACTGAAGAAATACTTCCTAACATCCCTGTGACTCGTCTGAGTCTTCAGCTTCCAATTGTGACCCCTTGTTTCTGTGTCCCTTCTCTGGAACATCCTGTCTCTGTCCACCTTATCTATTCCACGCAGTATTTTGTATGTCGCTATCATGTCTTCCCTGACCCTCCTATCTTCCAGTGTCGTCAGGCCAATTTCCCTCAACCTTTCTTCGTAGGACATTCCCCTGAGCTCCGGAACTAACCTTGTTGCAAACTTTTGCACTTTCCCTAATTTCTTGATATGGCTGACCAGGTGTGGCTTCCAAACTTGTGCTGCATACTCCAGTATGGGTCCGACGTACACACTGTAATGTGTCTTGAACGATTCCTTACTAAGGTATCGGAACGCTATTCTCAGGTTTGCCAGGCGCCCATATGCTGCAGCAGTTATCTAGTTGATGTGTGACTCCAGAGACGTGCTCGGTGTTATGCTCACCCCAAGATCTTTCTCCTTGAGTGAGATTTGCAGTCTTTGTCCACCTAGCCTATACTCTGTCTGTGGTCTTCTTTGCCCTTTCCCAATCTTCATGACTTTGCATTTGGTGGGGTTATATTCGAGAAGCCAGTTGCTAGACCACGTGTTCAGCGTGCCCAGGTCTCTTTGTAGTCCTGCCTGATCCTCATCATTAACGTCACATCATCTGCGAACAGGGACACTTCTGAGTCTATCCTTTCCATCATGTCATTCACATATACCAAAAAGAGCACTGGTCTTACAACAGACCCCTGTGGGATCCCGCTCGTCACAGGCACCCACTGTGATACTTCATCACGTACCATGACTCGTTGTTGCCTCCCTGTCAGGTATTCTCTGATCCATTGAAGTGCCCTTCCTGTTATACGCGCCTGATCCTCCAGCTTCTGCACTACTCTCTTGTGAGGAGCTGTGTCGAAGGCCTTCCTGCAGTCC
The DNA here is from genome assembly GCF_038502225.1 of Cherax quadricarinatus. Taxonomy (NCBI): domain Eukaryota; kingdom Metazoa; phylum Arthropoda; class Malacostraca; order Decapoda; family Parastacidae; genus Cherax; species Cherax quadricarinatus. Next base: position 41,402,071 of record NC_091311.1, read on the forward strand.
AGTAAAATGCAATCAACCCACCCCTCTCTCTCGTGTCTTACTTCTGTGTGTGTGTGTGTGTGTGTGTGTGTGTGTGTGTGTGTGTGTGTGTGTGTGTGTGTGTGTGTGTGTGTGTGTGTGTATGTGTATGTGTGTGTGTGTGTGTGTGTGTGTGTGTGTGTGTGTGTGTGTGTGTGTGTGTGTGTGTGTGTGTACTCACCTATTTGTGGTTGAAGGGGTCGACTTATTGGCCCCTACTCTGTGTGTGTGTCTTAGAAATAAGCCATACTTTGACTTTAATTGGTCATTAAATGTTAAGTCAACTTAATATTCTTTGATGATTATTATAATCATGAGAGAACACTAAACCCGTAGGGATTATACCGCGCGTGGGGGGGTGAAAGGTATTCAGACTCAATTCAAGGAACTGAAGCAAAGGTCCAATTCCCTAGATCAAGCCCCTCACCAGCCTCAAGGAACCTCCCCTGAGGGGCTTCATTGACGAGTCTATAACATGTGTAACCTCAAGACAGTTCTTAAACATTTGTTTACGTTGTGTTCACGAAGCTTGCATAAAAGTTGCGTACTTTCTTTGTTAAAAGTTGCTCAGTATTACTTAGAGAAAAGTCTGGATTGATTTTAGCCTGCACAGGACCCATTTTTTTTTTTTTTTTTAAATTTGAAAATTTGAAATACTGCTTTTTAGGCCATAATTTCTGAGTGCCGCATCTGATTAGCTTCGAAACTTCCATGTTTATAACGTACAAATGTAGCCTCTGAGCGGCTTCAAGCTTAATGAACATGTTTGTTTCAGGATATTGTTCTCTTTCGTCTCTCTGAAAGGCTTGAATTAGATTTAGACAGTATATGTAATAATTTACATTTTTTTATTGAAGAAACTTGGATATCAGCTTAAACATGATGAGTTTATTTTGACTTTTTTCCGATTCCCTTCAAATCTTCAAGACTAATATTCAGAAGTTCACTGCATGTGGCAAGATGTGAAGAAATAACTTACCACAAGCGTGGTGCTCCGGGGTGTGGGATACACCGCCTAGCGTCTGTTCTGCTAGGCGCCTATAGCCTACTTACTATCTGGGGTTTGACTGTGTAGCAAAAATACTATTTTGAAGTAGAATTTGCAGGTTCGACTCTTGCTGTGGATTAATAGATAATGCTTTATAAATAATTTCGTGTTTAGAGAAAGGTAAAAAAAAAAGCAGCAGTGAATATTTGAGAGGAGAGGAGCATCTCTGTCTCTCTCTCCATCTCTCTCGCTCTCTCTCTCTCTCTTTATATATATATATATATATATATATATATATATATATATATATAAATATTCTTTCTTTCAACACACCGGCTGTATCCCACCGGGGCGGGGTGGCCCGAAAGGAAAAACGAAAGTTTCTCCTTTTACATTTAGTAATGTATACAGGAGAAGGGGTCACTAGCCCCTTGCTCCCGGCGTTTTAGTCGCCTCTTACGATACGCATGGCTTACAGAGGAAGAATTCGGCTTCACTTCCCTATGGAGATAAGAGGAAAAAAACAAGAACAAGAACTAGTAAGAAAATAGAAGAAAACCCAGAAGGGTGTGTACATATATGCTTGTACATGCATGTGTAGTGTGACCTAAGTGTTAGTAGAAGTAGAAAGACGTACATGAAATCTTGCATGCTGATGAGAAAAAAGACACCAGCAATGGTAGAACCTCCCTGGGCGGTACTACCATCCTGCCAGGTGAGTGTAAAACGAAAGCCTGTAATTGTTTTACATGATGATAGGATTACTGGTGTCTTTTATCTGTCTCATAAACATGCAAGGTTTCAGGTACGTACTGCTCCTTTTACTTACACTTAGGTCACACTACACATGCATGTACAAGCATATATATATATACACACCACTCTGGGTTTTATACTATTTTCTTACTAGTTCTTGTTCTTGTTTCTTTCCTCTTATCTCCATCGGGAAGTGGAACAGAATTCTTCCTCCGTAAGTCATGCGTGTTGTAAGAGGTGACTAAAATGCCGGGAGGAAGGGGCTAGTAACCCCTTCTCCTGTGTATATTACTAAATGTAAAGGGAGAAACTTTCATTTCTCCCTTTGGGCCACCCTGCCCCGGTGGGATACAGTCGGTGTGTTGAAAGATATATATAATATATATATATATATATATATATATATATATATATATATATATATATATATATACATGTCGTGCCGAATAGGCAGAACTTGCAATCTTGGCTTAAATAGCAACGTTCATCTTGCCATAGGACAAGTGAAAATTTGTGTATGCAATAATTTCGCCAAAATCATTCTGAACCTAACGAAAAAAATATATTCCAATGTGTTTGTTTAGTATTAAATTATTGTAAACATATCTAAAATATATTTAGTTAGGTTAGGCTAAAATAAATTATTCTTGTTATAATAAGGTTAGGTAAGTTTTCTAAGATTCTTTTGGTGCAAAATTAAATTTTTTTACATTATCATTAATGAAAAAAATATATCTTTAAACGTATAAAAGAAAATTTTAGAAAAGACTTAATTTTAAATGAATTCTTGCTAACTGACCAGTTTTACATATTCGGCACGACACACACACACACACACATATATATATATATATATATATATATATATATATATATATATATATATATATATATATATATATATATATATATATGCATATGCGAAACAACCACTGTGAAAGCATAGTGAAATTCCAATCACTTACGTGACTACTCACATTATCAAGGAACAATAAAAGTAATACATCAAAGGAAGGCATATAAGGGGTCTAGACCACACCTCACCATCACATCCCACAACAAGGCAACACCTGACGCGCGACGACACGCGACTCATAAGAAAGAGAACACTGTATTACTTTTATTGTTCCTTGATAATGTGAGTAGTTACGAATTTCACTATTCTTTCACAGTGGTTGTTTTGCATATTCTGAAATCACCTGTTTACTGTGATCTTATTGCGCATATATATATATATATATATATATATATATATATATATATATATATATATATATATATATATATATATATATATATATATATATATATATATATAGGGAGAGAGAGAGAGAGAGAGAGAGAGAGAGATGCTCCTCTCCTCTCAAATATTCACTGCTGCTTTTTACCTTACTCTAAACCGGTTTTCTCTTTTTTTCTTCCCTCCTGGTGGTGGCGAATGCGGATCTCCTCACTGCCAGGACCCCACACACACACACATACATACTTACTTACATACATACATGTACACACACACGTAAATAAACAAGTTTCAATTGTCTGTGAACAAGTGATCCGTCCTAGAGAGTTCGGGGTAACTCCCACACTGAAGAATGTGGATCACCAGAATTGGACCACCCTGTTTTTTTTCCTCTAAATTCAGATTTCTCCCTCCATCTCTCTGTCTCTGTCTGTCTGTCTGTCTCTCTCTCTCTTGACCTTTGGAGGGGCGAGATACCAAAGCTTTCGTGTTATGGTCGTGGCTTGCTTCAGATTTTTTTTAAGGAGCCAGCCAAGAAGTGGAGAGTGAACGTGCAGGTCAATATACAAAAAACGTGACCAGCTACTCCAGTGTATACAAGACGTGTATTATGGTGCTACATTATACACAAGATGTGCAATGTTATTACATTATACACAAGCTGCATAATACAACTATATAATATACAACATGTACATTTTCATTACTTTATACACAAGCCCTACAATGGTAGATTATACATAAAATATACAATGATACATTGCAACTATTTCTTAGTACTTTATTATGTACAATGAGCATCTTCTTGCCCAAGGATACATAAAGTATGTCTCGCTCCCACAGTATACATAGCGATTGCTTTGAAGCAACACAACGTAAGTTAGATGCATCAGCCATAGCCGTTCAGGAGAACCTTTCTCAATTTCACGAAAAATATATCATACCATTCTAAAAATAAATTTCCAAGTTGGCACCTACACCAATATTAACAATCCCAACCCAAGTAGGGTGCGACAGTGTTCAAAGATTTTTAAGATGATCAGGAGAGGCTTTCTCAAGTTATCGCACAGAAGCCAAATCAAGCAACGGACTATTTAGAATTGACCGGAGGTGTCCACGTAAGCATCTTAGTTGCAGAACGCCAGCGGTGAAAATCTGGAGCCGCTCGGATGATTCGTTCTCGATTTAAAAAAGAAAACCACGAAAATAACTAATAACTAAAAATAAATGAAATATCTCAAACTATAGTTTCTTGTTGTTTTAGAATAAATTAAATATTTCTTTGTATTGTAATGAAGAAATAGTGATTCTCTTCTACTGGTCTACTGTACTGGTCTACTAGACTTATCTAATGCATTTTTATTGTCGTTGTTTAACTGATCTATCGTAGTGGTTAATTGTATATTACAGTAGTGGTCTGCTGAAGTGACCCACTTTAGTGGTCTACAGCACAGGTTATTTGTAGAGGTCTACCGTAGTTGCCTACTCCGGTAGTCTAATACTTATTTGTTTTAGTGGTCTTCGGCGATGATCTACTGTAGCGGTTTAATGTATCGGATCTACTGTAGTGGCATTCTATGGTGGTACACTGTAGTAATCTACAGTAGTGACCTACTCTATTGATCTCTTTCTGCAGTTTTCAGCAAAATAATAAACTGCAGTGGTTTAATATATCGGACCTACTGTAGTGGTTTGATGTATCGGGTCTACTGTAGTGGTTTAATGTATCGGGTATTCTGTAGTGGTTTAATGTATCGGGTCTACTGTAATGGTTTAATGTATCGGATCTACTGTAGTGGTTTATGTATCGGGTCTACTGTGGTGGTTTAATGTATCGGGTGTACTGTAGTGGTTTAATGTATCGGATCTACTGTAGTGGTTTAATATATCGGGTCTACTGTAGTGGATGAATGTATCGGGTCTACTGTAGTGATTTAATATATCGGGTCAATTGTGGTGGTGTTAGGGAATCCTTAGTGAGCCAGATTCTACAGAGGTTTATGTAAAGTGTCGCCTTATCTGTTAACTGGTTAATGGTTGCTGGGATGAGTATGGCCCCCGCGGCGCGGCTTAGTTTATGCTCTCTGGTATTTACTCTGACATATAAATATACTGCATTTACCCTTAAGGTTGAGATTTTCCTCACTTTACTACTTAAAATCCCGTTTGAAGAACATTTCATTTGTGGTAATTTGTGCGTTTCTACACAATTTAACGACAGTTTTGTTATTTATATGGAAACTGCCAATCAGTGTGTGGATCACTGGTGAGGAGCAAGAAGGTTGTTGTTGTTGTTGTTGTGTGTCACTGCTAAGGACTGAGAAGGATGTCAACAGTGTATGTCACTGCTGAGGACTGGGTAGGATCTCAATAGTGTGTGTGTGTGTGTGTGTGTGTGTGTGTGTGTGTGTGTGTGTGTGTGTGTGTGTGTGTGTGTCAATGCTAAGGAGGAAGATGTCAACAGTACTCACCTAACTGTGGTTGCAGGGGTCGAGACTCAGCTCCTGTGTGTGTGTGTGTGTGTGTGTGTCAATGCTAACGACTGAGAAGGATGTCAACAGTGTATGTCACTGCTGAGGACTGGGTAGGATCTCAATAGTGTGTGTGTGTGTGTGTGTGTGTGTGTCAATGCTAAGGAGGAAGATGTCAACAGTACTCACCTAACTGTGGTTGCAGGGGTCGAGACTCAGCTCCTGTGTGTGTGTGTGTGTGTGTGTGTGTGTGTGTGTGTGTGTGTGTGTGTGTGTGTCAATGCTAACGACTGAGAAGGATGTCAACAGTGTATGTCACTGCTAAGGACTGAGGACTGGGTAGGATGTCAATAGTGTGTGTGTGAGTGTGTGTGTGTGTGTGTGTGTCACTGCTAAGGACTGAGAAGGATGTCAACAGTGTATGTCACTGCTAAGGACTGGGTAGGATGTCAATATTGTGTGTGTGTGTATGTGTGTGTGTGTGTGTCACTGCTAAGGACTGAGAAGGATGTCAACAGTGTATGTCACTGCTAAGGACTGAGGACTGGGTAGGATGTCAATAGTGTGTGTGTGTGTGTGTGTGTGTGTGTGTGTGTGTGTGTGTGTGTGTGTCACTGCTAAGGACTGAGAAGGATGTCAACAGTGTATGTCACTGCTAAGGACTGAGGACTGGGTAGGATGTCAATAGTGTGTGTGTGTGTGTGTGTGTGTGTGTGTGTGTGTGTGTGTGTGTGTGTGTGTGTGTGTGTGTGTGTGTGTGTGTGTGTGTGGGTCACTGCTAAGCAGTGTAAATAATTGCACTAATTGGCCTTAACTTTGTGCTCACTGCCCATTCTCGTTTTACTTCGTTCGTTTTCATCCCTTCGCTCTTCCCAGAGTAAATGTCTGAACGATCCCAGCAATGGGACTTCTTTCTTTTATCTCTTTAGACTATGTTACATAAACCTAAAAAAAAATGTATATTAAACTACAAATGAGCATATTAAAAAAAAAAAAATAAGCATATGGCAATAGTACTGCTATGCACAAACGAAAGTTCCATTCTCCGCACGTACCTCTCAATGAAGTTATCTATTACAGCAACTTTATTTATTTTTGCTCTTCGCTCTAAGGACAACAATTTAATACTGTTTAAAGCACTTCCAGTCACCGAGACGTTCAAGGCATCACAAGCTAATCGTGAGCGAGTTGTCGGTGAACATTTTACGAGGTAGATATCTCGACTTGCATAACTGAGTGTTGGGTAGTAATTTCCCCTCTTATGTAGTGTTAAAGGCTCTTACAACGTATCATCAGTGGCTTCACGTGTCATCGAGAAAGGTTCTGGTAGTCTTGTCCCATCATCTTTCCTACCCAGGTGATAGTTACTTTATTGTTGTGATCTTGAAAGCGGGAACATCTTTCGTCATGATTACATCGCTGTCTTTTACACTTCTTTACTGTGATAAGACTTTACTGCGCATTGTTTCCTCTGATAGGACTTTATTGCACATTATTTTCTATGATAAATTTTGACTGCACATTGTTTTCTATGATAAACCTTTACTGCGCATTGTTTTCTATGATAAACCTTTACTGCGCATTGTTTTCTACGATAGAATTTTATTGCGCATTATTTTCTAATTCAATCTTGATAAATTAGCATTTTACGTAACAGAGAAACCGAAAACAAGCTCACCAGACATCATATTACCCCATGTAAACTTTCACTGACATCACCTGGAGGTGTTATTTAATATGTTGCCAACAGTGGTTGTGCACTGTCAATTGTTGCTACTGTTAAATTAAAGGTAATCTTAATTTTTCACTGGAGCAGTGAAGCTACTGTACCTATCATGTGCACCAACGTACTCTGGTTCGTCAAAGCTGTGTCAAACTCAATATCTTATATTTCCTTCTCCACTGCGTCTGCTAACTTCAATATTTATCACTTTTGTGTTCAATTGAAGAAGCTTGCTCAGCAGGTGAAAAGTTTCGGCAATAAAGATACCCAAATGGACGTGAATGATGCCGTCTCATGCGCGGAGGTTTCTTATCCTGTTTAGTTCAAGTCGGACTGAAACTTCATCAAAAGTTTCTTTCTCCTACGTTTGAGTTATTTATGTATTGTTTGGTAGAGCCTGGGGATCCAATACATGTGCTGAGCCTACCCACACTCGCGGGAGTATGAATGATCATTTATGTTTGCTTGGAAGCATTCACAGGAAGGTCTCGGGTAGTGTTGAACAGCTGATCTCTGATCACTGGGTCACGCTCAAGGTAGTAAATGTTGTGTAAAGAAATGCATAAAGGGGAAAAAGAATACGGCTGGTGCTTGGTGGGAAAAATACCGGAGCCTTCATTAGTGAGTGGTATAAAAATTATTTATAGCCTGATTCCCTCGAACAAGAGGTTGAAAATTTAAATATATTAGAAAAACACTGACACGCCTTACTGTGTCCCCCCCACCCCAAAAAAAAGGCAAAGGAAAAAACAATAAAAATCTGACTGGTTCAGTAATGTAAAGGTGAAATAAAATAATGTTAGTTAAGAAAGCAAATGTATTGTGGGGAAGGAATTCTTCCAGTAAAAATACAAATTTCTTCAATCCAGCAGTGAGTGTGGGCAGAGCAGCTAGGACTCTGACCAAGGAGGAGAAGTGCAGCACT
>NC_091311.1:41415191-41460191 GCF_038502225.1 Cherax quadricarinatus
CGTAGGTGTGGGTGCATGCGTAGGTGTGTGGGTGCATGCGTAGGTGTGTGGGTGCATGCGTAGGTGTGGGTGGGTGTGTGGGGTTGGATGGGTGGGTGTGTAACTCGGTGAGTGAGTGAATGTATGGGTAAATATATAGATGTTTGAAGGATAAAATATTGTGTGGGAGGATGTGCTGGTGGGTACATGATACTGTACAACCTTCACTAGCTTAAGTAGCTGCATTAATAATAATAATTAAAAGAATAATAATAAAAACAATAACAACAATTGTAATAATAATTACAACAATAATTGCAATAATTAAAAATAATAATTTATAATAATCAATAACTATAACAATAATAATAAGAATGGGTGAAGCATCGTGAGGAAGGGTTAACAGGTGTTGAAAGATGAGGCGAGACGAGTGGACCTTTGGTGGGTGGTTGAAGTAGGCGTGTCTGAGAGGCTGCCAAGGGATGGCGGGCGGTGTTTGGGTGGGTGGGTGGTGATGGAGGAAGTGGGCGGGGTGGTGGGCGGGGTGGGACAGACGGCAGGTTTACGACACGTCGTGCCAGGCTGCACCAAGGCGTCGCATGGGGGAGGAACACCCCGGCCACAGCGTCCACGATTTACTGCCTCGCTGCAGGACCCACCTGCTTATCTGGTGACCTTTTCTGCCTGCTGGAGGCAAGGAGGAAGGGAGGGAGGGAGGGGAGGGTCATCCGTGAGTCTCGGCGTGAGTCAGGCAGGTGTTGGGGGGGCTCAAAGCCCTCTTCCTCCTCCTCCTCCGTCGTCACTCCTTGTTCAGGTGTGGCCGGTCACAGGTAGCTGGTCAGATTAATAAGCTTGGTGAGGATGGTTATGTGTGGTTCGTCAGTAGTCAGGTGTGGTTGGTCAGGTGTGATCGATCAGATGTAGTCGATCAGGTTGGTCAGGTTAACTAGATTGGTCAGGATTGTCGTGTGTGGTTGGTGAGGCTGGACAAGAGTGGTTTCCAGTGAAACATCACCTCACCTTCACTATCTCCAAGTCGTGTATATTCTCTGATGTCGTGAAGATCAGAAAATAAACTTAGTAAATTGTTCTCTAAAACCTTTATTATTAAACATATTTCATTCTCCTTGAAAGCTGTGACTTCACAGGTAAGTGACGGGAAAATCACACTGGAATTTCTCTGTATCAGAAACACTCTTGACCTGGTCTCCCTTAGTCATAATAATAATAATAATAATAATAATAATAATAATAATAATAATAATGTTAGTAGACAGCAACCACCCAGGGAGTTACTACCGTCTTACTAAATGCTTGTAATACGGAAACCTGTAATTGTTTTACACAATGGTAGGAATGCTGGTGTCTTTTTCTGTCTCATACGTTTTGCAACTTCTACTTACTCTTAGTCACACTACATATACATGTACACGTATATGTAAACACACACACATCTGAATTTTCTCCTATTTTTTTAATAGTTTTTGTTCTTTTTATTTCCTTTCATCTAGAAGGGAAAGTGGAAAAGAATCTTTCCTCCGTAACCCGTATATGTCGTACAGTGCTTGCGCTCTAAAGGAGGAATGTTGATATGTTGCAGATTTTTAATTGCAGTGTAGGTACTCCTCTGACAAGACAGTAATTGAGTAAATGATGATTAAGGAGTTTTTTTTTTTGTTCCTTTTCGGGTCACCCGGCCTTGGTAGGAAATGGCCGATGTGTTAATAAAAATAATAATAATAAGAGTTTTATTTCAAATCAATATATATATATATATATATATATATATATATATATATATATATATATATATATATATATATATATCAATAATAACACTGCACTAGCCAAGGACTCGAACCCATGCGCTGTGGCCTGCCTCATGGTGGGTGAAAACACATGACGCCCTAATCCACTGTACCATACGATCCTTAAGAGTAGTGCATCCAGCGGAACTGGATGTTGTTCTCGTTACCCAAGAACACACAATGGTGTGGATGACTCTAGGGTAATTTCATTCTAGTCCCTGTTTGGTGTACTAGCACAACGAGCAGTATTTTGTTATTGTGACCACGAACGAGTGGTCACAATAATATATATATATATATATATATATATATATATATATATATATATATATATATATATATATATATATATATATATATATATATATATATGCAATAAGATCACAATAAACAGGTGATTTCAAAATATGCAAAACAACCACTCTGAAAGAATAGAGAAATTCCAAGCGCTTTCGTGACTACTCACATTATCAAGGAACTATGAAAGTAAAGCATCCAAGGAAGCTATATAAGGGGTCTGGCCAGCACCTCACTATCAGATCCCACAACGGTTAAACACGTGACGCGCGCCGACCCAACTTGGATAGGTCCTTTGCACAACTCACCCACAAACTATTTTACCCAAGAAAATTTAAAAATTATTATTTGTCCAGTGTATTATTAAATTCTTCCCAAATTCTATTAATTATAAATGGATCTAATTTATATAAACCAAAGGAAATATTCATATTATTGTCAAAACTGCTTTTTATGAAACAAGATTCAATTATATTCCTGTCGACCATGGACTTGCTTGATACTACTTTCTCAACTTTTTGAAAATCAATTGGATGGTTAAAATCTCTTACATGAATAAATAAAGCATTGGAATCTTGTCCAGTTCTAATGCTATATTTATGTTGTTTTAATCTTAGTTCGAGATTTTTACCAGTTTGACCGTAATAAACTTTATCGCAAATTTTACAAGGAATCTTATAGACACATCCATCAGTATTTTGGGGGGAATTCTTTATCAAGCTTCCTTGGATGCTTTACTTTCATAGTTCCTTGATAATGTGAGTAGTCACGAAAGCGCTTGGAATTTCTCTATTCTTTCAGAGTGGTTGTTTTGCATATATATATATATATATATATATATATATATATATATATATATATATATATATATATATATATATATATATATATATATATATATATATATATATGCAATAAGATCACAGTAAACAGGTGATTTCAAAATATGCAAAACAACCACTCTGAAAGAATAGAGAAATTCCAAGCGCTTTCGTGACTACTCACATTATCCTTGATAATGTGAGTATTCACGAAACGCTTGGAATTTCTCTATTCTTTCAGAGTGGTTGTTTTGCATATATATATATATATATATATATATATATATATATATATATATATATATATATATATATATATATATATATATATATATATATACGTATATTTATATTTACAATTATTCGAAAGTCTTCCCGCAGAAGTTGATTACCTCCCATTCTACCTGTGCTCTATGACCACTGCGCCTTCAGTACATCCCCACGAATATGTTTCTCTTCACTGACTGAACGAGTAACATGCAGTGAGTGAGTGGCTAAATATATTACTCATTTCTTTACGTGTACAATGTTGAAGAACTCGGTTGAGGCCAATTAAACACATGTGCATCTCTAAATGAACCAACAAGGCATGTATTTGAACCAACAGGTAAAAACTGTGGTCTTCATATATAATAACGCAACACCAAAATCAACGATAATATACAGACATACCAGCAATGAAAAAACTTGGGATTTTCCTATCAGAAGACAACACCAAAGTCAACAGAAATGTAGAGAGACGGTATGAATGAAAATGATGCTTCTGATCTCCCTATCAATACAAACAATATCAACAGTAATCCAGAGAGATGGTAACCAAGAAAGAAAAACTTGTGATCTTCGTATCGTAAAACAAAGCAGTGATGAACAATACGGCAGAAAAAATGTCAGTTAGCCAAGAACAAAGGTGTGATCTTCCTATCGTAATCCAGCACCAAGATCATACTAAGACAGATGCAAGTCAGGCCAAGAAAAGCCTTGTTACCTTCCATATCAGAAGGCAACACCGGAATAACGAGAATCCCTGCAATAATCGTATGAAATTACGACCGAATAGCAGAATCGCTGGCGAGAGAAAATGTAAACGAGAGACAATGGCTGGTCCGACAATCACAGCGGCCGGTCGGCCGAAGTAGGTGATTTGCACGAGCATAGCGGGAAGCGAGACCCATGTAACGACACCTAACTAGACGCTAATTTACGACTTTAATTGCGGTTAACCACTCGGGCAGAACAAGCTCAAAATAACGATCAGATAGATCCAAAACATAGTACTATCGAGGTTAAATTAGCCAATGAGGCAATAAATGAGAGAAGAGAAAGAGAGGGAACGGTAAAGAGCGAGATAGAGAGAGAGAAAAGAGAGAAAACAGGAGAACCTCACGGAGATCGCCGCTCGAGTTTAACCAAGAGTTTACGAGTTCAATTGCGTTTATTCGCTGAGGCAGAACAGCTGAAAATATTGGTGGGACGGACCGGGGCCCAGAGGAGATAAATTTTGCCAGACGGGGAAGGTTCTCCCTCAAGGTGGCATCACTGATGAACCGGGAAAGGTTCTCCCTCAAGGTGGCATCACTGATGAACCAGAGAAGGTTCTTCCTCAAGGTGGCATCAATGATGAACCGGGAAAGGTTCTCCCTCAAGGTGGCATCACTGATGAACCAGAGAAGGTTCTTCCTCAAGGTGGCATCACTGATGAACCGGGAAAGGTTCTCCTTCAAGGTGGCATCACTGATGAACCAGAGAAGGTTCTTCCTCAAGGTGGCATCACTGATGAACCGGGGATGGTTCCATCCTGAAGGTGGGCGCAGTTTAGTCCTCAAAATGGTATCACTGTCAGGGCAGGGAAGGTTCTTTCCTCAAGTGGCAGCACTTGTGAGCCGAGGAAGACTCTCTCTCTCTCTCTCTCTCTCTCTCTTTCTCTCTCTCTCTCTCTCTCTCTTTCTCTCTCTCTCTCTCTAGGTGGCATCACTGACGATCTCATGTAGCGGAATGCACTAGACACTCACGGTGTTTTCATCTCCAGTACACGTTGTACCTGCTACCACTGGCAGTGCTAAAAATATAATATCATGACAAATGCGGCGATATCACCGTCTCTCTGTCGAATAAGGTGACAGCAATATTGGAGGTGACAGTAATACTGGAGGTGACAGTAATACTGGTGGTGACAGCAATACTGGAGGTACAGTAATACTGGAGGTGACAGTAATACTGGAGGTGGCAGTAATACTGGAGGTGACAGTAATACTGGAGGTGACAGTAATACTGGAGGTGACAGCAATATTGGAGGTGACAGTAATATTGGCGGTGACAGCAATACTGGAGGTGACAGCAATACTGGAGGTACAGTAATACTGGAGGTGACAGTAATACTGGAGGTGACAGCAATACTGGAGGTACAGTAATACTGGAGGTGACAGTAATACTGGAGGTGACAGCAATACTGGAGGTACAGTAATACTGGAGGTGACAGTAATACTGGAGGTGACAGCAATACTGGAGGTACAGTAATACTGGAGGTGACAGTAATACTGGAGGTGACAGCAATACTGGAGGTACAGTAATACTGGAGGTGACAGTAATACTGGTGGTGACAGTAATACTGGAGGTGACAGCAATACTGGAGGTGACAGCAATACTGGAGGTACAGTAATACTGGAGGTGACAGTAATACTGGAGGTGACAGTAATACTGGAGGTGACAGCAATACTAGAGACGAAAACAATATTAAATGTAGTAGGAACAGGGACGGTAGGTTAAGGTAGTTAGGACCGACCACCTCAAAATTACTTCTCCACCTTCACCGCCTCCAGCACTGTCATTACCTCTTCATTCTACCGATAAAGCCTGATGCACAGGCGAAACGTTTCGTCACCTCTCAATCAACCTCAAAAAAATAATAAAAAAATAAACATCAATGAAATTGGAAACAAGAGAAGATATGTTTAAGAAGATTATTGAGAGGACACAAAATTAGCACCACCTAATATTTTTTAAAGTTTTTTTGTTATCAAGTTCCCTTATATATATATATATATATATATATATATATATATATATATATATATATATATATATATATATATATATATATATATATATATATATATCATTCTAGGCTCACCTGGCAGAGACAAATAAAAACTAAATAAAAAATAAGTTTTGACAGTAGTCATATTCTAAATGATATACAAGACGAACAAGCTGAAGACTAAGACACATGTGCAACATTTAGGTTTCTTCATTGTCGAAACGTTTCGCCTACACAACAGGCTTCTTCAGGCAAATACAGGCGATTTTAAGACTGGAGAGAGCAGAAGTAATTTTGAGGTGATAAGTCCTTCATCCTTGATAGAAAATGCTCATTTCTTAACTAGAGGTAAGTCCTTTTAATGTATTATACGCACAATCAGCGTCTTGTCTAGGTTAGGAGTTTTTCAGTCCCAAAGAACTCACATAGGTATTTATATCACCACAAGATGTGTGTATTTGAGAGATTAAGAACTAATTTCTTGTGGAAAGATCTTAATTTTACACGTAATTTAAATGAAAGAATATCTTTTCCAAGTGGGAAAGGAACAGCAGAGAACAGTGCATTATAGGGCCAACCAGCTGTGGTAGAGGCCAAAACCAGCTACGTGATAAAGGGTCAATGAGATGCGTGATAAAGGGCCAACCAGCTGTGTAGTAGAAAGTCAGCCAGCTGTGATAGAAGGCCAATCAGCTGTGTGATAGAGATCCAGCCACATGTGGGACAGAAGTCCAACCAGCCCTTTATTTCTGACTGGTCAGGGACCGAACAGCAATTAACAAACTGAGAATCGAGTCTCCACCACTCCTTGTGGTGAATGACAGGCGCGGGTGTGTCCTTTCATGAAATACAGTCAATGTTTTCCTTTAATTTTTCAGCAAAACATACATTATTATCACACACACAATCGTAAGATAGTTAGACATACTTGCATATTTTTCATATTCATACTTAATACCTTTAGTTATGATGCCGGTGCTGGCTGATACCGTTAGTGATATACACTTCAAACTCACCTGTGCCGCTCTGGTCTGGTAACTACATTCTCCAGCCTCTTCCGAGAAGTCACAGGGTCAGGTCTCTTACGGAGGACCGAGCCTCCGCGTTTCATATTTCCACTCGAGTGGTTTTTGACAAGTTTAACATTTTAGACAAAACAGCGATAAATAATTCACCAGAAAACAGGACAAAGTTAAAGAGAACGTTATTAACGTAACTGATGCAGCAGCCACACATAAAGACGCTTGTACCATCATCACTCACAATCACATACTAATGACTACGCCCCCACCTGTCATGTTGTGGCTTTACAACCGGTAAAAAGTGTGTGTGTGTGTGTGTGTGTGTGTGTGTGTGTGTGTGTGTGTGTGTGTGTGTGTGTGTGTGTGTGTGTGTGTGTGTGTGTGTGTGTGTGTGTTTGTGTGTGTGTGTGTGTAGGGTACCTAGTACTCGTTAGTGCACCTTTTCTCTTAGACTCTCTGGTTGTTGTCACTTTTACCTCTGATAACACCTCTTTAAATCGTTTGTTCAGCTCCTCACATACTTCCTTGTCTTTTCCGTCTTTTTCTGCTGATGCGGTTATGAAGGAACTTCAGTTCAGTCGGTTCTGACTTGTCTTTTGCTTTGTCATTCTCAAATTGTCACTCAGATTCTCTTCTCACTCTTGCATATTCTTTTCTGACTCTTCTGCTTATTCTTCTGTTTTCTCCTGTCCTTCGCTTTACAATGTTTTTCCACACTCTTGCACTTTTAGTTTTTTTCTTCTCTGCATCTTTGGTTGAACCACACGCTCTCTTTGTTCTTACCATTGCATTTTTTTGGGTACGAAGTTCTCCTCTGGCTCTCGGCACTTTCCAGTTAGGTGCTACATCATCCCAGGAGTTACCTTTCCTTCCAGTTCCATATCCCAAAGTACTGCTTTCACGAGTTTGCTCATCTCTTTGAAGTTTCTCTCCTTTCGAAATCTGGATTCTCCCATCCCCCACCTGCTATTTTTCCCTCAGTACTAACTTCAATAAGATATTCGAAATTCAGTCTTGTATGGCAGCTAGCGCCCGGCGCTCTCTCATATTCTATTGCACCTTCATCAGATGCACGTATGGTTAAAATTCTATATTCAGTTTTGTTGGCTCATCTTCTCTTTTTGTTGAGTCCTTAACATGCTGACACTTGAGGTTTTCCGCCCAGTCTCAGTCATCTTAGCTTCCACGTTCTGGTCCCAGGTTATTTTTTGTTGTTGAAAGCTCCCATGATTAGAATATATGCTTTGGACATATGGACTCTTTTTTCCTGCTTCTTCCGTGGCGTGAATCACCACTTTTTATTGCTGCATTTGTACTTCTTTCTTGGTCTTTTGCTATTCTATGGTGGGTTGCAGATCACTGCTACTATTACTTTGGGTCCGCGGTCGTCATTCCGTTTAATTAATTTATGCCTGTCCTTCTCATCTCTTCAAGACTTCACTGGTTTTTTATTAGCAGTGCAACTCCTTCCCTATCCCTTTTTCCTTTTTCTTTTCTCTAAGTCTAATATTCATTTCAGTTAGAAGCAGTATGGTGACAAATGTTGTTGTGTGGCAAAGTGAAGGTGAACATTGAATTGATCCTGCTGATAGATATAAAGAGTGAGCCTTGAGAAGAGATTTCCGAAGGCTGGGTGCTTCCTCGTCTTGCCCTATCATGTGCTTCTCTTCCAGTAATTGACTACTTATTTACATTCTCCCTCAACTTTTCCAGACCTACACGGTGATACAGTAATGAAGAACACCTGCTGTCTCAGAATCCTCTTTTGAGATAATGGCGACCAGAAGGTTGAACATTAAAATGGTATAAAATACCGACAGATTGTTAGGTAAGACACATATGCAACATGTGTTGCATATGTGTCTTACCTAACGACCAGAAGGTTATTTTGACTGGGCATAGTTTGTCCAGGGAGAACTTTCCAATCCTCTGAAAGTTTTCTCTCTGCTCTAATTCCTCCTCATTCCCAATATCGATATAATCTTATGTCTCGTCCCTTCTCATCTTGTTCTTCATGAGTTTCCATCAGCCTCCTAAAATCCATAGAGCCATAGACCTTTATTCTTCCCATTGCCTTTCCGTGCAGATTACCTTGTCTGATATAACCAGTTTCGTTGGCGTCTCTCTTGTCACCTCCTGTGTCTCCTTGTCTGCTCTGAGTATTCCAGCATTGTCCTTTCCTGATTCTTCTGCTCCTGCTGTCTAGCTCATTGTTTATTTTCTTTTCATCATTACAGCCTTCTTCATCTGTTTCATTTCCTAAAGTCTCTGAGCTCTTTCTGTAACAATAATTGTTATTTTCTCATTTTCTAATTTATCCTCTCTTGCTTTCTACACATTTCCAGTTTTATTCAAGATTAAGTAACTATTTCATGCTACATGCAATTTGCTCTTCAAAATAGTTATTTTCAAATCTTAATGATCATTCCCCACTTTCTTTTCTCCCTCCTTTTCCCTCTTGTTCGATTGCTCTTCTTTTTATTTATCGCTTTCTTTTCCGGTATATTCCATGAAGTAAAGTGAAAGAGTTCTTGCTGTGGTTTCTGCCAACCCAAGTAACGAAGAGAGTTTATACCAGTCAGAGTAGCAGGTGTGTATGTGCTCACCTAGTTGTGGTTGCAAGGGTCGATTCACAGCTCTTGGCCCCGCCTCTTCACTGGTCGCTACTAGGTCACTCTTCCTGCTCCATGCGCTTATCATATCTCTTCTTAAAACTATGTATGGATCCTGCTTCCATTACATCACTTCCCAGACTATTCCACTTCCTGACAACTCTATGACTGAAGAAATACTTCCTAACATCCCTGTGATTCATCCGAGTCTTTAACTTCCAAATGTGATCCCTTGTTGCTGTGTCCCGTCTCTGGAACATCCTGTCTCTGTCCACCTCAATTCCTCTCAGTATTTTATATGTCGTTATCATATACCCCCTATCTCTCCTGTCCTCCAGTGTCATCAGGTCGATTTCCCTTAACCCTTAGCTCCGGGACTATTCTTGTTGCAAACCTTTGCACTTTCTCTAATTTCCTTATATGCTTGGCTAGGTGTGGGTTCCAAACTGGTACTGAAACTCCAATATAGGCCTCATATACACGGTGTACAGGATCCTAAACGATTCCTTATTGAGATATGGGAATGCTATTCTTAGGTTTGCTAGGCGCCCGTATGCTGCAGCAGATATTTGGGTGATGTTCGCCTCAGGAGATGTGCCTGGTGTTATACTCACCCCAAGATACTTTACCTTGAGCGAGGTTTGTAGTCTCTGGCCCCCTAGACTGTACTCCGTCTTTCCGGAGTCCCTTCTGTCTCCACTGTGAACACTTCTTTGAATCTCATGTTGAACTCCTCACATACTTCTCAGTCGTTTCTTGTGATCTCCATTCATTCCGTCCTCAGCCTGATTACCTGGTACTTGACTGTTGTTTTCCTACTGATGTGGCTGTACAAGAGCTTCGGGTCAGATTTGGCTTTTGCTGTTATATCATTTTCGTATTGTCGTTGGGCCTCCCTTCTTACCAGTGCATATTCATTTCTAGCTCTACAACTGCTCTCCTTATTCTCCTGGGTCCTTTGCCTTCTAAACTTCTTCCATTCTCTAGCACACTTGGTTTTCTACACCTTTGAGTGAGCCAAGGGCTCATCCTGGCCTTCTCGTTATTTCTGTTACCCTTGGGTACAAATTTCTCCTCAGCTTCCATGCGTATTGTCGTCACATATGCCAACATTTCCTTTACTGATTTCCCTGCCAGTGCTTTGTCCCACTGAACCTCGTGCAGGAAATTCTTCATGCCTCTGTAGTTCCCTCTCCTGTAATATGGCTTAGTTCGTCCTGCCCTTCCTGCTTCCCTGTCCACTTGTAATTCTTACTATGTATTCGAAGCTCAGAACCACGTGGTCACTGACCCCGAGGGGGTCTTTCATATGTGATATCCTCAATATCTGGACTACTCAAGGTGAATACTAGGTTCAGTCTTGCTGGTTCATCCTCTTCTCTCTCTCTGGTAGTGTCCCTCACGTGCTGGTACATGATGTTTTCCAGTAACACCTCCATCATCTTAGCCCTCCACGTTTCTGGGCCCCCATGTGGCTCCAAGTTCTCCCAGTCCATTTCTTTGGAGTTACCCACAGCCAGTAGCTTTGCCCTGCTCGCATGAGCCCTTCTGGCCACTTCAGCCAGTGTGTCAATCATCGCTCTGTTACTCTCATCATACTCTTGCCTTGGCCTCCTGCTGTTCTGTGGTGGGTAATACATCACTGCAATTACCACCTTGGGACCTCCAGACTGAAGTGTTCCTATTATGTAGTCTCTTGCTTCTCCACTGCCTCCTCTCTCCAGGTCGTCAAAATTTCATTGTTTTTGATAAGCAGTGCCACTCCACAACCCTGTCTGTCTTTTCTCAGGATCTGATATCCCATTGGAAAGAAGGCATCTGTTATCATTCCTGTGAGCTTGGTTTCGGTGAGAGCTATGATGTCTGGTGATGCCTCTTTAACTCTTTCATGCTATTCCTCCTACTTATTGGTTATTCCATTTGCGTTGATGTACCATACCTACAGTTGCCTCTCCAACGCTGTGTTCTGGGGGAGGGTCAGTGGAGGTTGCGAGCCTGGTAGTGTGTTGGGGGATTCTACAGCATATTGTGGGGTGGGGACTGTAAGTGTGGATTGTGGTTTGTGTTGGGATAGTGTGTTTGACTGTGGGGTTCTGATGGTTCTGTGTGTGCTTGCGCTTGTTGCTTTGCCCTGCTCTGGTTGTCCAATGCTGACTCTTGTCCTTGTCTCTCTTCCTAGCCCCTTTCCTTTCTGTCTTCTCCCTCAGCTGCTGTGTGTGTGTGTGTGTGTGTGTGTGTGTGTGTGTGTGTGTGTGTGTGTGTGTGTGTGTGTGTGTGTGTGTGTGTGTGTGTGTGTGTGTGTGTACTTACCTAATTGTGGTTGCAGGGGTCGAGACTCAGCTCCTGGCTATGGCTATGGGTGTGTGTGTGTGTGTGTGTGTGTGTGTGTGTGTGTGTGTGACATTGGTATTCACCGTGCTGGAGATGGGAGGGTAGATAGTTGTAGTGGTGGTGATGGGGGTGTCCGAGTTATCGACCCATGCCCGCCATGCAAATCTTCAATACTTATGCAGGAGGTAATTTGCATGATCGGTGGAGATAAGGCGGCAGATATGGGCTCCCGACACGCGTCATAACGCCGAAGACTCATGTTATCGGGCGGAGGAATGCGGGAGGTGTCGGGGAGAGTGTCCACAAGAGTAACGGCGGAGGTGAAATGTTTACGAGTGGGAGGGAGGGAGGGAGGGATGGAGGGAGAAAGGGAGGGAGGGAGGGAGGGAGGGAGGGAGGGAGGGAGGGAGGGAGGGAGGGAGAGAGGGAGAGAGGGAGAGAGGGAGAGAGGGAGGGAGGGAGAAAGGGAGGGAGAAGGGGAGGTAGGGAGAAGGGGAGATAGGGAGAAAGGGAGGTAGGGAGGGAGGGAGGGAGGGAGGGAGGGAGGGAGGGAGGGAGGGAGGAGGGAGGGAGGGAGGGAGGGAGAGAGAGAGAGAGAGAGAGAGAGAGAGAGAGAGAGAGAGAGAGAGAGAGAGAGAGAGAGAGAGAGAGAGAGAGAGAGAGATTTCCTTTCACACTTCTCACTACTGAATATTCCATCTCTGCTTCCTTCTGAACGTACGATGGATGCTGCTTTCTGCTGAACGTACTATGGATGCTGCTTCCTGCTGAACGTACGATGGATGCTTTCTGCTGAACGTACGACGGATACTGCTTTCTGCTGAACGTACGATGGATGCTGCTTCCTGCTGAACGTACGATGGATGCTGCTTTCTGCTGAACGTACGATGGATGCTGCTTTCTGCTGAACGTACGACGGATACTGCTTTCTGCTGAACGTACGATGGATGCTGCTTCCTGCTGAACGTACGATGGATGCTGCTTCCTGCTGAACGTACGATGGATGCTGCTTTCTGCTGAACGTACGATGGATGCTGCTTTCTGCTGAACGTACGATGGATGCTGCTTTCTGCTGAACGTACGATGGATGCTGCTTTCTGCTGAACGTACGATGGATGCTGCTTTCTGCTGAACGTACGATGGATGCTGCTTTCTGCTGAATGTACGTACGATGAATGCTGCTTTCTGCTGAACGTACGATGGATGCTGTTTTCTGCTGAACGTACGATGGATGCTGCTTTCTGCTGAACGTACGATGGATGCTGCTTTCTGCTGAACGTACGATGGATGCTGCTTTCTGCTGAACGTACGATGGATGTTGCTTCCTGCAGAACGTACGACGGATGCTGCTTCCTGCAGAACGAACGACGGATGCTGCTTCCTGCTGAACGTACGACGGATGCTGCTTCCTGCTGAACGTACGATGGATGTTGCTTCCTGCAGAACGTACGATGGATGTTGCTTCCTGCTGAACGTACGACGGATGCTGCTTCCTTTTGAACGTACGATGGATGTTGCTTCCTGCAGAACGTACGATGGATGTTGCTTCCTGCAGAACGTACGATGGATGTTGCTTCCTGCTGAACGTACGACGGATGCTGCTTCCTGCTGAACGTACGACGTATGCTGAGTGAACGTACTTTGCACGTTCGCTTACTGCTGACGCGCCGCATAATACGTACACTTAATGATCTGATATCTTTACCAGTGATTCTAACGACACAGAAAATTAAGAACACAGAAAACACAATTGTGAACAAAAGAAGTTTTTGAACAACAAACGATTATGAACAAAAACACACACACAAACACACACACACACACACGCACACACACACACACAGGCTGCTGGAGATTTCAACGCGTCAACAACATGAAGACTGGAGAGCACCGATAAAATAAACAAAACAGGGGAGCCTTATCTGTTTTGCTGGTACTCCCTGGCACTCTGACACTGTCTGGCACTACTTGCTACTCTGGTACTCTATTGCATTCCTTGGAACTATCCGCCACTCTATGACACTGTTGAGATTCTCTGGCACTCCTTGACACTCCCCTCATATCCTGACACTCACTGGCACTATTTGAAGCTAATTGGTACTCCAGCAGTCTCTGACACTCTCTGCTATTCTCTGATCTTCTGTTGCATCCTCTGGTACTCTAGTATTCTCTGGCACTCCCTGGTACTCTCTGAAACTCTCTGGCTCTGACATTTTCTGGCACTCTTTGGTACTCTAGTACACTTTGACACTTTCTGGCACTCTTTGGTACTCTGGTACACTTTGACACTTTCTGGCATTCATCATTCTTTAGAAAGATAAGAGTCCTGGCACTAAAGTACTTGACATATGAGAGTCCTGTCACTAATGTACTCGACATGTGAGTCCTGGCATTGATGTACTCGATACGTGAATCCTGGCACTGATGTACACGACATATGAGTCCTTGCACTAATGTACTAGACACATGACTGGCACTAATGTATTCGACACATGAGAGTCCTGGCACTGATGTACTTAACACATGAGAGTCCAGGCACTTGATGCTGGTGAAGGGCTCTTGATCCAAGAAAATAGACACTCTCCTCTTTCTCGCATTAAACCTGATTATCTCCACACTCCCCATTTCTTACGAACTGTGTGACTCGTACGAGTTTAGCACTTTCACATGAATATATTGATAATAATAATAATAATAATAATAATAATAATAATAATATCAATTTATAATAATGATCACCAAACATTGACTTTTTTCTTATTAATTAGAAATATTTGACCATTTATTTTTTATATATTTAATGCAGCAACACGAGTTGTTAATTTTCCTGGAAATAACGAATATTAAATTTCACGTCTCATGTATTACTAATCAAGACTGTCTCACTGTCTTGCTTCGTTCATGGCTCAGTAATGTCTTACGTGGGGGTCTCACTCGGTCAAGTTTTATGTCTGTTTTATCTCTTTCGTGATACATTTCATTTCTTTCATTAATTGTTTTTGGATATTTTTTCCTGGTTTGTAAACTGTCGACTGGAAATTACGAACTGATGATATTCTTGACGTGAAAATTTCTCGTTTTAATTTTTCCTTTTTAGTTTTATAAATATGAGATATATTTTCTGAGTTTTCGTGTGCCTTACATTTTTTTTTTTTTTAGATGTTTCCTCTCAAAACCGTATAATGTCCATTTGTGTTGTGTGTGCAGCCGTTCCAGAACTGCGGTTCTCTCTCTCTCTTCACAGCATGTCTCATCTCTTGCCTTACCACGAAGCTTCTCAGCAAAGATCAATGGAATACACGGTATAATGAGATTTATTGGTAACACTACTCACAATATGTTCTGTAACTAGACAAATGAGCCATACTAATAAGACATTTACTGCGGATACGTTTCGCACGCCATATGTTAGCTATGTTTGATTAACCCTGGCAAGAGATAAGCAGCCACAATAAATACTATATTAATCACGTATCCATTTACCCTAAGAGACAATCCAAAACAATGAGACCTAACAAAATCTCACAAAGGTATCTACACGACTTTCGAAAGGTATCTGGTATGTCTTTAGTTATCAACCCCCAAAGGTATCCTGCGTATTGCCTGTGACACAGTTCCTTTTTGAGAGATTCTGAAGGAATATTACTAAGGTTGTTTTTGGAGGAGTTGAAGAGGGTGAGTAGATGAAGGAAATTAGAAGTGACAACCCACCTGTGTCGTCCCTTATCTCAGGAGAACTTGGCACACTAGTACCAATAACACCTCAGAGGTTTCTCATGGGTAAAAACAGCAGCGTGTGGGACTTCCCAGGTGGAAGAGCGTGATATCTCTTAGTCATGTTTGTGTGTGGTCGAAGTTCGACATCACTGTTGTTAACTTCGATTTTGTGTTTTTCTTCCCACGTAAATATAGATGATTCATCAAGTAAATGATGATAATATATATTTTTTTATAGCCGAGGTGGGTGAAGTGTGGGAGTTTGATATATACTGTATATATATATATATATATATATATATATATATATATATATATATATATATATATATATATATATATATATATATATATATATATATATATATCGTGCCGAATAGGTAAAACTGGCCAATTAGCAAGAACTCATTTAAAATTAAGTCGTTTCTTTAATTTTCTCATGCAGTTAAAGATATTTTTTTCATTTATGTTTACAATAATTTAACAATAAACAAACACAACGAAATATATTTTTTTTCGTTATTCAGAATAATTTTTGCGAAATTAGTGCATACACAAATTTTCGCTTGCCCTATATAGGGCAAGAAGTACGTTGCTATTTAAACCAAAGCCGCAGGTCTTACTTATTCGGCACGACACACACACACACACACACACACACACACACACACACACACACACACACACACACACACACACACACACATATATATATATATATATATATATATATATATATATATATATATATATATATATATATATATATATATATATATATATATATATAATGAAATCAAAACTGGAGAATTTAGAGATTGAGAAATGGTGAGAAAGTGTTAATTATAACTGGACTGCTTCTTGTTCAGCTTGTAGAAATTTGGCATATTTGGGGCCGGTGTCTGAAAGATGTGAATGTTTGGCTTCTTAGCGTTTGTGAACGTTTTAGTGAATGATTTACTAAGCTGAGCTTGTCGCTGGTGTCACCACCACCCTCACCATCATGGGCTCCGTTACCAACAGCATCATCAACACCATCACTGTCGGCAACAGGGTCACCAACATCATCACCACCACCACCACCATCAACAAGAACTCCAGCAGACACTGCCTGTATTACAGTATCAGATACAACAGGAGCAGTGTAAGCGCTAAGTCAACCTCTTGCGGCACCTCCATTCCTCAAAATAACACATATTTTGTTACTGTTGCTAATACAGTCAAGTGGGTGACTGATGAACGAACCTTAAACAGTGATTATCTGACATACATCTCTCTACTTTCTGCGTGCCAGAACTTTTAATCACCCTAATCTTATTCCTCCTTTATTGCCGTTTGTCGTATGCTATAACTGATTAATTTTATCGACAGAGGAAATCCAACCTAACTAAATCCAACCTAAATATTAAAAATCGAGAAATTTGCTGCAAATCGTATGTGAGAAATTCAAAAGGAATTTCAGAGGATGGGTTCCTTGACTGCCCTATCTTATGTAAAAGCATTTTAGTGCTCCAGCGGCGCCTCTGCGAAAGGGTCGAGTATGTCTCATACCTCCGCCAGGTATGACTAAAGAGCCATGAAGCCACTAAGGTGAGCCACGAAGCCACAAAAGTGAGCCATGAAGCCACAAAGGTGAAGCCATGTGCGTCACTCAGTCATGCTGAGTGACCCACATGAGTCCATCACTTGTTCGAATGACTAATGTGGGCTCAGCACTTCAAATGAACAATAACTTAACGTGTCCCCGCATCCAGGTTCTTCCCATAGTAAACTTGCTCCTCCTCCTTTGAACATGTCTTTAATCAGGAGTATTTTGTAGGACGTAGTTATGTCTCCTCTTGATTTTTGGCAACAGCTTTAGCCTCCTGGTTTAGGCAAAAGTCCTGTTGCCGAAACTTTGCAGTTTCTCTTTTTTTATATATGGACTGTGCTAGGTGTGGGTCCCCCACTAATGTTGCATAATAAATTTATTATTTAATTACAGTACTCTGGGGACAGAGTGAGGGGGAGGGGATGAGGGAACATTTCAGTACTCTTAGTACAGAGTAGTGGCATCATTTCTCTACTTTTAATGCAGTGAGGAAGCAACATTTTAGTACTCTGAACACAGATTGTAAGGAAGGAATTATTTACTAATGCGAAGACAGCTTGTGGAGATAACCTTTTAGTACTCTAACACATGGAGACACTATTTTAGTACTCTAACAGAGTGAAGACACTATTTTAGTACTCTAACATAGAGTGGAGACACTAGTACTCTTATACAGGGTGAAGACATTAGTACTCTAACACAGAGTGGAGACACTAGTACTCTAGCACAGGGTGGAGACACTAGTACTCTAGCACAAGGTAGACACTAGTACTCTAGCACAGGATGGAGAGACTATTTTCGTACTCTAACACAGTGGAGACTCTAGTACTCTAACACAAGGTGAAGACACTAGTACTCTAGCAAAGGGTAGACACTAGTACTCTAGCACAGGGTGGAGACACTAGTACTACAACACAAAATGGAGACACTAGTACTCTAACACAGGGTGGAGACACTAGTACTCTAGCACAGGGTGGAGACACTAGTACTCTAGCACAAGGTAGACACTAGTACTCTAGCACAGGATGGAGATACTATTTTCGTACTCTAACACAGTGGAGACTCTAGTACTCTAACACAAGGTGGAGACATTAGTACTCTAGCAAAGGGTAGACACTAGTACTCTAGCACAGGGTGGAGACACTAGTACTCCAACACAGAATGGAGACACTAGTACTCTAACACAGGGTGGAGACACTAGTACTATAACACAGGGTGGAGACACTAGTACTCTAATACAGGGTGGAGACACTAGTACTTTAACAAAGGGTGGAGACACTAGTACTCTAATACAGAATGGAGACACTAGTACTCTTAACACAGGGTGTAGACACTAGTACTTTAACAGGGTGGAGACACTAGTACTCTAACACAGGGTGGAGACACTAGTACTCTCACACAGAATGGAGACACTAGTACTCTAACACAGGGTGGAGACACTAGTACTCTAACACAGGACAGCAGGAGGCCAAGGCAAGAGTACGACGAGAGCAATAGAGCGATGGTTGACACACTGGCTAGAGTGGCCAGAAGAGCTCATGCATGCAGGGCAAAGCTCCTGATCATGGGTGACTTAACCACAAGGAGATCGATTGGGAGAACTTGGACCCACATGGGGGCCAAGATACATGGAGGGCTAAGATGATGGAGGTGGTACTGGAAAACTTCATGTGCCAACACGTAAGGGACACTACAAGAGAGAGAGGAGAGGATGAACCAGCAAGGCTGGACATAGTATTCACCTTGAGTAGTGCAGATATTGAGGACATCACACAAGAAAGACCCCTTGGGGCCAGTGACCATGTGGTTTTAAGCTTCGAATACACAGTAGAGCTACAAGTGGAGGGAGAAGCAGGAAGGCCAGGACGAATGAAGCCAAACTTCAAGAAAGGGGACTACACAGGAATGAGGAACTTCCTGAACGGGGTTCAGTGGGACAGAGAACTGGCAGGGAAGCCAGTTAATGAGATGATGGAATATGTAGCAACAAAATGCAAGGAGGCTGAGGAGAGGTTTGTACCCAAGGGTAACAGGAATAATGAAAAGCCAGGATGAGACCATGGTTTACCCAAAGGTGCAGGGAGGCAAAAACCAAGTGTGCTAGGGAATAGAAGAAATACAGAAGGCAAAGGACCCAGGAGAATAAGGAGAGCAGTCGTAGAGCCAGAAACGAATATGCACAGATAAGAAGGGAGGCCCAAAGACAATATGAAAACGCCATAGCAGCAAAAGCCAAATCTGACCAGAAACTGTTGTACAGCCACTTCAGGAGGAAAACAACAGTCAAGGACCAGGTAATCAGGCTAAGGAAGGAAGGAGGAGAGACAACAAGAAATGACCATGAAGTATGTGAGGAACTCAACAAGAGATTCAAAGAAGTGTTCACAGAGGAGACAGAAGGGGCTCCAGAAAGACGGAGAGGTGGGGCACACCACCATGTGCTGGACACAGTGCACACAACCGAGGAAGAAGTGAGGAGGCTTCTGAGTGAGCTAGATACCTCAAAGGCAATGGGGCCAGATAACATCTCCCCATGGGTATTGAGAGAGGGAGCACAGGCACTATGTGTACCCCTAACAACAATATTCAATACATCTATCGAAACAGGGAGATTGCCTGAGGCATGGAAGACAGCAAATGTAGTCCCAATCTTTAAAAAAGGAGACAGACATGAAGCATTAAACTACAGACCAGTGTCACTGACATGTATAGTATGCAAAATCATGGAGAAGATTATCAGGAGAAGAGTGGTGGAACACCTAGAAAGGAACGATCTCATCAACAGCAGCCAACATGGTTTCAGGGACGGGAAATCCTGTGTCACAAACCTACTGGAGTTCTATGACATGGTGACAGCAGTAAGACAAGAGAGAGAGGGGTGGGTGGATTGCATTTTCTTGGACTGCAAGAAGGCGTTTGACACAGTTCCACACAAGAGATTGGTGCAAAAACTGGAGGACCAAGCAGGGATAACAGGGAAGGCACTACAATGGATCAGGGAATACTTTTCAGGAAGACAGCAGCGAGTCATGGTACGTGGCGAGGTGTCAGAGTGGGCACCTGTGACCAGCGGGGTCCCACAGGGGTCAGTCCTAGGACCAGTGCTGTTTCTGGTATTTGTGAACGACATGACGGAAGGAATAGACTCTGAGGTGTCCCTGTTTGCAGATGACGTGAAGTTGATGAGAAGAATTCACTCGATCGAAGACCAGGCAGAACTACAAAGGGATCTGGACAGGCTGCAGACCTGGTCCAGCAATTGGCTCCTGGAGTTCAATCCCACCAAGTGCAAAGTCATGAAGATTGGGGAAGGGCAAAGAAGACCGCAGACGGAGTACAGTCTAGGGGGCCAGAGACTACAAACCTCACTCAAGGAAAAAGATCTTGGGGTGAGTATAACACCAGGCACATCTCCTGAAGCGCACATCAACCAAATAACTGCTGCAGCATATGGGCGCCTGGCAAACCTCAGAACAGCATTCCGACATCTTAATAAGGAATCATTCAGGACCCTGTACACCGTGTACGTTAGGCCCATATTGGAGTATGCGGCACCAGTTTGGAACCCACACCTAGCCAAGCACGTAAAGAAACTAGAGAAAGTGCAAAGGTTTGCAACAAGACTAGTCCCAGAGCTAAGAGGTATGTCCTACGAGGAGAGGTTAAGGGAAATCAACCTGACGACACTGGAGGACAGGAGAGATAGGGGGGACATGATAACGACATACAAAATACTGAGAGGAATTGACAAGGTGGACAAAGACAGGATGTTCCAGAGATTGGACACAGTAACAAGGGGACACAGTTGGAAGTTGAAGACACAGATGAATCACAGGGATGTTAGGAAGTATTTCTTCAGCCACAGAGTAGTCAGTAAGTGGAATAGTTTGGGAAGCTATGTAGTGGAGGCAGGATCCATACATAGCTTTAAGCAGAGGTATGATAAAGCTCACGGCTCAGGGATAGTGACCTAGTAGCGATCAGTGAAGAGGCGGGGCCAGGAGCTCGGACTCGACCCCCGCAACCTCAACTAGGTGAGTACAACTAGGTGAGTACAGGGTGGAGACACTAGTACTCTAACACAGGGTGGAGACACTAGTACTCTAACACAGGGAGGAGACACTAGTACTTTAACACAGGGTGGAGACACTAACACAGGGTGGAGACACTAACACAGGGTGGAGACACTAACACAGAGGGGAGACACTAACACAGGGTAGAGACACTAACACAGGGTGGAGACACTAACACAGGGTGGAGACACTAACACAGGGGGGAGACACTAACACAGGGTGGAGACACTAACACAGGGGGGAGACACTAACACAGGGGGAGACACTAACACAGGGTAGAGACACTAACACAGGGTGGAGACACTAACACAGGGTGGAGACACTAACACAGGGTGGAGACACTAACACAGGGTGGAGACACTAACACAGGGTGGAGACACTAACACAGAGGGGAGACACTAACACAGGGTGGAGACACTAACACAGGGTGGAGACACTAACACAGGGTGGAGACACTAACACAGAGGGGAGACACTAACACAGGGTGGAGACACTAACACAGGGTGGAGACACTAACATAGGGTGGAGACACTAACACAGGGTGGAGACACTAACACAGGGTGGAGACACTAACACAGGGTGGAGACACTAACACAGAGGGGAGACACTAACACAGAGGTTAGACACTAACACAGGGTGGAGACACTAACACAGGGTGGAGACAGTAGTACTTTAACACAGGGTGGAGACACTAGTACTCTAACACAGGGTGGAGACACTAGTACTCTAACACAGGGAGGAGACACTAGTACTTTAACACAGGGTGGAGACACTAACACAGGGTGGAGACACTAACACAGGGTGGAGACACTAACACAGAGGGGAGACACTAACACAGGGTAGAGACACTAACACAGGGTGGAGACACTAACACAGGGTGGAGACACTAACACAGGGGGGAGACACTAACACAGGGTGGAGACACTAACACAGGGGGGAGACACTAACACAGGGGGGAGACACTAACACAGGGTAGAGACACTAACACAGGGTGGAGACACTAACACAGGGTGGAGACACTAACACAGGGTGGAGACACTAACACAGGGTGGAGACACTAACACAGGGTGGAGACACTAACACAGAGGGGAGACACTAACACAGGGTGGAGACACTAACACAGGGTGGAGACACTAACACAGGGTGGAGACACTAACACAGAGGGGAGACACTAACACAGGGTGGAGACACTAACACAGGGTGGAGACACTAACATAGGGTGGAGACACTAACACAGGGTGGAGACACTAACACAGGGTGGAGACACTAACACAGGGTGGAGACACTAACACAGAGGGGAGACACTAACACAGAGGTTAGACACTAACACAGGGTGGAGACACTAACACAGGGTGGAGACACTAACACAGGGTGGAGACACTAACACAGAGTGGAGACACTAACACAGGGTGGAGACACTAACACAGGGTAGAGACACTAACACAGGGTGGAGACACTAACACAGGGTGGAGACACTAACACAGGGTGGAGACACTAACACAGGGTGGAGACACTAACACAGGGTGGAGACACTAACACAGGGTAGAGACACTAACACAGGGTGGAGACACTAACACAGGGTGGAGACACTAACACAGGGTAGAGACACTAACACAGGGTGGAAAAACTAACACAGGGTGGAGACACTAACACAGAGGGGACACTAACACAGGGGGGAGACACTAACACAGGGTGGAGACACTAACACAGGGTAGAGACACTAACACAGGGTGGAGACACTAACACAGGGTGGAGACACTAACACAGGGTGGAGACACTAACACAGGGTGGAGACACTAACACAGGGTGGAGACACTAACACAGGGTGGAGACACTAACACAGGGTGGAGACACTAACACAAAGGGGAGACACTAACACAGGGTGGAGACACTAACACAGGGTGGAGACACTAACACAGAGGGGAGACACTAACACAGGGTGGAGACACTAACACAGGGTGGAGACACTAACACAGGGGGGAGACACTAACACAGGGTGGAGACACTAACACAGGGTGGAGACACTAACACAGGGTGGAGACACTAACACAGGGTGGAGACACTAACACAGAGGGGAGACACTAACACAGGGTGGAGACACTAACACAGGGTGGAGACACTAACACAGGGTGGAGACACTAACACAGGGTGGAGACACTAACACAGGGGGGAGACACTAACACAGGGGGGAGACACTAACACAGGGTAGAGACACTAACACAGGGTGGAGACACTAACACAGGGTGGAGACACTAACACAGGGTGGAGACACTAACACAGGGTGGAGACACTAACACAGGGTGGAGACACTAACACAGAGGGGAGACACTAACACAGGGTGGAGACACTAACACAGGGTGGAGACACTAACACAGGGTGGAGACACTAACACAGAGGGGAGACACTAACACAGGGTGGAGACACTAACACAGGGTGGAGACACTAACATAGGGTGGAGACACTAACACAGGGTGGAGACACTAACACAGGGTGGAGACACTAACACAGGGTGGAGACACTAACACAGAGGGGAGACACTAACACAGAGGTTAGACACTAACACAGGGTGGAGACACTAACACAGGGTGGAGACACTAACACAGGGTGGAGACACTAACACAGAGTGGAGACACTAACACAGGGTGGAGACACTAACACAGGGTAGAGACACTAACACAGGGTGGAGACACTAACACAGGGTGGAGACACTAACACAGGGTGGAGACACTAACACAGGGTGGAGACACTAACACAGGGTGGAGACACTAACACAGGGTAGAGACACTAACACAGGGTGGAGACACTAACACAGGGTGGAGACACTAACACAGGGTAGAGACACTAACACAGGGTGGAAAAACTAACACAGGGTGGAGACACTAACACAGAGGGGACACTAACACAGGGGGGAGACACTAACACAGGGTGGAGACACTAACACAGGGTAGAGACACTAACACAGGGTGGAGACACTAACACAGGGTGGAGACACTAACACAGGGTGGAGACACTAACACAGGGTGGAGACACTAACACAGGGTGGAGACACTAACACAGGGTGGAGACACTAACACAGGGTGGAGACACTAACACAAAGGGGAGACACTAACACAGGGTGGAGACACTAACACAGGGTGGAGACACTAACACAGAGGGGAGACACTAACACAGGGTGGAGACACTAACACAGGGTGGAGACACTAACACAGGGGGGAGACACTAACACAGGGTGGAGACACTAACACAGGGTGGAGACACTAACACAGGGTGGAGACACTAACACAGAGGGGAGACACTAACACAGGGTGGAGACACTAACACAGGGTGGAGACACTAACACAGGGTGGAGACACTAACACAGGGTGGAGACACTAACACAGGGGGGAGACACTAACACAGGGGGGAGACATCAATATATCTGGTGTACATCAAAGATACGCACTGGTTGACCGTCCCTCAGAATAAACAAGGCTTTAATGAGATCAACACTCACATGAGTTTTATATTATGTTTTCTAACCTTTGAAGGTAGAATACGACTCATCAAGTGATTGATGAGAAAACGACTCATCAGGTGACTCATGAAGGTGCGTATGATCCAGACTGGATGACTGGTGAAGGTGCGTATGATCCAGACTGGATGACTGGTGAAGGTGCGTATGATCCAGACTGCATGACTGGTGAAGGTGCGTATGATCCAGACTGCATGACTGGTGAAGGTGCGTATGATCCAGACTGCATGACTGGTGAAGGTGCGTATGATCCAGACTGCATGACTGGTGAAGGTGCGTATGATCCAGACTGCATGACTGGTGAAGGTGCGTATGATCCAGACTGCATGACTGGTGAAGGTGCGTATGATCCAGACTGGATGACTGGTGAAGGTGCGTATCATCCAGACTGCATGACTGGTGAAGGTGCGTATGATCCAGACTGGATGACTGGTGAAGGTGCGTATCATCCAGACTGCATGACTGGTGAAGGTGCGTATGGTCCAGACTGCATGACTGGTGAAGGTGCGTATGATCCAGACTGCATGACTGGTGAAGGTGCGTATGGTCCAGACTGCATGACTGGTGAAGGTGCGTATGGTCCAGACTGCATGACTGGTGAAGGTGCGTATGATCCAGACTGCATGACTGGTGAAGGTGCGTATGGTCCAGACTGCATGACTGGTGAAGGTGCGTATGGTCCAGACTGCATGACTGGTGAAGGTGCGTATGATCCAGACTGCATGACTGGTGAAGGTGCGTATGGTCCAGACTGCATGACTGGTGAAGGTGCGTATGGTCCAGACTGCATGACTGGTGAAGTTGCGTATGATCCAGACTGCATGACTGGTGAAGGTGCGTATGATCCAGACTGCATGACTGGTGAAGGTGCGTATGGTCCAGACTGCATGACTGGTGAAGGTGCGTATGATCCAGACTGCATGACTGATGAAGGTGCGTATGATCCAGACTGCATGACTGGTGAAGGTGCGTATGATCCAGACTGGATGACTGGTGAAGGTGCGTATCATCCAGACTGCATGACTGGTGAAGGTGCGTATGGTCCAGACTGCATGACTGGTGAAGGTGCGTATGATCCAGACTGCATGACTGGTGAAGGTGTGTATGGTCCAGACTGCATGACTGGTGAAGGTGCGTATGGTCCAGACTGCATGACTGGTGAAGGTGCGTATGGTCCAGACTGCATGACTGGTGAAGGTGCGTATGATCCAGACTGCATGACTGGTGAAGGTGCGTATGGTCCAGACTGCATGACTGGTGAAGGTGCGTATGGTCCAGACTGCATGACTGGTGAAGGTGCGTATGATCCAGACTGCATGACTGGTGAAGGTGCGTATGGTCCAGAATGCATGACTGGTGAAGGTGCGTATGGTCCAGACTGCATGACTGGTGAAGTTGCGTATGATCCAGACTGCATGACTGGTGAAGGTGCGTATGATCCAGACTGCATGACTGGTGAAGGTGCGTATGGTCCAGACTGCATGACTGGTGAAGGTGCGTATGGTCCAGACTGCATGACTGGTGAAGGTGCGTATGATCCAGACTGCATGACTGGTGAAGGTGCGTAAGATCTAGACTGGATGACTGGTGAAGGTGCGTATGGTCCAGACTGCATGACTGGTGAAGGTGCGTATGGTCCAGACTGCATGACTGGTGAAGGTGCGTATGGTCCAGACTGCATGACTGGTGAAGGTACGTATGGTCCAGACTGCATGACTGGTGAAGGTGCGTATGGTCCAGACTGCATGACTGGTGAAGGTGCGTATGATCCAGACTGCATGACTGGTGAAGGTGCGTATGGTCCAGACTGCATGACTGGTGGAGGTGCGTATGGTCCAGACTGCATGACTGTTAAGGTGCGTATGATCCAGACTGCATGACTTGTGAAGGTGCGTATGGTCCAGACTGCATGACTGGTGAAGGTGCGTATCGTCCAGACTGGATGACTAATTCCTATGTTACAGACATTTAAAACTCTTCTATTCATCATCGTTATCATAACGGTAGTACTTGAGTTTCGTTATAATAATGGTTTATTATACTGCAACAAACTGATGAATAACACACATGTGCAACACTTTGTTATCTTTATTTCCGATACTAAAGTGTTGCATGTGTCTTGTTCATCGAGTCATTAATAAGATAAGAGCAGGTGGAGAAAAGCTTCCCTCAGAATGCAAAGAGCATTTTCAGCGTTCACAGCGTAAAATGCTCTATACAATCAAGTCAAAAAGATTGTCAAAAACCATAAGAACTTTTCCTACAACAGACATTGTGTACATTAACTGCCAGTATAGGAAAGACAAGGAGTGAACCCTCGCAGGAATAAAATATTACAATAAATTCAGTTCCATTTTTCTTCACATCTGTCAACCATTTGTCTGCTGAGCCGTGTGGAAAGTGCAAACAACAGTCGATCATCTGTATATCCAAACACATTTACCAACGTGTTGCAAGTATGACAGTTGTCAGTTGCCAACTTCACTTGCCAGAATCTTTTCGATGAATCTCTTGCCAGGTAGTGTTGAATGTCGGTGAAGGGCTCTTAAAACAAGGATTTGGAAGCGCATTTCCTTTCTCAACTCACACATGATGGCCTCCCACTTCCCAGGTGCTCACTTTATGCAACCTCTACGGGATGACAACTTCTCCGGAATACAATTAAAAATCTTCAGTTAGTGGGTCAGCATGTAGATAAAAAAGACGAAATCGCCGTAGCCCCTTCTTGTATCCGAGTACCCGAAGAAGAACCCTCACAATGTACCCTATTCCATTTAACACACCTTGCTGAATTTATATAAAACATATCTGTAACAATGAAAGACTTGGCCTTACATCGCATACATTATTTTAACAGCTAACGTGAAGACAGAGCAAGATTTTATTTAGATAATTTTTCGTTCTCCTTGAGCGAATTTTTTTATTAAATAAACATTTGCTCTGCTTTGTCTTAGTGTTACATATATCCGTCGGTACTATTTTTGTAAACACCGCGATATTTCCACCACAGACACTGCTCTGTGAAGTGACAATGACTCCTCTTGGACCAGAAAACTCAGCTGGAAGTAGGCAAACATTCTCCCGGTCAGCAAACTGAAAATCAGCATTTTTTTTTTAATAATTGAGAACGTAATGCAAAAAAAAAAAATGAGCTGTAGTGTTAAAGTATTGGCAGTTAGATAAAGAATCTTAACAGGTTTACCTGAGTGAGACCAGCAGGAAAATGATTACCATCAGGCTGATAAAATAGGCATATTGAGGCGTAATGCAGAACACTATTTTGTTTTAGACGAAGTTTCGCTCAGTATTAAACTTCACATGAGAAACGTGTCTTTATACCCGTCATTATAATTAATGATATACAATACCGATACTTGGGTATTTTTAATGACGAATGAATAAGACACAACTGCAATGAATAAAACATGTGCAACTCAAGGTTTATCTAGAATAACTGTTATTATACTTTGGTCTCTGCGTTGCTCGAACAGAAACTGACCCACTGCAATGCCTTGGAACAAGAGCTTTCTGTTTGGAGCGCCGGTTACTGCAGTAGATAATGAGAGGAAACATCAAATCATTTCATAGGAGTCATGTTATTTTTTAATATCTAATGTTAGGCAGGACAGAGTAACGTGACATTTACTTGCTGATACACAATACAGATTTTGGTAAGAAGACACAAATGCAGTTATATGGACGGCCCCTCATTGTCAGCGTTTTGTCCACGCTGTGTAGGGGGGTGAAATGTCGTCAATAAACACTGTATCTTACTGTATTTTTGTCTCTGTACCATGATGTAGTGTTTCATAATATTAGTTGATCATTAGAGTGTAATGGTTAACTAATAATATTAAGGATATTACTGATATCGATTAAAACACTTGTGCGAACTGTGGAAACGTTTCGTCAACCATTGGCTTCCTCTGTCCAATACAGAGAAGAATGGTTGAAGATCAGGAGGGGTTTAAGGTAATCAGTCCCTCAGCCTGGAGTCGATATGATCAACTCCAGGCTGAGGGACTGATTACCTTAAACCCCTTCTGATCTTCATCCATTCTTCTCTGTGTTGGACTGAAGAAGCCACTGCTGCCGAAACGTTTCCACAATAAAGATGCCCAGTGTTGTACAAATGTCTAATTCATAATCCCGTCGGTTCTCTGACCCGAGAAATGGTTGGAAGAGACTAAGAGTCATGAGGCCAAAGAGCAAAAATGTCAAATGACATTTATCCATTTATCTACATTACTGATATCGTTGCAAATTCATTTTAATTTTTGTAAATCTTATTTAAAAAAAATAAAAAAAACTGAGTCACGATGTTAGCAACGATTTAATTAATAACTTCCTGTAGTGCTCTCACTGTCGAGTTTCACAAGAGTTCCTGACGATAACAAACAACAGGGCTATTGTTTTGTACTGTATCAGATTCTGGTGGCAGATGTGTGTTTTGCACTTTTGTAAACTTCTATGCAAGAATATTGTGAATATCAAAATGGTATACAATACCGACAGGATGGTAGGTAAGACACATGGGCAACAGTAGGCAACTTTATTCCGAAACGTTTCGCTTACACAGTAGGCTTCTTCAGTCGAGTACAAAAGTAGGCAGGAGCAGTAAAGTTATGAAGACGATGTAATCAGTCCATCACCCTTGTAGTCGTAGATTTGAGGTTGTCAGTCCTTCAACCTGGAGAAGAGTTCTGTTCCATAGTCTGAAACAGTCTGAGACTGTCAGTCAGACTGTTGCAGACTATGGAACAGAACTCTTCTCAAGGCTGAGGGACTGACAACCTCAAATCTAAGACTTCAGAGGAGATGGACTGATTACATCGTCTTCACATCTCTACTGCTCCTGCCTACTTTTGTACTCGACTGAAGAAGCCTACTGTGTAAGCGAAACGTTTCGGAATAAAGTTGCCTAACTGTTGCCCATGTGTCTTACCTACCACCAAGAATATTTTACTGGTGATGTTGAGTCCTTCATGTACTTGACTGCTTGAGTTATTATAAGATAACATACTTGCCATGTATGCGCTGATATATCGTTTATGTATGCCTATGCTGTAAATTGTCAAAATAAACGTATAATTCTGTAAACTCAGAAGGTAAGATTTTTTTCACTACCGCTGTTTTGATTTATTTTGCATTATTCAAATTAAAATTTTTATTTCTCTTATGCTGACAAAGATAATGTAGTTTACACGTAAAAAAGCATTATTAGGCATTTGTTTTGTTAATCGTAAGTCCATGCTTCGTATTTCTCTCTCTAAAAGCAGTTAGATTGATGGATATCTTCTTAGTTTCATTCAAATCTCAATACATTATATCATTCCTGACTGGTTGTTTTAACGTTTAAACACCTTCTTCAACGTCAGCTCAACAATGATGTATTCATAATAATGGAATAGTAATTGTTGCACATGTGAACAATTATTTAGATAAAAATCACTTTAGTCATCGAAATATTCACCACCTTCTAAAATATATACGTGATTCTGTTCTCAAAATTATAAAGTGTATTCTACTACCTTCAAGTCATGAGAATCTTCTGCAGATCCCATTTCTATAATAATATACATAACTAGTTTCACTACATGTTGCTGAGAGTGGACCCACCCAGTGATCACTATCGTGCTACTCTTTGACCAAATCCTCACACAAGAGCTCTAGCACAGCCACTCCCCGCACCCTGGCCGCCCTCTGTGCCTCTTACAGACTCAGTTTCTTCTCGCATGTTGTCTTGCAGGTTGGTCGCCTTCAGGAGGAGCACTAATTACCTGCGGCGTCGGTAGGGGGCAGCACGGCGGAGCCTGACGCCTCTTTGTGGACCTTGTACCGCCACTCCTGCCTGGTCTCAGGTCCAGCCTGGTCCAAGCTCCACTGGCCTTCTCGCCACCGTCGCTACGAGCGTCACTCCCTCGCCAAGCACCGGGATTTACAACCCTAACCTTCTTCGTTTAATGACATTATTCGTCATCGGTAACATGAG
The DNA here is from genome assembly GCF_038502225.1 of Cherax quadricarinatus. Taxonomy (NCBI): domain Eukaryota; kingdom Metazoa; phylum Arthropoda; class Malacostraca; order Decapoda; family Parastacidae; genus Cherax; species Cherax quadricarinatus. Next base: position 41,445,980 of record NC_091311.1, read on the forward strand.
TCCTTTGTTTTTCTTTCAGATGCGAGTTCATGAATATTCATATGTTGTTCGGTGTCATTAGAGGCCTGGTAATGATATATAGTTAATGAGATGGTTTAAACAGTTGTTCATGCAATAACCAGTGTATAAACTTAAGTTGGATGAAGGTGATACCTCTATTAATTGTGCATTGCGGTAGAAAATATATATATGTACATCACATATTTAAATATCAACATGACCTCAAAATATGCAAAATAATATTATAAATATAGGCGAAATTCACCCGCTTTTTACACAAAGTGATCCCGGATACACAATCCTGACACACATGCAAAGAGTAAGACGAGTTGGGCCACATCAAGGCGCATCCCATCACAGCTAAAATGGCAACGGGGAGGCGGGTATGAGCAAGCAGTGTTGAGAGGTAAAGCCGCCTTTGTTTAGATGGCGCTGTCCGCTTGTTTACTCTCTGTGACCCGGATGTCCCGCGGGGAGGGGCAGGCAACCCTCACCCGTTTTCTCTTCCATCACGCTCACACTGTTCCTGTTTTCTGTTGTATCATGCACAGATAATATTCTCGTTTTCTCTTTCTTTCTTTCTCTCTCTCTCTCTCTCTCTCTCTCTCTCTCTCTCTATATATATATATATATATATATATATATATATATATATATATATATATATATATATATATATATATATATATATATGGTGAATATTTCATCATATATATATATATATATATATATATATATATATATATATATATATATATATATATATATATGCAATAAGATCACAGTAAACAAGTGATTTGAGAATATGCAAAACAACCACTGTGAAAGAACAGAGAAATTCCAAGCGCTTTCGTGACTACTCACATTATCAAGGAACAATGTTCCTTGATAATGTGAGTAGTCACGAATGCGCTTGGAATTTCTCTCTTCTTTCACAGTGGTTATTTTGCATATATATATATATATATATATATATATATATATATATATATATATATATGTATATATATATATATATATATATATATATATGTGTGTGTGTGTGTGTGTGTGTGTGTGTGTGTGTGTGTGTGTGTGTGTGTGTGTGTGTGTGTATAAAATAAATCTAGGGAGGTACCACCTCTAGAACTGTCCTAGGGACCCTCGTCCTCAGAAAAAAGAATAAACTTGTTTCAGGGAAAACTCAAGGTTCTCCCTGAAGCTATTTGAGTATTTTCTCCTACCACCTCCTATATTTAATATATATGGTTTCTATGATGAGCTTTTCACCCAGCTCTTTGAGGAACTTTAGAGCACACTTGCCCCATGCTCCAAGGGTCTCCGACCCTATTGGGATGAAGTTATAGCAAGGGGGAAAGTCTTCATATTTGCGGATCTTCTGGGTCTCCCTGTGGCTGGCAGCTCCACCCCCTTCAACTATGGAGTATGGCCCCTCAGGGAAGGTTCCTTGATGTTGGTGAGGGGCTCTTGATTTAGGGAATTGGATCTGTGCTCCAGTTCCCCGAATTAAGCCTGAATGCCTTCCATATCCCCGCCCCAGGCGCTGTGTAATCCTACGGGTTTAGCACTTCCCCTTGACTATAATAATAATAATAATAATATGGAGTATGGCAAGTAAGTGTCTGCCAATGTGGTGGCACAGGTGTAGTCCCAGGCAATCTGCTTTCCATCCTTCCAGGGTAGCATAGTGGCTCCATCAGGACGCTTCTGACTTCCGTCAGACCTCTGCACTTGGGGTTCCCGTTGAACTGGGCAACGGGCTGTGGCGAGGCTTCTCTTTATTATGTCATTGGCCTCCTCATGTCTGTTGTGTGACACGAGACCATGAAGTCCAAATTGATCAGCTGTCGCCCTGCCGCAAATATACCTATGTTCGGTGAGGGTGGGGAAAGCTAGGCGAAGAGCAACACCAATCCGAATGGCCTGTGGGTCGAGTCGAGTGCCCAGGGAGGAATTGGGAACAGCTAGAAAGAAATCTCCTGAGTGTGGTGCCTTCACCGCCAGGAGACGAGCTTGTCCTTTCCTGAAGCATTGGTGAGCATTGTGTTGGCGATTTTTTCCATGATTGGTTTGTCCCAGTGGGACTGTTTGTGCTCTTTGGGAGGAGCTGGTCTACTGGAGGAGTCTGCAAGGGTGTCCCACTGCATTGCTGCTTCAGTAAACCTCGGCTCTTGAGCTCCTATCACGTCTATCAAGCGTTTGGGGACAATCTTCTTGACTAATGCACTAGAAGCCAAACACAAAGGCAGAAAAAGCAGGTAAAGCTACGTGCGTTGCTTTGCGCACCCCTATACCTCCCAATTGCACTGGGAGGGTTGCCTGATCCCATTGCTGATCCTCTAGTGACAGGTTCAGGTCCTTCTTAAAGGTTAATCTCAGGTGTGCGTCATATTCGTCGAGTGTTGGGTTGTCAAAAGAGGGTGCATACCTCAGGAAGTGAGTCTTGGCATAGTAAGACACCTTGTCAGGAGATACAGAGCATCATGGCATCAAAATCACTTATTCTCTCCTCCATTCTCATCAGGTCATTCAATTTTTCCTTGAGGACAGTGTCGATGGCCTGGTGACCCAGCGGTGCTCCCCTTCTCCCAAGAGGGTACTGTTTGACGGTAGTGGTAGTAGATGATTTCACACTTGGAGGGATTGAGGATGAGTCCCAAGTCTTCTCCCTGTGTTTTCACCAGTTGTAGGTCCTCTAACAGGGACTCTTCAGTACCTGCCAGAGTGCCATCATCCAGGTACCAGATGTTGAGCTTGCTGCACAGGCGAATAGGTAAAATTGGTCAATTAGCAAGAACTCATTTCAAATTAAGTCCTTTCTAAAATTTCCTCTTATGCGTTTAAAGATATTTTTTTTCATTTATGTTAATGTAAAACTTAATAATTTTTTACCAAAAGAACCACAGAAAACTTACTTAACTTTATTATAACAAGCGCAATTTAATTTAGCTTAATCCAACTAAATATATCTTAGATAAGTTTACAATAATTTAATAATAAACGAACACAATTAAATACATTTTTTTTAGGTTCAGAATGATTTTTGCGAAATTACTACATACACAAATTTTTGCTTGCCTTATTCGGCAAAAGGAGCATTCCTATTTAAGCCAAAATCACAAGCTTTACCTATTCGGCACGACATATATATATATATATATATATATATATATATATATATATATATATATATATATATATATATATATATATATATATATATATATATATGCTCAAACGCTGTAAAAATGGGTAGTATATTACAATATTTTTTACTTCATATCTAAAAAGTGTGACTTTCCTATAGTTGTTCAGCGGCCTGGTGGAAGTTTTAAAAGTAGTATTCTAACTCGTTACGTCAACGTGAAACAGTTTATGTAGTGACTTAGGGCTTAATATTAATATTTCGTCTCCTCCGAGATATTAATGCGGTTCGAGTTACACTCGTCGTCTTGCGTAAAAATGAATGTGTATGCCATTGCGAGTGCAGGTGCATTTGTGCGGGTGCTTCAGTCTGTCCATGCGTCTAAAATGTGTAAATAGAATTTAACAATATAATAGAATGGTCGAGCCTTGAACACAGTGTCAGGGGTTGTGTGCACAGCGCTTAACCACTGCACCACAGAGTGTCATAAACGACCCTCAACTGGGAAATTCTGTTACTTGGAAACATTCATAAAGTTCACATCAACGACCCGCTCATTGTTTTATGAAGACCCATCCCTTAACCCCAATAGCAGGCAGTGACAAATGCAGCTCTTGTCCCTTCTAAATCACTCATCACATATGAGGCTCTGTGATGGAGAGGGTTAGCACCGTGGTGGTGATCGCAGGACTGCCAGACCGCAGGTTCGAGGCTCAGTCATGCCATTATATATCTTTGTGTATCATTAAGAATTTTCACCCGCTAGCAAGTGATTTAGAAGCATTAATAGTCTTGTTTTGCCACTGTCTCCTGGTGTCATCTCTGAAATCCTTTTAAACCTGTTATTTCATGCCCCCTTCCACTCGAATACTAGTACCACATATCCACCTCTTACTTTAACACTAGACCCACACATCCCTTTCCACTCTAAGACTGGAAGTACATACCCAACTTCCCCTTTAAAACTGGCGCCACATACCCTCACTCTCTCTACTAATTCTCCACCTCTAACACCCGCCTCACCAAATTAGCGCCATAAGAACCAATATTGACACGATGAGAGGGAAAAAAACAAATCAGCTAAGAAAAAAAGTATAAATTACTATGTTAAGCACAACATAGGCTTGTTTTAATTACCCAGAAAACATTAAATATAAGAGTAAATGATTTAAGACCACCAGCGTAGCGTGGCTACAATCTTGTTATCATTCTATTAAGCAAACTGAATGACGGAAGGTATATATTTCGCAGTCATAACAAATGCCTACAAAGCCTAGCCGCAGCCGACAACAGAATTAATTAACGTTTTTTATACCTAATTAAGATACTTTTCTCGCATTCGTAAATTATTCATATTTACATTTGGAAAGGCCCGAAGAAATGTTTATTTTAGAATCACCGAGGAACTCTTTGAAAGCATTTTGCCCAACATGATAAGCCGCCAGGACGGGTGCACAAAGCAACTTTCTACCCCCACCCCCCACGCCCTCGTGGAACCACCACGTGGATTTTGCACTATTATGCCCTCCCTCCCTCTCTCTCTCTCTCTCTCTCTCTCTCTCTTCGTCGTGTAATGCTACATGAGTAAGACATTAATCTTAGCATTGTAGAAGAGATGCTGCGTATATAGCTTTTTATTGTATACGAGGGAACAAATATTTCCAGATCACATAAGTCGAATAATACCAGACAAGGGCAACATGTAATGTTAAAGAAGGTCATACTTAAACCAGCAGCAAGCAATAAGAAACAGATTTAACCTTAGCAAGCACGGTCAGTCTTTGATACGACACTATGGGAGAGGTGTGGCTGCATCATACAGTATGCAGGAAAGGAAAAACTCGCCGAGAATACAGACGGCGAGATTGTCTGAATCCATTCAAAGGAAAATGATCCTTTAGGAGAAAGGCTTTTGATCCTCACGAAAGATTTTTCTATTCTCAAGAAATGCTTTCATTCTTCACAAGATGGTTTTCGATCCTCGAACAAGGCTATAGATTTTGAATGGAGACTTTAGATCCTCAAGACAGACTTTTGCTCGGTAAAACGTTCCTTCAAAATGATAAAATAATAACATAGGTTTATCTGAATAGATTTCTTTTCTAAAACCTTAAGTGCATAAGAATTTGAGAATCGCAAGATTCTTTCTTATAAGTTTAGCCATTATATATTTTAAATGATAGATGGCGTGATACTGATGATGATCTAATCATCCAAAGAAATGAAAATACCCTTCTCATCCTTGGTTCAAAAAAACGTTTAACTTGGATCCCCCAGGAGATGGATGATTCTTACGTCTTTAGCGCTTTCCCGTGATTACAAAAGACTTAATTCCCTGGGTGGGAGAGATAGTAATAATTTAATGTCACAGTAACTTGTAGAGACACTGGGCATCACACAGGAAATATACACCGAGAAGTGTATGTGGGACTCTCAGTGTGAATAAACTGCGAGTTTACTTTAATTACTATTTTAGGGAAAAAAAGTATTCTTAACTGGTTGTGAACAGGTTACATGCAGCCTTAATGGCCCTCGTGTAATCGATAGATTTTAAAACCCATTAAGAAACAATTCAGTTGGACGGCAGCGTCTGGAAACAGTGAGCAGTGTGTGTGTAAACTGAAAAAAAAATAAAGCCAGCTGTGTGAAGATCTATGCAAAAAAACCTACACTATACACATGTAATTTTGCACTGATGTATTTACACAAAACAAATGATAACTAAATTTTGAGTTTTCGCTCTGAATACGAGACGTATTATTAAAGTCTCACACTCGTATTACTCGTATACAAAGTACGTAAAGATATACAATGTATGGAAAAATATGTAAAGGTATTTGAAAATATTTGAAGTTATTCAGATCTGAACAAATATTTACTAAGATTTGCAAGAGTTAACAGAGATATATACAGATACGTACGAAGAATTAATTTTCTTACAAAGATTTACAGAATTAATAAGATTTACAAACCTTTGAATTTCTCCGAATGAAATTTTAATATCACTGATAAGTTGGATTTGACAATATTAACGTATTCTACTGAATCAATATTGTTTTGCTCACTGATAATTTTAATTACTCATATGAAGTCACCTCTAAATCGTCAACTAACACTAAATGACATTCAGCTCTTATGATCTGGTGTTATAAGAATTTCTTAGTCTGTGTGCCATTTTTCGGCATTGACACTTGACATCCTCCAGTTCCTTCTTAGTCTTTGCGGCATCTATAAGTGGAAGATAGGTATTAATATAAGTATTTATAAGTGGAAGATAGGTATTAATAAAGGTGATATTAATAAGGTCTTGAGGATATCTCTCCAAGAGAGAACCCGTCAATAATGGATTTAAATTAGACAAGTTTAGATTTAGAAAGGACATAGGAAAGTATTGGTTTGGAAATAGGGTAGTTGATGAGTGGAACAGTCTACCTTGTTGGGTTATTGAGGCTAGGACTTTAGGTAGCTTCAAGTTTAGGTTGGATAAATATATGAGTGGGAGGGGTTGGATTTGAGTGGGACTTGCAAATGAGTGGATAGAATTATCAGACCTTATTTCTTCGGGAGCATTGAAAACTGGGTTGGGCAAATGTTTTGCTAGTGGGATGGATTGTAAAGGACCTGCCTAGTATGGGCCAACAGGCCTGCTGCAGTGTTCCTCCTTTCTTATGTTCTTACGTTCTTATCTACGCTTGACGCTGAACAGTCTGGATTAATCTCCATCTTAGTGTGGGTGTCAGTTTCCTGCATATCCTTCTTAGTGTTTGTTTCATCTCTGCTTAGCGTTGGGCATCCTCCTGTTCCTTCTTCGTGTATGTGTTACCTATCGATGCTGGTTTCCTTCCAGTTTGTCAATATCTTCTCTTAAAAACAGACACTAAAACTATTTCTTATTTTTCAAACGACTTACTTGTACGGATGGTATGCAGGTAGCTCGTTGAGTCAAGAAAAGCAGCATGGATCTGACCATTGACTTGATAGGTGATCACATAATTACAGCTTTGCTCTTGGCTACGTCTACTTCGGCAAACCAATTAAGAGCTTCCTGAACTTGATACAGTGTACCAGTTACCATAATTAACAAAACTCAGTAAATCGAAATTTAGTGACTTGCGAAAGAGGTGCTCAACGATGACCATGCTTCTGGAGATTATTGTCCTGAGTCACTGCCTCAGACCAGGTCTCCTAAATTGCAACCACGTCAAAAATGGAAAAGAAATATAAGAAAAAAAAAAAACACAGAAAAGCAAAGATAAGTGTCTATGGAAATTAAAGTAGAATTTCGTAAGATTTATCTTCCAATATACATGTTTACAATACACCATGAGGAGACAATAGTCGTGCTATCATCCAAAACGTATAACAGGCTTCCGTTTCACACTCATATGATAGAACATTCTGTTTGTCTTCACATTTTTCTTCTTGTCCTTGCCGCATTTTTATTAAGTTAAATAATGTGCAGGTGTGAAAATGCATGTAAAAGGAGCTTCTCGGGACAACTTGAAGCTGACTCGCCTCTTCTCGGGAGCACACAGACAGTAAGCAACTAATATATGAATATTTAGGTTCAGAAAACATCGTATAAAATACCTTAGCGAGATAATAAAAATATTTTTCTTTGGAGCTCCATGAGCTCCTGGTAAGGTGTTCCCTAACATCATCTCCTCCCCCACCATTACCCATCACATTTAAAACCTCTCTCCTAGACAAGACAAGTTCAGTAATGAAAGGCTGCAGCGACCACATGATAGCACTAACGCGACCACTAAACACTCAACAACGTCCCATTAAAACACCCGCCAAAGTGAAGCAGAAATTATCCACGTGTGTTTGAAAGAGTTTACGTAATGACATACACCTTTCTTATTTGAGTGTCTTTCAGCCCTCAGACTTAAAGTGCGTGACAACTGTCGTAGCTCACATTAAACGACGTGTTCCACAAGTCTGAAACAGCAAGACACCTGTAAATTGTGGCACCAGCAGACCTTACTCCCGCTGTCCCTGCTCACTTAGCAGCAAATGAGTACCCTGGTGTTAAGTCTATTCACACCTCCTGCCCCTGCTTAGCAAGCAGTCAGTGGGTACCAGGGTGGTAATCTTACACCAGCTGCTCCTGTTTACATAGCAGTAAACAGGTACCTGGATATTGGTCTCCTTACATCTGCTGCGCCAGTTCACTTACCAGTAAATAGACACCTGGGTGTTAGCCTTCTTTCACCTGTTGCAGCTGTTCACCTAGTAGTAAACAGGTGCCAAGATGTTAGCCCCTTACACCTGTTGTTCTGGTTCACATAGCAGTAAATAGGTATCAGGGTGTTAGTCCCTTTACATCTGTTTCGGTTGTTCGCGTAACAGTAAATAGATACCAGAATGCTAGTTTCCTTACATCTGTCGCGCCTGCTCACTTAGCAGTAAACAGGTACCAAGGTGCTCGTCTCCTTTCTCCTGTTGCACTTGTTTACCTAGCAGTAAACAGGGACCAAGGTGTTAGTGGACTCCAGTAGGTCGCATCCTGGGGAAAGACCCCAGGGAAAAATAAACAACCTCCAGAATTACTAACTAGAAATTGTCTTCATCACCACTAGAAGAAACCGTCTCTTTGGTGCTGTACGTGCGTCTCATTCTTGAGCCTGTCAAGCTGATGCTTCTCTACACAGTAACATCTCGGAATCTTGCTACGGAAAATAGCTTCTACAACTCGACTGCTAAATCTTTTCGTCTACATTCTAAATCTCACCCACCACCACCAGTGGGCCCTGAACATATGAATGCCTCCACAACTGTTGGATCATGAGAGTAATGAGAATTCTGTCAAGAATTCCATTAAGGATTAAGCAGCTATCGGAGTTTTAATGTCTGCATGAGGACCTACATTACTCTACGCAGTACATACGCCAAGACTGACGAATTTATATTGATTAATATTTGGGTGGACGGGTAAGCCAAAGGAATAAAGGAAGGCCTCGGTCAGATGACCAAAAGCTCCAGTGGCGGGTCATCATATGACTAAAGACCCGCGACAGGAAACACTTGTCCTGTTTCCTGACGAATCTTACCTAACCTTATATATACAGTGGTCAGAGAAGGTGTGCATTATTTCTAATTAAAACCGTTACTAAGTATCTGTTAGTAAACATACACCAAGAGGTGTGTATGTCGTGCCGAGTAGGTAAAACTAGTCAATTAGCAAGAGCTCATTTAAAATTAAGGCCTTTCTAAAATTTTCTCTTATACGTTTGAGATATATATTTTTTCATTATGTTAATGTCAAAATTAATAATTTTGTACCAAAAGAACCTTAGAAAACTTACCTAACCTTATTATAAAAAGTGCAATTAAATTTAGCGTAATTCAACTAAATATATTTTAGATAAGTGTACAATAATTTAATAATAAACAAACATTATGAGGTATTTTTTCGTTAAGTTCAGAATGATTTTTGCGAAATTACTGCATACACAAATTTTCGCTTGCCGTATTCGGCAAGAAGAGCGTTGTTATTTAAGCCAAAATAGCAAGTTTTACCTATTCGGCACGACACACACACACACACGCACGCACGCACGCACGCACACACACACACACACACACACACACACACACACACACACACACACACACACACACACATATATATATATATATATATATATATATATATATATATATATATATATATATATATATATATATATATATATATATATAATACACCGAGAGGCACAATTATCTGTTTATATACACCGTGAATTTATTTTCTGATCTTATACAAGTATTTTTTGATAGTTCACAGGTAAAACGCAAACAGAATATTCCACGTGCTGCTGCTAGGTTCGAAACCTAACAAACTGGCGAGAGAAAGTGTGTGTGTTTAAACCACAATCTTGAGCACGAGGTTGTGGCCATAACAGCATTGTGGTGTGAGCCTCAATTCTGCCCCACCAACACCATCAACATTCAGTGTCTCACTCCAGAGAGAGAGAGGCTGTAGTCCCTTGTCCCATCTCCCCAGCACGAAGACAAGTTGTAAACTCAGATTTGCATGTAATCGGATTTGAAGTTCTTTGAGCAAAGTAGAGGCGTACACAAAGTACAGCTTCCTGATATTACCATAGGACCGTTTAAAAGGCGAATATGCCCTGATATTTTATACTGGATTAATTAAGAGCTCCCCTCCCTTCTTTGTATCAATCATGACTCCTTCCAGATTCCTCCAGGAACTGTAATAATAATAATAACAATAATAATAATTAAAATATAGTAACAATAACAATAATAATAATAATTAAAATATAGTAACAATAACGATAATAATAATAATTAAAATAATATAGTAACAATAACAATAATAATAATAATAATAATAATAATAATAATAATAATAATAATAATCACGCCTTTAGACTTTTTTTTGAGAGGTTTTATATAAAATTGTTGTTTGAAGGTACCAGTAGCTGACATTAAAACACTTAATGCTAGATTATGTGATGGCATCGGAAAAGTGAAAGAAGATATATTGGCCAGGAAGTGGAATCGGAAGTGTCAGTGGCTACCAGACCTTCACATGTTGACACTACAGATTAAACAACCGCGACGCTATATGAAATACATGTATACAGCTATCGTACACAGAAAGCAACAATTTCATATCTCTAATTATTTACCAGGTTGTAGTTCGTACGCTGAATTTCGTGCGGCCAGCATTAACAACCTGGTTGATCAGGCCCTGATCCACCGCGAGGCCTGGTTGTGGACAGGTCGCGGGGGCGCTGACCCACCGAAACACCCCCCCTCCCAGGTACACTCCAGGTAGGAAAAAAAATGACTTTGTGAACTTTAACGCTGAACCTGTGTTAAATGGGTGTAACTTGATGCTGGCAAGAAGGCTCTGCATCCAAGAACCGGAGCTACCCTCTCTTTTGTCTTAGAACAAGCCTAGCTGTCCCTCGCCCCTTTCATTTTCCCAGCGCTGTATGACGCCTACGGATTTACCGCTTCCCGATTAATATAACAATCGTGGAGTTTGGTTAACAACACTTACATTAGAAATTTCTATACCCCAGGATGCTTCAAGGCAAAAATCCTACTGGTCAACAGTGAAGCGGCAGTAGTGATGACGATCTGAGAGACACGGGATTTGAAAATTGCAGCGCGTCAGTACCAGCCTCTACGTAATTCCAGGACTTTTATAATAGCGGATGCATATCAAACGCGGCGGACATGTTCATTAATATGTATCATCTGCGGTATCACTTATGAAGGCTCGACATGACCCTCTAATGAATCCACCATTACTGACCGCAACTTCTTTCACTTCTCAGGTTGTGAGGGTTAAATGCCACTAAATATAACCGAGGATGACTATGATAGCTGGTTATGTAAAATTATCCAATAAAATCTTGGATTTCAAGAAGCCTTTTTTAGAGCGAGCAGGAAATTATTATGTTGCTGAAACGCTTGAAATTTAGAGTTTATAATACGAAGGTTGAAGTCTGAATTATATCAAGAATCTTTTATTAGTACCTGGGCCAACTAGGCCCCAAGTACTGTATATAGAGACGTAATTCATAGTGAGACTATTTCATGCGATGTTTCGCTCATGTCTTTCGCACCTGAGCGAAACTTCATCTAAAATAAGGACTTACTCTTTACAGCGTGCCTTATTCTGAGTTTTTAATTCCTTTTGCAGCCAAAAATTTGCCACGGAAAACTAATGCCTTTCCTTACGTTTAGGAATGAACCTGCGATGTGAAGGTTCATAATTACTTTGAAATGGAATTGATAAAACCAGCAAGTTATGACGGGAGAACAGTCTTGACAATAGTGGGATATATTAGGATTATGTACGCACGTACACACACACACACGTGTTACATATGTACATGAAACCTAACCTACCTTAACCAACCTAGACTAACTAAACCTAACGTAATCCCACCTGATCTAACCTAGCTTAGTTTAGCCTAGCTTTATCTAAAAAAAACACCATTTACAAATTTACAGGAAACGAGCACGGAAAGACGAGAGAAAAATGATCATTTACTAAAATCAAGAGCAGTTGAACATTTACTAGAGCTTTGAGCAAGTTCTCAGTGGGTAGACTAGGCTGAACCAGTCTAAAAACTTTTGAGTAAACAAAAGAAACAAGAGCTCATGCCGGTGAACGCTCTATGTTACATCACAGCAAAATATTTCGCTTTTTAATTTAGACCCCTGAAAACATTTACGCTGTTTCATAATGCATATATAACGACTTGTGTAAATTTTCATTTGATATTGGAAAGCCAAATTAAATTTATTATATGTAGTGTGTGGGGGGGGGGTATGTTCATCTATACATTCAACAAACATGAAAAAATACACAGGCACACATACTAATTATCAATATTATATAGCAATTACCTATGTTAATTGTGTCTGTTTATTAAATTATTGTAAACTTATCTAAAATTTATTCAGCTGAATTAGGCAAAATTACATTGCGCTTGTTATAATAAGATTAAGTAAATTTTCTAGGGTTCTTCTGGTACAAAATTATTAATTTTTACATTAACATAAATGAAAAAAATATATCTTTAAACGTATAAGAGAACAATTTTAGAAAAGACTTAATTTTAAATGAGTTCTTGCTAATTGAACAGTTTTAACTATTCGGCACGACATATATACAGTGGAACCTCAAATATCGAACTTTCTTCGGTCCAGAAGGCTGTTCAAGTGCCGCTACCAAACGAATTTATTCTCATCAGGAATAATGTAAATTAGATTAGTTCATTTCAGACCCTCAAAAATACACTTATAAAAGCACTTACAAAAATACACTTACATAATTGGTTGAGTTGGGAGCAGTTCGATTTTCGAGGTTCCACTGTATATGTATACACTGTATATGTATATATATATATATATATATATATATATATATATATATATATATATATATATATATATATATATATATATATATATATATATATATATATATATATATACATACATACACACACACACACACAGAAGAGTATAACTTGATGTAAATGCACTGTGAGCAGCAGCGTAAATGTTCTTAAAAGGATGTGTTCCTCAGTGTACACTTGCGAGTACATACAAAGTAAACTCTGGAGTCGTGCAGTTCAGAGACTTTTAAATGTAATTTAAACACGGCAAAAAAAAAAAAATGTAAATCAAGCAACTTATCTATAATTTACTCTACAGTGTAGCGTATATCAGAATTTACAATACAGTTGTAGCTAATCGTAGACAAGCGATATACGGCATACAACAACCGCAGGTCTACGGGGAGGGGCTACGTAGGATCTCGTTCGAGGCCTTACGCACTGCAAATTGGTAGAACAGTGGAATGGGAATCTCAGAAGTGACACAAGCTTTTAGGACCGCAGTCCAGTCCAGTTTCCAATGGACTGGTCTATACTGGTCTGGACTGGACTGTACTGGTATTTGCCTGTAATATTCCAGGCCTTTTCCTTAAGTAGTAATCTATATAAGAGGCAGGTATTGCAGGTGTTCTGTCTGTACTTGTGTTCGTACATACTACAGTGTAGAGGAGGAGGCTAGAGTGGTTGAAGATGAAGTGGTGAAAGCTAAAGTGATGGGTGCTGGAGTGCTGAAGGCTGGAGTGCTGAGTGCTGGAGGCTGGAATGTTTTAGTGCTGGAAGCTGGAGTGTTTTAGTGCTGGAGTGTTTTAGTGCTGGACGCTTTAGACTGGAGTGCTAGAGTTCTGGAGTGAAGTGCTGGAGGCTGGAGTGCTAATGTGCTGGTGTGCTAGAGGCTGATGTGCTGGAGGCTGGAGTGCTGGAATACTGGAGGCTGGAGTGCTGAAGTGCTGGAGCGCTAGAGTGCTAGAGGCTGGAGTGTTGGAGGTTGAAGCTCCTTAGCCTGGAGTGCGGGGTGCTGGAGAGCGGGGTGCTGGAGTGCTGGAGTGCGGGGTGTTGGAGTGCAGGGTGCTGGAGTGCGGGGTGCTGGAGTGCGGGGTGCTAGAGTGCTGGAGGCTGGAGTGCTGGAGTGAGGGGTGCTGGAGCAGACCTGTCCTCCAACATGTCGTCATAA